>NC_080394.1:5338963-5938963 GCF_028751815.1 Salvia miltiorrhiza | reverse complement strand
GCAATGTTGAGTAATATTATTCTAAGGCAGGGGGTGTTTTCATCTTTTTATCTTTAGTAAATACTATCCCCGTTCACGAAAGATATTCCTACTTTTCCATTTTGGGACATCCATAAAATAACTTCCTACCTATTTTTGGAGTAGCTTTTTTCTTAAAACTTGTGTCACTTCCTTCTAGAAAGTTATTTCATGGATGAAGGGAGTATATATAATAGAAAAGGAGGAAACGATAATATTTTCTCATCTTTTTCTTATCCATCATTTTTCAATAAAAATTGTACATTAAAGTAAACGCACTATAAGTGGATCACAAATACTCCTGTGCAACAAGTTGCACTGTGCAGCTGGTTTCCAGAATAACACTATTTTATTCAAAAAATGACACTTGAATATTTTCGAATAACACTACTTCAACATACAAATAATCTTCAAGTGTCATTTGTATGTTGAAGTAGTGTAATTCATAAATCAATTGCACGATGCAATCGATTGTACGGTAGAGAGAGTGCCTCTAAGTGGATAGCGTGGGAAGAGCAGTTGTTCATCATATAAGGCTCACGGGCAGGTCGGTCAGCTGCTATTGTTGACCGTTTACCGGCCAATTGCATTTTGTGTGAACCCAAAGCGGCGTGCGGATTCACCCGCATTGTCTCATACCGATGTTCAATATTTGTATTCAAACACAAACACGTCCTAATCTGTGTAAGCTGTAGCTGTGGATGTGGATCAAAGATTTCGTGATCTCATCGTTTTTTTCCGCCAATCACTATCCACAAACTACTCTATACAACAACTCAACGTAAGGCCCAAATCTTAAGCCCCCACCAACGTATCTTTTTCTACACTAACTATAGCATCTACACTTCATAGTTCATACAATAGAAGAGAAATATATTTATATTTATATTAATTGATTTTAGTTTAATTATTATATTTGTAAATATAATGAAAAAAAGAAGGATGTATAATAATAAAGATTGATATTATGAAAAGATAAAAAATAAGTTTAAGAAAACTATTAAAAAAAGGATGAGATAAGGGAGAATTTTTTAAAGTGTTAATATTTAAATAAATCTAAATTTTACATTTTAAATCAAATATTAATATAAAATATGTCAAATTAAAACTCTTATCGTGATATTTAATTTGATATGCATATTAAATATTTTATAATTAGTCAAATTTCATAATTTTAGAAAGAAATAAAACAAAAAATAGAAAGATAAAAAGAAGAAAACTATAGTTTATAAGTAAACCGTCAATTTTATAATAACTACAAAATTATCACTTAATTTTAAAATTGATTTAAAATTAAAATCTTAACTTTTTATATAATATAATTTTTTTCCTGAGTAGAATTTGAGAGATGATTGATAAAATTTGAGGATAATATGAGATATCTCATATTACTAGCCAACTTTTCTAACTCCGACCAATGTTCTTTTCTAGCTCCGACTCCACCATCACAAAAAAGAAATAAAGAGCCGACTTTTTTTTTTCAGCCAACAATAATTAGTAAACAAACCATTCGTTACAAAAATATTACTCCCTTAATTCATAAAAAAATTATCACATTATGATCGATACAGTTTTAATAAAAAATGTGAATGGAATTATTGGTGAAATAAAGATCTCATTTTAACTATCAATGAAATTACGTGGATCTTATTACTATAAATAAAAATGACAATTCTTTTGTAAATATACCAATAAAAGAAATTGTGATAATGGGAAGCTAGGAAATTCTTTTCAGCGAGCGGATTCGGTACTTGTGCCCACGGCCACGGAACTGTTGGATTGTGGATATATTATGGGCCCAAATATATTTTCTTTTCTTCCGTTATTGGGAAATGAGTTAAGTAATTGGGCCACTTTCAATTGTTACCAATTGGGCCGAATGCTTATACTTTTGCAGTAAATTCATAGCCTCAAATCAAGTACTCCCTCCGTCCCAGCTTTTTGTATCCACTTTTAGTAGTAAATACTACTAAAAGTGGATACAAAAAGCTGGGACGGAGGGAGTAGTTTGTTAATCTATATATATGAATTTCTGGCGCATGTTACTTTTTTCCATAAACATATACTCTGTCCGTCTCTTAACAACTTGCAGCGGTGTGGGTGGGATGAATTTTGAGAAATATTCGATAAAAGTGTAATGCAAATAGAGAAGAGGTCACATTTTATGAAAAATAAGGATAAAATATAAAGGGATTGTGATGGAGTATTGTTCAAAAATGGAAAGGGCATGTTTTTGTGTGGCGACTCAAAATGACGAAAGTGCATGTTTTTAAGAGACGAAGTATAAATTTTATAACTATAGTAATTTTATTAAGATTAATTACATATTAACTGGCATGGCATCCTGTGTGGCAAAAATTTAAATGAATTGCATCAACGTGGAAAAATGAAATAAGATGATAAAATTATAAGGTGTACTTCTTTGGGACATTAGAGGGTGTTTGCCTAAGCTTATTTTAAAGAGCTTATAAGCTCTTGGAGCTTATAAGATGTCATTTTTAAGAGCTTATAAGTTGTCAAAGTGTTTGGATAATTGAGCTTATAAACTAGAGAGAGATTTTTTTTGCTAGAGAGAGAAAATCGAAGAAAAACGAACTTAAATGATGTATGATGAAAATAATAAATTATAGTTGAAAATATTTGTAAAAAGATTGTTGCATATGAGATTATAAAAAAATAAGTTGAGGTAGAAGAACTTATTTTTTGGGGAGCTTATAAGCTCTTGGAGCTTATAAGCTGTTGAGGAGCTTATTTTGCCAAACACTTTGAATGAGCTTATAAGCTCTTAAACAACTTATAAGCTGTTTTGAGGAGCTTATAATTAAGCTCAGCTTAGAGGATGTTTGGCTAAGCTTATTTTAAAGAGCTTATAAGATGTAATTTTCTAAGAGCTTATAAGTTGTCAAAGTGTTTGGATAATTGAGCTTATAAGCTATAGAAAGAATTTTTTTCTAGAAAGAGAAAATATTTTTTTAGTGAGAGAAAATCGAAGAGAAATGAACTTAAATGATATATGATGAAAATAATAAATTATAGTTGAAAAATATTTGTAAAATAATTATTACATATGAGATTATAAAAAAATACGTTGGGGTAGAGGAACTTATTTTTTTGGGAGCTTAAATTTTGAGCTTATAAGCTGTTTAAGAGCTTATTTTGCCAAATACTTTGAAGGAGCTTAAGCTCCTGAACATCTTATAAGCTGGTTTGAGGAGCTTATAAGCTCAGCCAAACACCCTTAGTCTAATATGTGGTCCGAGTCCATACGAACAGCTTAATTCAATTTTACAAAAAATCCAAATATTTAGCCACATTTTTCTTCATAACAGAGGTTAACTGTTGCTTCATTTTGTCACCCTTATAATTAAGATTATATATACTATGCGCAAATTAAAATTATTAGTTTTAGGCTTTTAGCTAAGAGTTTAGTTAGATTTTAAAATATATTTTAACTCACAACTAATTGAGCTTCAATACCAATTTAAGTGGTTGTGTTGTACTATCAACACACATGAATTCGTCCCAACCTATTGAATTTAGAAAAATAAAAAAGATGTATATATGAATGTGCAGTATAGGATTGAGAAATTTTATGGGCTTCCAATGTTTAGGCTATATGTAATTAATAGATAAATAGATAAGATTAGCCAAATCGAGATATATCTTGGTATAAACTTCATGCCCATGCATCGCAGCGACAAACAAGAAATAATGAGGGTTGTGTGTGTGTTGGCCAAGCGATAAGAGGTTAATGCCTAAGGTTAAAGGTATTGGGTTCGAGTCCCCTGTGGCGCGGCCATTTAATTTATTTATCTAATATTGTAAATTTATCAAAAAAAAAAAAAAGAAATAATGAGGGTTATCACGAAATATTAATATATAGCAATTAATATTAAAAAATCTCTTGGAAGTCATTTTTTCTTTTCTTTTTCACACAGATAACACAACCTAAGTTGCCACTTAAAAAATACAGGCAACATGAACTCATGTCGCTAATCAAACACCTCTCCTACATCCACCTTCTACCCGAAAAAAAAAAAGAAAAAGAAAAAAGAAAAGAATAATATGAATTGATATAACACACAAATAAATAAATAAATAAAATAAATAAGAATTTAGATGGTATTATAATCACTTTTCTTTTCTTTCTACAACGATAAAATCTCACTCATCATCCGAAGCCGACGACAACGCATCAACCACCGTCTGCATAACCTTCACTCTCCTCTGCAGCGCCACGATATACTCCGCCGTCTCCCTGAACAGCCGCTCCACCCCCATCGACTCGCAGTTCGGAATCAGCTTCTTCAGCGTCCTCACCTTCCTCTCCACTGCGTTTCGCGGCGAGCCGCGGCGGCGCCGCTCCGCTCTCCGCATCATCACCGCCGCGCCGCCGTTTCTGCATCTCGCGCTCCGCAGCTTCCGGCTCCGGCACAACGGCATCGCGAGTTCGCAGTCGTCGAGGACCGAGTTCGCAGCGGCCATGGTGGAAAACGAAAATAGCGCGGAAAGTGTTTGTGAAAATGCGCGAGAGAGATGTCGAAAGAAACTCAGTTGTCATTCAGGTGTCTAGCTTGTGAGGCTTTTAATACTTGACATTTGGGGCAGAGTTGGTAGACATTGAGGATAACATATGCCAATAAAAATAATTAAAATTAAAAGAATTTCTCATAGAATTTTGAAGGCTGCCAAATTTGAGTGGGCCCCCCCTTACACCTATTATTTTTAGTTAAAAACTGTTGCCCAATAGCATTATCCCACATCCCAAATCCTCACTATTTAGATAACCCTGCTATCATAGTTAGGAATTAGGAGCTTTCCCAACTTTTGATATAATTCTGTATTATTTATTTAGACTTCTCTCCCATTGCAGATACATGCATCTCTCGTTTCATTATACTTACGAGACATATACATACTCGTCATCGTTGTGTCTAGGTCGTTACTTCTTCCGTTCATGATATCAATCGTGACACATTAAATTGGAATACACGGTTAAATGTAATATCCTAAAATAGAAAATATTAGGCTCCTCATGATCATGAACACCAAATAAGTCAATTGTGCTACATATATTATGGATGGATAAGTGGTTGTTATGATGAAGTAGTCATATATATGTGTGTCTTTTAGCGATGTTTTTGTGTCGAGGGGGCGGTGTAATTAGGGTGAATAATTAGACACGATGTTTGGAGAGGAGTTGGATGATGAATTTAAGGGGGTGGGGGTGGGGGTGGGGGTGGGGGTGGGGTGGGGGCATGTTCTCCAACCCAAAAATGCACATGCAACCACATGATTCTCTTCACTACCAACACTAGTTTCCTTGATCAAACCACCACTTCCACCACCACCACCACCTTCTACCTAGCTTTCATCACACCTCCTCCACATCTCCCTTTCTCTCTCTCTCTCTCTCTAAAACACCCTGGATTATTCCCTTTCCAACTTTCCAAATTCAATGCACACCTTCAAACTCTCTCTCTCTCTCTCTCTCTCTCTCTCTCTCTCTCTCTCTCTCTCTCTCTCTCATTTGGACATTTGTACACATAATTAGTGGGCATGGAGCCACGAGTGGCTACAAATGGATTCTGAGGCTGGAAGATTTAAATGAATTATTTAATACGCAATTTCAAGAATGACAACTGAAAGTTTGTTTGATGTATACACATATATAGAATGGATTAAATGAGAAGGATCCTTGAAATGATAAATGAGATTAAATCTATAACGTCAAATATTAAAATTCTACAGTTGAGATTCATAATATGAATTGAGATTAACGAACAAGGTAATAATAGACACGTACGTCACATGATCATGAGTTTGAATTTTGAAAGAGTGAAATTTTATCACCTTAATTTAATATGGTTGTTTGTACCTTATAATTGATTTGTTTGTAGATTTTTACAGACCTGTTCGTCTATTTTATTAACTATGTTTGTTACCTGAGTATATTTTTTCATAGATTTTAGCACTATATAAATCATCTCATTTAATTTCTTAAAATAAGGTATATTCTCTCTGTATCCAAACCCTATATCAGTTTTTTTTTCATGTTATAACCATCTAGGATTCGTTTAGCATTGAACTAAAATACCAAAAATTCTATATCGCAGTCTAAATATAACATAAAACATATTCCATCGTCACATTTTCATTGAAAATTTGATATCATTCATGAGGATATGGCGACTCTGAGGACAAGTATTCCATGTAACAATTTTAGACGACACAAACGTTTCAGTGTTGAAAAATTGGGCTCGTGACATATTTTTTTTTTTAAAAAATTGAAACTTTAATTGTCTTCCAATTTGGTAAACAAAATAAAACCTAGCTCGTGATATCTTTTAGGTATTTTACATATATATATATATATATATATGTGTGTGTGTGTGTGTGTGTGTGTATAACTAAAAGTAAAAGAAAATCTGAAAAAAAATTCAACGAAATCTTGATAGTAGCCTTTTTGTCTAGATTGACATTTCCATAGCATCAAACAAATTTCACATATTTTTACATTGTAGTATTATTTCAGAATTTTGCTCCCAAAAAAGAAAAGAAAAAAAAACCCGTTTTCATATTCAATTTTTGAAGTACAAAAAGTGGTTAAATAGTTGAGATTTCCAGCTCAAAAGGGGTGGCAGAGCAACGATTCTCTTCTCTAGGGTGAGTCACCCTAATTTTGAGGCGGCGGACGGCGGTGGTTAGGGCTCCCATGTTTCGGAACAGGAAGTCCACATTATTCATTACATTTTCATTTATTATGTCTTCAAATGGATTTATGTCAACGTTTGTCTCAACAAAAAGGGGTGAAGTAGATTTTTGTGTTGGGATAAGGATTCTATGATTGAATCACCATTATTTTTCTCACTAATCTAAATTTCAATTCTCAGTTTTTGCTAATTAACTATCAGTCTTGTGTAATAAATCACAAATCATACTATAAGAAATGCACATTACACTATCTAAGTCTTGTGT
Source organism: Salvia miltiorrhiza (assembly GCF_028751815.1). Classification (NCBI taxonomy): domain Eukaryota; kingdom Viridiplantae; phylum Streptophyta; class Magnoliopsida; order Lamiales; family Lamiaceae; genus Salvia; species Salvia miltiorrhiza. The sequence goes on along the minus strand of NC_080394.1, from coordinate 5,931,967 downwards.
TAAGTTTGATTTTTAGAAAATTATGATGAGATTCAAAACTCATTGCATTTGTCTATGTGTTGTGTCGACCCAATCCATCACCCAAGAAGGTTCGATCCAATTTATTATTCTTTTCGTTTAATTACTAGGTGATTTTTTTCCTTAATTCCTCTGAATTTGGACATGATTATGAAGCATGAATCTTCTCACAAATACTCAATTCTTTATGTTTAAGATTGGATCTCTGGTTATGTAGATATTATCTTGTTGCTGAATCTTAACGTGCTCGCGCGCATATTCTTTAAACTCGTTTTGAAAGGACAATATCATATATATACTAGCATTAGTAGCATTTGCATCCGTATTATGCATAGAAAAATGTTTTATACTTCATCCGTCCATTAAAAAATCTTTTACTTATTCTTTTTGGGACGTCCATAAAAAAACTTCTTATTTATTTTTAGACTATACATCACCAATTATAAATATTTCATACCCTTATTTTTAATCTTTTCATAACTTCCCATTTTAATTAATAATTACAACACATTTTCTACACTCCCAATACACTCAACAACATAAAAGTTAGTAATTAGTACAACAGAAAAAATTACTCCCTCCGTCGAGCCGAATAGTGTCTTGCTCAAGATTGACTCGTTTAGCTAATCGAGCTGCTCGCTTTAATTATCGATCGAGCTTTAATCGAGTCGAATATAGTACCGAGCCTAATCGAACTTTTTAAATTTAAAATTTTAGTTATACATAAGTTATTTTTCAAATATATAAGTTATTTTATTCACAAAAATATAATATATTTACTATTTTCTTGTAAAAAATGATGTTAATTACATATTTAATCTAAATATTACTAATTATAGTATAAAATATAAGACATTTAATTAGGGCTGAGAATCGGGTCGGGATCGGGTACCCGATCCAGAATAAGACGAAAAATCATTATCCGACCCCGAACCCGATTTCTTAATCGAGTACCCTAATACCCGACTCGGGTATTCGGGTGCCCTAAATTACCGATCAAAATTAAAAGTTTCAAAAGTCAAACTCTGAATTCGGGTATTAGGGTACCCAAATTACCCGATTTGGCTTAATAAGGTATTCGGATACCCTAATACAATTCGAAAATGTATACCATATACCTTGAATTCGAAATGTATCCCCTATTCGGGAGTACTCACATTAGGGCCGGGAGACTAGGGTTGAATGTTGAATTCAATTCATTTTCAAACTTAATTAATTAATTTCATATTTTTATTTAATTAAATTAAATTAAATTAAATAATTTAAAATATATTCAATTAAAAATTCGGGTATTTCGGGTATACCCCAATACCCAATTTTTTTATACCCTAAATACCTGAACCTGATCCCAAACCCTAATTTTTCGGGTATCGAGTACCCTATACTCGATTTTTTCGGATTGGGTAATCGGGTACCCTATACCCGAACCCTATCTTCCCACCCCTACATTTAATTAACGATTTTATGTTTTTAAGGTACATTTAATGAGCTTGTTCACGAACTAACGAGCCGAGTATCGTCATGCTCAAGCTTCACTCGTTTAGTTAAACGAGCTACTCATTAAATTATCGATCGGACTTTTATCGAGTCGAACGTCGAATAACTCACAATACTGACACACATGTGAACCATATGAATGCCACACATACACACATGGCAATCATATGTCGTGCGTAAAATGTGTATATAAATGGAATCACCGTACATACAAAATACATGTACCATTGCAGTTTGATACTGAATAGATCCACTGGGATTTTTCTACTATCAAATTTTTTGCATTTCTATTAGTTGCGTGCTTTTTTATTGTAAATTTATTATAAAAAATGAGATATATATAAAATTTTATTCTTTAAATTCTTTCTTCTTCTTTTTTTCCCTCATTTCCTATAAAATAGAATTTGATCATTCATTTTCATTGTAAAGGGGGATAATATTATCCCTCGTTTGTAGTGAAAAGGAAAGGTCAAATTTTATTTTGTAGGAAATGAGGGAAAAGAAATAAAAAACTTAAAAGTTAAAATTTTGTCTATCCTTCATTTTTACATGATAAATTTACAACTAAAGAGAACGCACTCCTATCAGTTAAATATTTAAAATTGTGATTATATATGCATCGCAGTATAACTTAATTAATTTTGAAGATTAGCTTTGATTGATAAAGATAATAAGATTAATCCCACATTTTTTTAGATATATTAGAAATTCGGACATTTGAGTATCTCAAAATCTTTTATTATTTATATTATTTAATTTAGTTTTTCTTAATTCACATTCTATTGAAAAGGTAGAATTGAAAAAATTCTACAATAGAATACACTACAAGAAAATAATTTTTTACCGAGAGATTTCCGAGGGAATTGTCCCTCGATAATTACCGAGGAATTCCCGAGAGTTTAGCGAGGGATAGCGCGTTTCAAAATTACTGACTAATTTATCGAGTAATTTACCTAGCATTCACTTTACCGAGAGAAACGTTTATCTCGGTAATGCATAACTGTAAGTTTTATTTATCCACATTAATCGATTTCTTCCTCATATTCTCTCCCCAAAAATTTAAACCCTAGCTCCGTAGCTCGCTCCTTTCGATTTCGCCGCTCACTGGCCACCCGCCGCCCGTTGCTACTCCGCCACTCATTCCCACTCTACCATCTCGTCTCTCCGCCGCTTCCCTGTAACAGAAAAGATTCTCTGGAATAATTCAGAGATTAGAGAAAACTTCAAGGTACTTCAAGAGATTGGGAAATATCGGATTTTACTTATATATAAAAAATAGTGTAATATTTATTTTATGTGCACTGATTGATAATTTTATGTGTTTTGGTCATTCAGTTCTATTTGATTATTTGATAGACTTCGGAAGACAAACAATGATCCTTCAAAGGTAATGATTTAACAAGTTTTTAGTATTACTAGCACTAGATGCTAATTGATTACCTTTAATTGCCTAATGCGAATATTTTTCCTAATTTATTTTTGTTAGCATCAAGCATTTTATGTATTCAGGGTATTGCTTTTGGATGAAAACTGCAGCTTTTCTTCTAATATAGCTTATGCGAAATTGCAAGTCAGATAAGTAGTTTCTGTTTATGCTGTAGTTTGTATGTTATTTGTATTCTATTTAGGTTTGTTTGGTCTCAACTTTTGTTTGCTTGTGGAATATTGCAGGTAGCCCAAGAAACTGAAACAGAATCAAACTTTCAAAATGATCTTCTGAATCAGCCGGTATGCCATAAACTATATTTAGCATTTTGAACTAATTCTTTGAGAAAAAGAATTGACTTCTCTGACTTATGATCACATTGAGACTTTATTTTGGTATATTTTCATAAGATATTTTGGCTACAATACCATTATTATCCATTGTTCTAAGGCAGTAAATTAAGTTCTACAACTTCCTGTGACCGTTCTTATGTAAGCCATCAAATTTTTCAGTCCCACTATGACGATGGGAAATGCAGTTGTGTGAAGAATTTTGTGTGAAGTTACTCTAAGAGGTATCCATTTGGGGAAGCCACTTAATTGATTAAGTCTGATTCTTGTGTTTATAATTAGTAGACTTTCTTGTTAATTACTGACTTATTTATACATGCAAATATTCTCTAAGTTTGTTTACATTGTTAATGACTGATTTCCTTGTTAATTAGTAGTCTGAATTTTTTCACATCGAATGATAAATCATATTCCATTTCGATCTCTCTCTGTCTGTTAATATATACTGTTACTAATTCTCTAAGTTTGCTAACATTGTGTGATGAGTGTGACTTGATGATAATGGTTAGATATATATATAGATTTATTTAGTATACAACAGTATACTTTTCCTTTTCATTTAATAAATATGGCTCTTGTTTTCATCAGAAATGGAGTTGAGAAAGGGGTGCAGGCTAGTAATCTGTTTCTGGCAAAGGTAAGAAGATAAACTTCCCCCCAAAAAATCATTCAAGATAAAGTTTCGTATTGAATCTCACCTGTTGGCCGTTGATATAAACGCAGGCGTGGTTCTACAGTTCTCAGCCTATGACTAGGAGCAGATCATCTGAGTTGAGGTACATTTTCTGCTGCAAACAACTTCAGTAAAAAACCGCGTTTTTGAGCTGATCATATAGGCCTAATTTGAAGTAGCTATGCATATTTCTTTCTTCTCTTACCTTAATGTGATTGTATAATTTCTTGAAGGAGGAGGTATGTTGCAATGCAAAACTCACAAACACCAATAGGAATTGAGGCCATGATGCAGCAAGAACGCGCACAGCAAGCAAATGGATTCAACATGTCAACAATCTATGAGAATCCCAATCACCATTTCAATGAATCATCATCATTCATGTCTCCCTCCAATTCATCCTCTTCCACTTTCAACAACCCTCAAGGAGGGAATGTGGACCAGATCTTGTCTGTCGTGAGCATGCTCAAGATCCCGACTCATCACATTAAGGACATTTCGCACCCCCCCTGTATTTAATTCAGCTATTTTTTATTGTTCAAATTGTATTGATGAAAAATAGGCTGTCGTAGCTTGATATGTAATTTTTTTTTTTCAAAAATCATCACAAATTACCGAGGGATTACCGAGGGAAAAATCCCTCGGCAAAAATGTCGGCCAATTTGCAGTATTTTCCGAGCGAGTTTTGCCTCGGTAATTACTCGGTAAACTTTACCGACGGAAACTATCACTCGGTAAAATTTTACCGACATTGAAATTAACGACGTCCGTTTTATATCGGTAATCTCTCGGCAACTGAAATTACCGACGGATATATTATGTTTACCGAGTGAAAAATCCCTCGGTAAAAAAGTAGTTTTTTGTTGTGATACTTAAGGATAAAAATATTCAATCATCCATCTTGTCAATTATACAAAACAAATATCCCCTAAAAAATGATTTTTTAACCACCCATAAAATATTAGTGTGTATGATAAAAATTATGGTAGTGTGTATGATAAAAATTGCGGTTAATTTCTTGTAAATACAAAAAGTATAGTTGAATTTAGCTTTTAACTAACAGTATTTTTTTGTCCATTAATACATAAACTTTCAACATTATGAAATTTGGTCCGAATTAAAATTGTAGCGATAACTAATTGTGGACATCGAAAATTTATTACGTCGCATTTTAGTCTATAATTAAAACACTATATTTTTATATAACATAAAAAGATGGTGTCTTCTTCATTTTTCATATTATATGTTGCGAGTAGTATGATACAAATTTTGAAACACGTCATTTTAATTATCGGCTAAAATATCACGTAAGAAAAATCCGATATTCACGTTCGATTAATTGCTATTATCAAAATTTTAATTCAGGCTAAGTGTCAAAATGTTGATCATTTATATATTAATAATAAAAAATAATATTCATTTAAAATCAAATTTTAATATATTTTGTATATTTATAGTCACGTAATCCTAGTATATTAGATCAGTGGCGTCGGAATCCTTCCGTGGGCGTCAAAATCCTCCGTGATAGACATTTTCGATATACCCAATCCATTATCCAAACTATGTATCACAAAAATCAAATACACAAATAATGAAAGATTATACTTTTGAAAAAGTAATAAAGGGGAAATAGATAATTCATAATTATTATAGAATTTATAAATTGAAAAGACCACATGCGTGCACATGAGTGGAAATTGCGTGCAATTTAATCATGCATGCAATAAGGCAGACCATTCAATAAATTAATAACCAAAAAAACGTGGTTAAAGATGGCGGCCTGCAGCTCTAATTAACAAAAACAAATGAATGGTAACCTATATATATATGTGGTCGTGGCACAATTTCGACTCTCTATATTACTCCCTCCATTCCATGAATCTTGACACGTTTTTCTTTTTGGACCGTCCCAGGAATCTTGACACATTTTCAAATATGATAATAATTACATTCTCTCTCCTACCTTATCACTTTTATACTTTATTAACTATACACTTAAAACACTAATCTATAATTCCTTAATTCTCGTGGCGAAATCAAACATGTCAAGATTCGTGGGACGGAGGTGTAAACACAAATTTTTGTATTTCAATTTGATAAAATACAAAACGCGTTACAAAGATAATTTGATAGATTTGAAGATAGAGTTTATGCGGGTTGCAATCTCTAGTTAATCATCTGATTCTTCTCTTCCATTTGATTCTTGAACAAGCTCGAAGGTTATTGAAATACTTGATTTGATGACGCCAATCCAAGGGACTTAAGTCATGATTTTGGATTGAACGTTGAACTTGATTTGATTTGAGAAGAACGTCCTTAGAATTTTGTAAGAACGCCTTGAAGCTTTCGAACTTTATTTGATTTGATTTGAAGAACGTCCTTAGAATTTGTAAGAACGCCTTGAAGCTTTGGGACTTGGTTGATTTGATTTGATTTGAGGAAGATCGTTCTTGGAATTTGTAAGAACGCCTTGATCACTTGAAGATTTGAAGGTTTGATCACTTGAAGATACTTGAAGAATACTTGAAGATTTGAATGCTCAAATACTTGAAGATTCGAAGAAGACTTGAACACTTGAAGATTTCAAAGGATACTTGAAGATTTGAATGCTCAAATACTTGAAGATTCGAAGAAGACTTGAACGCTAGATAGAATTCTTCAAGATACTTGAATACTTGGAAGAATACTTGAACTCTCCAATTCTTCGCCTCTTTCAACTTGCGATACTAGAGAGAATTCTTTGTGCTCTTCGATCTTCCGTTCCTTCACGTTGTTTTAATGAGCACCCCAACACCTCTATTTATAGATTTTAGAGATGGGCTTCGTGGGCTTTATGGGCTTTGGGCCTTCATGCATGGGCCTTAGGGCTTTAGGTGTCCATAAGCCCATTAATTCATTTATATTAAATATTAATTATATATCTATTTAATTTAGGAATAAAATCCCATTTAATAAAATAGAAAATATAATTGAATATTTAATTCATGAATTTACACGTGGCACGATTTAATTCGACGACAAATTTAATTATCTACAAATTGCCCCATCGAGACTTGTTTATGGACGAAATGCCTTTGGTAATAGACGAGTCTCGAAATTTATTTTGATAGTTTAAACTCTTATCGAGGAGTTCTTGATTTGAATTTTGTAAATAGTTTATACTCGTATTTAGGAGTTGTTCATTTGATTTTGGAATTTTAAATAGTTTATACTCGTATTTAGGAGTTTTTTATTTGATTTTGAAATTTTAAATAGTTTATACTCGTATTTAGGAGTTCTTGAATTTCTTGAATTTTGTAAATAGTTTATACTCGTATTTAGGAGTTCTTGAATTTCTTTGAATTTTGTAAACAGTTTATACTCGTATTTAGGAGTTCTTGAATTTCTTGAACTTTTTTTTTTTTTTTTTTTGAAGGATATTGGCAGCCCACCCTTATTGCTAACTTCCATAAAACCGAAGAGAGAGAAGTATGTTTGAAAGAGTACTGTATCCATTTAATATTTTTGTTTGTTTCTGAGTTGGCAGGAGATGTATGATCCAACTTGATACCCTTTTGCTTTGATCCTAGCCATCCACATATTTTCCTCTTTTTTTTTTTTTTTTTTTCATGTGGTTTAACTTGATCAAGACGTAATTAAGGAATTTTAAAATGAGGCATCCTGCCTTAAAACAACAGCAGATGGCGACACCCTTATTTTTTAATAACATTACTCCTTTTTGTTGTGTATTTTTCAGTGCATTAAATGCAACTCAACAACAATAAAGGCAGTCCTTTTGAAACTTTGACAGCTTGCTTTGAAGGGTTGTTCATAGCCCACTGAAAATTGCAAAGAACAGCTGGAACTCCACCTTTTCTTCGTACACATTGGTGGCTAGGGAATCTCTTCTTCTTCCTTTTTTATTTCTTTCTTTTCTTCTGGTTTTGCTTCTGCTTCTTCCTTTTTCTCCTCTATAAATAGAGTAAACCCTCCCTATGTATTGCATCTCAAAACAAACGCAGCTTTCTCTTTTTCGGCTGCCTACAGTAGCCTGTTCTAGGAGTTTTCATTTGATAGCTGCGGTATCTTTTGATAGCTATAGCTGTAGTTCTCAAAACAAAGCTCGGCTTGCTTCTAGTTCTCGCGGAGTGCCGACGGAGGGTTGAAGGTGGTCGGAGGAAGAAAGGCTGCGGGGGAGCGACATGGCGACTCCGAAGACGAGCTTCATCCTGGCGAGGACCGTGAAGGCGGATCTGGTCAAGATAGACGTGGCGGTATCGAAGCTTCTGCACCACAGAGATTTCTCTTTCATGTACTTCACCTGCTGCCTCTGCCAAAGGATCTTCTGCTGCAACTCCATCATCTTCTGCTCCTTCCCTCCGCCCTGCACGGACTCTTCAGCCCGTTTTCGAGCGCCACCAGCTCGTCCATCTCCCTGTGCAGAGTGGCGGTCATGGCCACGAAGTGATCCAGCTTCTTCATCTTCGAATCCATCTCCTTGGCGCTCATCATCAGCCAGTTGTGGTGATCGCACCCGGCGTTGGCGAACTCCTCGAACAGGCGGTCGAAGCATCGGAGAGAGGCGTCCTCACATTTCTTGCTGATGCGCCCCACGGACTTGGCCACCAGCCGGAGATTCTCGGCGAGCTCCGCGCAGGCGAGGCCTAGAAGGAAGCCCTCGTCGTTTGAGATAATTTTACGAACACCTTCCAGGCATATCGACTCGCCTCGCAACCGGGCTATGTTCTTGTCGGAGAGGGATTGCCATAAGTGGAGGAGGTTCGACATCAGACCGGCGATCTAGAATGCCAGAACACCGACGTTGGATTTCCTGATTGCGGCGGCTGGTGGGGCGGCGTGGACTAAGTCGAAGCTGTGGGCGATGCTTCCTTTCACCTTGATCGACCATGTTTCGAGAGCCATGGTTGTGGATTTATTGATGTTGGTTGGGGAAGGGGAGATTTGCAGGGGGTTTTTAGAGCTATAGAGGATGGGATGTCAATGGGAACTGATGAATCATCAATGGAAGAATTTAGAGAGAGAGAGAGAGAATGAGAAAGAACCGATTGTTAGGGGAGAAGGATTGGGCTTTCTTAAAAGGAGTCTGGTAATGTTGGGCTTTTTAAATTAATCTTTCACCCATAAAACTTGGCCCAAAATCATAGAATTCTTCTCTGAAAGCCCAAAGAAGCTGATTTCGTTTTTCTCCTTTTTTTTTTTTTTTTTTCAACCCCAAATTTGAATATTTGTTTATTTTTCTTGCAGTTGATGGCAATGGGAGCTTGGAAGCTTGTGTTAAAGATTGGCATAGTCTCATTAATCAACTTCATGGCGGTTTTTTGCCCCAAACGAGATGCTTTGAGTATTTGCAAAGTTCGGAATCTATTGTCATTTTTCTTTCAGTCTTGACATCTCCATCAGCCCGACTAAAGACCATCTTCAAAGAGTTCATCCAAAAATCTGGCAGCAGCCCATCTAAGACCTTATTTGAGTGATGTTTACTTTGCACTTCAGGTGGCTCAATCGGCTTTTAATCAGATTTCGGGTGCGCTCGGATCTGGGCCCTTGTGAGTCCAACCTTTGAAGATTGCTGGTTACATCTTCTCTTTGCGCCCATTTGAGCAGGCTAGATGACTCAATGGTGTTCTATTATGTTTGGTGAACGTGTATTTCCACTCCACAAATGGATTCAACTTTAGCTTGGAGAGAAGTGAAGTTAGCGATGCATAGCTGACCTCAATGCCAGATGACTCAATTCTTTGACAGGTCTTGGGTGCGCTCGGACCTGGGATTGTTCGAGTCTGGTTCGAGTGAGGTTGTTATGTTTGGTATCTCACGAAATTGGGTGAATTCTGCACAGCGGCTCGAGAAGATTGAATCTTCTCTTCTTGATGCTTAAGCCAAGGAGAGTGAAACCATCGTCCGAATTGCTTTGATCAAGGAAGAGCTTGCTATGATAGAGATGTGGAAGACGAAGATGACATTGTCCCTCAAGCAAGATAGTGCCTCCTTTCATTCCGTCTGAGGTGCAATCCAAGAATTCAAAAGAGAGTTTGACAAACATAAAGCTGCACCTATTGATGAGGAAATGCTGAGGAATTTGAAGACTTCAGAGTCACTTTTGATCTTTGCTCAGAGAACTTTGGAGGATCAAGACCCATTTGCTTAGTATTGGTGCAAACCGCAATTTCTATCATTTCTCTCTTGATGATTTTTATTTGGTTTGTGATGGATATTTTGACATCTTCTCCAAATGCTTGTGCTTCTTTTGATGGCTTGATTTTCTTCCCAATTTGAGACATATTCGGCTTCACATAATCAACTTAAATCATAACTTTGATGATATAAATTGAAAAGAGCCAAACACAATTCATGACTGAACTTAGAAATTATCTAAGCTGCCTACGTACCCTTTTGAAAGGGATCAAGTCAAAACGTAGTTCATAGGATCAACATGTGTTTGAGATTGGGTGTCGTGCACAGTTTATACTCATGCGGGCCAGGAGTAACATGCAGTTTAGGCTCGTGCGTCAAGGAGCTGTCTTCATACACTCCATTTTGTTGCTTTTCTTCATTTCTGGTTTTTCATCTGACTATCTTTTTGGCTTTTCTGCTTTTCATTTTTTTTTTGCTTTTCTGCTTTTTCTATTTTTTGGCTTTTTTTTTTTTTTTTTTTTAATAACTATACACATATATACATGCTTCAACTTCTACCACCCTTCAAGGATAGTAGTACTTCAAGAACTTTCCGTTGAGAGTGATAACAATTGGCCTCCTTGCAGCGAGGGCCATGTCTCCAATTTGAAAAGAGGGCGCTCGCACTGCTTTGTTGAAGGATCTTGAAGGAAGAGCTTGATAGTATTCCAGTTTTTGTTGGACTTCTAATCTCTCTTCATCCGGAGTTTTCAGTTCATTGGGGCTCAAGTGTGAATTCTCTTCTCCAACGACCATTTTCTCGCAGGAGGTGATATGGTTTGCTGTGACAACGTCTTCATCTTTTCGGCGAGGATCTTTGCAATCAAAACACGTCTTTATGCTTTCATTTCTCTGGCGTATGAAGGCTATATTCTCTGCAACGCTTGTTGTGATAACGCCACTTCTAACGAGACTTGCAATTTCACGGGGCTCTTGACTTTGAGTAGTATGAGGAACTGGATTACTAGCACTATTAGTAGTGTAGTAAGAGGAAGCCATACTCTCTCTATCTTCTTCATCTATGGCATCTCGTGTGAAGATAGTGGTCTTTATTTGAGCTTTCATTTCTTTCCCACATGGCATAAGCAAAGTGGTGTATCTTTTCATTCGAGGAGGGATCAAACTTCTCCATTTCTCTGTTATGTGTAGTTCATCACTCCATTTTGTCTTGCTTCGTTTCCATGATTTGCCTTTGCCAAGTCTTTTAAAGACAGATACTCGTTGAGCTTCTCTTCTACCCATCATTCTGAAAATAGGAACCCTTTGAATGTTTGACGATTCCAGGGTTTGTTGGGTGCTAACATAGTTAGTGGCAGCTCTTTTGATGGCGATACGAACGGGACTCTGCGCTGTATATCCCAAACCTGCTTTGGAGTTTTGGCCCGCGTTATCAGTCTTTTCCAAATGAGACTTTGACATAGAGCTTTCTTGAGGATTGTATCCAGCATTCACGAGGAGTTTATATGCCTTCGGACCAAAGTGCTTTGAGAGTTCTTTGTTTGAGAGATCTTCATGATCTGTGACGCCACTTTGCTTTGGTCGGACAAACCCTTCAAATGGTTGGAGAATTGGCTTCTTGGCATCAATCTTCGTTAAAGGCATGGTGAATCCTTCCATCTTTAGAAAAGATTCTTCCTTCTTTTTCTCCTGGCAAGATCTCAACTCGTCATGTGATGTATCATCTTTCACCATTGAGACTTTGGTTCTTTCCAAATAGAACTTAGCATCAGCAAAATGTGATTCTGCTTCCGTAAACGGCTTTTGATCACCAACCACTTTTCTTACGGCGCCATTTTGATAGTACTTGAAGCATTGGTGCAATGTAGAAGGAACAACACCATTTTCATGAAGCCATGGTCGACCCAGAAGCATATTGTAGGACGTCTTGGCATCGATAACATGAAGCAACGCCGTCGAATCCATGTCCTGCATCAGCAATCGCAACCTTATAGTTCCAAGAGCTCTTTGCCCTTCATGATTGAAACCTTGGATCATCAATCGACTTTTTGACAGCTCATCTACTTGGATTCCCAATTGCTTCAAAGTCCTTAGTGGCAAAATATTGACCGCTGAGCCTCCATCGATGAGAATTCGATTGACTTTCTGCTCCTGTGTATAACAACTCACGAACAATGGCTTGTTATGAGGTTCAGATCCAAGCTGCAAGTCTTCATTGGAGAATGTGATTGCCAATGCATCATCATCTTCATCCAAATTTAGCTCAGGTTCTTCATCTACTTGATTGGATGTATCATACAGAGCTCCAATACCTTCTATTATGTCATTCAAGTCGGTGGAGACCATATTTACAGCAGTAGCGTCTTCTTCAAGAGATATTTTCCCTTCTCGAGCTAAACGCATGACCCTGTCTTTAAAGATGAAGCAATCATGTATGGGGTGCCCAACCAGACGATGGTATTTGCAGTAACTTGGATCATCTGTCCTCCCTGCTTCATTTGGTCGCTTCATTTCTGGCAACTCGATAAGCTTTTCTTTGAGCAGGTCATCAAAAATTCCTGAAACATCAGAGTCTAAGAAAGGGTATTGCTTTTGTTGCATTTCTTTCAAGGTAGATCTTCTTTGCCCCAAGTCCCGGGAAGAGTTCTGATTGTCTCGTAGAGTGTTCTGGTTGCCTTCTTGTCCAGCTTCTCTCTTTAAGAATTTCACCGAAGTTGCCTTAATCGCCATGGATTCTCTCTTTGGTGTTTCATCGGATGGTTTGCTTCCTTTCTTGAATTCTGGCTTGAATTTGCGAGGTTCTCGGATGAGTGGTTCTTCGATCCCGCTTGCCATCATGCTCAACTCCATATCATGAGCTCTTGTAGCAAGTTCTTCGAATGTTCTAGGCTGGATTCCTCGCAAGATGTATTGCAAGCCCCAATGCATCCCTTGAATACACATTTCGATGGCAGATGATTCAGACAATCGGTCCTTGCAGTTGAGACAAAGGTTTCTCCATCGGTTGATGTAGTCAATGACTGGCTCTTCTTTGAATTGACGTGAACTTGTGAGCTCCACCATGCTGACAGTTCTTCTAGTACTATAGAAGCGGTTGAGGAACTCATGCTCCAGTTGTTCCCAACTATCAATTGAGTTTGATTCTAAGTTAGTGTACCAATCAAAGGCATTACCTTTCAATGAGCGAACAAACTGCTTGACCAAATGATCTTCATAAGTACCAGCGTTGTTGCATGTTTCAATGAAATGAGCCACGTGTTGTCTCGGATTTCCTTGGCCATCAAATTGTTGGAATTTGGGGGGCTGATAACCAAGAGGCATCCTCAAGTTGTCGATCCGCCGTGTATATGGCTTGGAGTAGATCAATGATGATTTTGAGTTTCCAGCATTGTTACTCTTCATGGTTGCTTCGATGAACTCCTTGAGTTGGTCGATTGGGATAAGGCCACCAGACGAGAAAGGAGTATCATTTCCTGAAGGCTTTTTTCCATAACTCTTTGGCTTGTCTTTGGAGATTTCTTCATCGTTATTCTCTCCATCTTCTTCACTTTCTTCGCCTTCCTTATCGTTGTTGGCGTGGCTTGAATCTCCTTTTTCTCCTTTGAGCTTTGCAATCTGGGCATCTTGCTCTTGGATGTGCTTGGTTAGAGATTCAACCATCTTTGTCAAGTTCAAGAGTTGTTCCTCCATGGTGGAAGTGTTTGTCATCATGACACTTGCATGGAGTTGATAATTTTCAGTGGGGAATGTGAAGCTTTTCTCAAAGTTGTCATCTTCTTCATGGATAGATGGAAGATGAAAGATCGGCTTGGACACTCCTTGCAATGATTTCGATTTGCTTCGCGTGATCATACCAACGTTTGCCGAAGAAGCTTTGGATGGAGCTGGAGCAGCTGCATTTGATTGAGTAGACATAGTTCAAGATTTTTGGTGAAGAGTAGAGATGAGAGGTAGAGATGTCCCACTGGGCGTGCCAAAATTTGTAAACACAAATTTTTGTATTTCAATTTGATAAAATACAAAACGCGTTACAAAGATAATTTGATAGATTTGAAGATAGAGTTTATGCGGGTTGCAATCTCTAGTTAATCATCTGATTCTTCTCTTCCATTTGATTCTTGAACAAGCTCGAAGGTTATTGAAATACTTGATTTGATGACGCCAATCCAAGGGACTTAAGTCGTGATTTTGGATTGAACGTTGAACTTGATTTGATTTGAGAAGAACGTCCTTAGAATTTTGTAAGAACGCCTTGAAGCTTTCGAACTTTATTTGATTTGATTTGAAGAACGTCCTTAGAATTTGTAAGAACGCCTTGAAGCTTTGGGACTTGGTTGATTTGATTTGATTTGAGGAAGATCGTTCTTGGAATTTGTAAGAACGCCTTGATCACTTGAAGATTTGAAGGTTTGATCACTTGAAGATACTTGAAGAATACTTGAAGATTTGAATGCTCAAATACTTGAAGATTCGAAGAAGACTTGAACACTTGAAGATTTCGAAGGATACTTGAAGATTTGAATGCTCAAATACTTGAAGATTCGAAGAAGACTTGAACGCTAGATAGAATTCTTCAAGATACTTGAATACTTGGAAGAATACTTGAACTCTCCAATTCTTCGCCTCTTTCAACTTGCGATACTAGAGAGAATTCTTTGTGCTCTTCGATCTTCCGTTCCTTCACGTTGTTTTAATGAGCACCCCAACACCTCTATTTATAGATTTTAGAGATGGGCTTCGTGGGCTTTATGGGCTTTGGGCCTTCATGCATGGGCCTTAGGGCTTTAGGTGTCCATAAGCCCATTAATTCATTTATATTAAATATTAATTATATATCTATTTAATTTAGGAATAAAATCCCATTTAATAAAATAGAAAATATAATTGAATATTTAATTCATGAATTTACACGTGGCACGATTTAATTCGACGACAAATTTAATTGTCTACAGGAGGGAGTACTTAATATTATATATATAATATTAGCATGATTCTTGCAATTTTTTGGGACGTTTCCTAATACCGAATGGTTGTGTTTTGGCTGACTGCTGTCTCCTATTATTTTTTGTTTTTATCGCATCGGAGGTTCACTAATTTATTATGGACTTTATGGTATAAATATAATTAGAATACTGTGCGATATACAATAATATATAATTATAGTTAAAAATAAATGTATACATAATTAAATAAAAAAATTAAGAAAATTTTATGTTAAATGAGATTATATTATTAGTTTAATATATCCTATTAATAATTTTTTATGTAAAATAAATAAAAATACATAATTTAAAAAATAAAAATATTAAAATTAAGAAAAAAAGAACAACTAAAAATATTTAAAATAAAGTTTATAATTTCGGAAAAAAATATTCACTTAAAAATATAAATTATTTAATACTATGTTAAAACTTTAAATCATCGTGATTTGTTCCTTTAAAATTCATTTTAATTACACACACACACACACACACACACACACACACACATATATATATATATATATATATATATATATATATATATCAACTTAAACTCATTTTATGATATTTTATTCAATGCGTATGTACATCGTTTACTCAAAAAATAATTAAATAAAAATAGAAAAAATGTGCTTTATCTACAAAACGAGAAAAAAAGAAAAAAAAATAAAATTCAAAGATTAGTGGTGGTTAATTGAATAATTTGGTACTTCAATTATTGTGGGATAAGGAAATACACTATAATTGACGATGAAACGCAGTCTGATGGTAAAACACTCCTTTCTTTGGTTGTAAAAAATTAAAAAAAAAAATGAAATACACTATAATTACACATATTTATTTTATTATTTAGGTTCTTAAATTAAATAATTTTTTATTTAACCAAATAAATTTAATCAATTAAATCGATGATGTTTTTCAAATTTTATTAATCTCAGCCATAGTCCACCAATTAAATGTAGATTTTTGATTATGAGAGCAGTAACATCGGGTAAAATCTCATAAAAAGTATCGTCGGGTAAAATAATTTAAATAAATAAGACTGAATAATATGAAAATGCTTGCAAAAACAAATAAGAATAATATAGTAATGCCACGTAGGACTAACGTCCTATTTTCTTATTAAATGTAAGATGATATTGATTAAAAATCTAATAATATATTAAGACATCAATACAATATGTATTAATAACATGTAATCATGCAATATATTGATTTTTTTATTGGAATATGTAATAAAAATACATGTAATATAGTTTCAAGGGGTAATAGTCGGAAAATACTCAAGTTCCTTTTTTTTTCTTTTTCTTTTTTTACATTTTCTAGTATATATCATGACATGTTCTTTTATCCAAGAAATACACTAATTTATAATTTATTCTCAATCGTCCCACGGTGAGGGACTTCGGCGAAATAAAAATTGATGTGTCACATATGTGTTAATAATTTTTTTTATTTTTTTTACAAAATGAAACGACGTCGTTTTGAGGAGTGTCGGTGGAGAAGGATCTGCGATGACAAATTCAAGGATGAATGAGTGAAAGAAATTGATGATTTTTGCAATGTAACGATACAAGGCCGAAGCGGGGGACGGGCAGTGGTGGTCTGGGACGAGGGGGAAGCCGGGAAGGGGGCTGCAAGGGGTGAGCAGTTGAGAAGGGTCTGCATGAAGGAAGGGGGAATTTGATGTGTGTGTGTGTGTGAGAGAGAGAGAGAGAGAGCTAGCATAATTCGATAATAAATAATGTCATTTAATTACATCGCCGTTTATTACACGATAACAATTTCGGCTGCCACATCAGATTTGATTTGAGAAAAATTACTAAGTCGTGTGATGATTAAGATTAATTATAAATTATAGTATTTTATGGCAAAAAAAGGTCATGATAATCTACCAAAAAATAAAGAAACCTTGGGTATTTGCGGACTATTATCCCTAATTTTAAATATAACAATGCATAAACAATATCTTCGTATTAAGAATATATTTCTCTCAATTTTAAATGTCAAATTTAATTTCTCAATAAAAAAATATATTTATTTAACAAATTTAATAATTGATCAAATTAAAGTTTCAAATAAAATAATTATTTATTTGAAAAATTGAATAATTTGGTACTTAAATTATTAGTGCAAAATAATTGTGGGATAAGTTATAAATATTTATTTAAGTTCTTCAATTGATGAAATACTATTCAAAATAATATGGAATTATCTGTCAAAGAACGTAATTAAAATGAAGTAGAATTGAGGAATTTTAAAATGCCATATGGGATAGATCATTTTTCTAATGCCACATAAAATAAGCCATTTTCCTACTCCAGTGTACAAATGGATCATTGAAGCTTACTGTTAAACAAATTATTAATTCTTGATAGATCATTGAAGCTTACTGTAAAACAAATTATTAATTAATTACGTTACTACAGTGTACAAATGGATCTGCGCGCTTAATACTTTTTGAACTACGAACAATAATAATTTATATAATATATAAAAAGGCAGTTTAACGCCTATTTTTTCCCACAAATTTTAAAAATCAGTTTTTTTTTTTAACTGCTTCCTATTTTTCAGCAAGTATGCAAAAATTGCGTTCCACTCATTTTTCTTTATACTCCACCTTTTTCTTTTATGTTTTGATTTATTTTATTTTCTACATCGCTTTCTAATCTTTTGATTTTATTTAATTAGCTTTATTTTAATTTTATTTTCAATTTTAATTTCTTTTGTTCATAGCAAATATATGACATCAATTTATATCTATATTTATATAATATACAAATGGATACTTTTAACGGATACTTTTTAGTGTAATTTTTTTAAAATAATTTTTTTATACTCCAGAATACCTATTTTTTTCACAATTCACACTCAATCCTGCATGTTTTTTTCCTTTTCTCTTTTTTCGTTTCAATTGTAATATAATTTGATTAATGTTAAATATTTAATATACGTATCAAATTAAAGATTATGAAAATAGCTTTAATTTGATATAAAAAATGGCTTTTTCCCTCCATTTATTCCCTTTTTTTTCTCTCTCTTCTCCCACCATTTTTTCACTATTTTTTTTATATTTTAATCCTTTTCTAAACATTATCACATTATTTTATTTTTTAAAAAATATGCACATTTTAAATTTAATATAGTATAAAAATCATGAAAAATGAAGTTAAAACGATTAAGTTATGAAATAAATTAAAAGTTAAAATATTTTATTTTATCTCTTTGTTAAAATTTTACAATTTTATATATATGTTTGTGTATGAAAATACTTATTTATTTATTTATTATGACGCATATACTACTCGATGATACTAATGTCTAATGCTAATTTTTATTATTAATTTTTTTATTTAATAACTTTAATTATCATTACGCTTTATACAAAGTTGAAAATTTATAATTTTAAATTTAGGATTTTATTAAATAATTGACGGGCGTGGATTATTTTAGTTTATTTATATTAAAATATATTTTATCTTTATATATTTTAATTTTATTTAATATTTATATTTATTTGTTAAAATATGTTGTTTAGTTTCAATGTTCGTCGTGCATCGCGCACGAATGGTAATACTAGTTAAACTTAAAAGAATCAATAATACTGTTATTGTAAATTCTAACATAATCTACGATAGCTGGCAATAACTTTTTTTCCTCATCAATTTTGTATCCTTGCCATGCTATGGATTATTATTGCGCGGCTAAGCAATTGAAAGACAATTATCTCTCACATAATATTAATATTTAATTTTTGGTTTCAATTTGGGAGAGTTAGTTATGCAAAACTAAAATAAAATGTTAGAATTGGATAACTACCACGTGCTGCTTATGTAATTGGATAAATACAGCCTTGCATTGAAATGACAATGCATCGATATGACTTATTTGCTCACATCAATATTCAAATCCATATATTGAATATTGACTCATCTGACAAAATTTGACATTTTTAAGATCTTACAAGAATTGTATAAAAATATTAGTATGATCTTTTCTAAAACTTGATTAAGGGGGTGTTTCACTATATTTATACTCCCATTGAAGGCTTTATAAGATTTTAAGAGCTTATATAAAATGTAATGTCTCAAAAGCTTATAAGTTGTGAAACTATTTAAATAATAAGTTAGAGAGTGAATTATGAGACAAAGATAAAATCTTTAATCTTAGTCGGAGAGAGAAAATTATAGAGAGATGAAATTGGAAGGGTATAAGATGAAAATGACAATTATAGTAGAGTTATTTTTATAAAATAGTTATTGTTTATAAGATAATGAAAAAATAAATTGGGGTCGATTTTTTTTTTTTTTTGAAGAAGCTTATAAACCCTTATAACTTACTTTTATAGTTTATAAGTCATTTAAAAGATTATAAACTCTTGAAAAGTATTTGATAAATAAACTCAACCAAGCATCCTCGAACTACAATGATTTATAAGTTTGATGAGGAGATGTTTGAGATGCTCAAGGAGTAGTGAAGGTATTATCTATAAATATGTAATAGCACAATATAGTACGTCATAGATTATAGAATCAACAATCCTAATTAGCAATTGTAGAAATAAACTAAAGCACAAAAAATTAATGAATCTAAAAAAATAAGAACAATACATGGGCTTGTTCTCGTTTCAAAAAAAAAAAAAATATGGGCTCGTTCCATAACAAGCTCACAAGTATGGGAATGGGCCTTCAAGGTAATGGACTTTGAGCCCATTTTGGCCCATTAAGAAACGCTGTAGATTTTATGTATATAAGTATATACCAGTGTTGGACGACGATGTGCTGTGAATATTTTACACGCTAATTTTTTTAAAAAATATGATAATTCTAAACACATTTCATTACACACACCATCACAGTATATTTTTATGCATTTTCTAAATTTTAAACAATGTATTTCTTTCCTTACTAAAATAATGAAGAGGGAAATCTTATTATAGCCATCTTTCATAAAAACATAAGTTTTATAGCCCTAGTTTATAATAGATAAGTTATACATCCATTTTAAGTTTAAAAGACTATAACACCCTTTGACTTTTTTGTACTCGATGGTGTACTCGATGGCACCATCGAGTATACCATCGAGTACACCATCGAGTACTTCAATTACTCGATAGTGTTGTAGAAAATCTTCATTTTTTTCATTACTCGATGGTGTACACGATGGTGCCATCGAGTACACCATCGAGCACTCGAAGTTTCAAAAAAGTCAAAGGGTGTTATAGTCTTTTAAGCTTAAAATGGCTATATAACTTATCTATTATAAACTAGAGCTATAAAACTTATGTTTTTATGAAAGAGGGCTATATGTGATAATTCCCACAATAATGAATCTAAAAAAATAATAAAA
The DNA here is from genome assembly GCF_028751815.1 of Salvia miltiorrhiza. Lineage (NCBI taxonomy): Eukaryota > Viridiplantae > Streptophyta > Magnoliopsida > Lamiales > Lamiaceae > Salvia > Salvia miltiorrhiza. The sequence continues at coordinate 5,911,540 of NC_080394.1, read as the reverse complement.
GTGCCCAAATTTTACAGGACAATAGGAAAATGAATAATGTTCAAGCTTCATGGAATGGAAGGAGTATAATACGAGATAAATTTTGAATATTTGTTGAAACGATTAAACAGAAACAATTATAATCGCATATTGGTGAAAATTTGAACCCCCAATTAGTAAGTAAAAGAAAAAAACAATTGAGGAAACATCTAAAGATATTTAACATTTCCAAGAGCGTGTCTTTTTTTTTTTGTTATAAAAATATCATAAGAAAAAAAGAGACAAAAATATTTATCTTTAAATTCCTCATTTTTTTTTTCTCTTCATTGAACTGAAAATGAGAAACGAGAAATGGTGAAACTATCTTTTGAGAAAATGAGAGATATAAAGAACTTTTTATTATTCTTTTTTTTTATAATAAATTTACAATAATAGAGAACACACCCTAAATGTAAAATGTTAAATATATTTTACATTTTAGTTTTAAGTTTTAGTTTATTGACTTATAAAATTAATTATGAAAGTGCAAATGACTATATAAAAGAAATGGTTACAAATTTGTAAATACTGAATAGTTGGAGGACAAAAATCTAAAATTTTAATTTGCACACAAGTTTATATCAGTATCACATCACCCGTAGGGTTGTTAGCACAGAAAAAATTGCAGCCGGCAGCTAGAGTAGCTCTGAGAGAGAGAGAGAAGGCATATTTCATGTTTGTTCGTGAGTCTAACGTTCATGGCACACACCAGTTATGGAGGAATTTCAGATTTCAATTGTCGAATTCCCTCCAGTTTGGAAATTCAATGGCCTCAATACATGTTAGATTCACGCACAAACTCGTGATATGTCTTTTCAATTTTAACTGCCCCGAGCTCCTGATCGATTCGGAGCTTATCTGCTGGTGAGAATCACTCTCAGATTCAATTGCAAACGAAAGGATCTGTTATTGGAGGTTTGGCTATTGGATTTGTTTACTGTTGTTTGTTCATCTGTTTTGTTAATTCGAATCGTTATTTGATTTGTGGAAGGAATTCTTCGATTGGTTGATTTCTGTAAGAGTTTATGTTTGGTGTTTCTGAAGGCGATATGATTCGTGAATAATATTATGGTGTGCTTCTGATTATATGTTGTTGTTGTTCGATCTCTTGATTCATATTCTTTTTTTTATGCTTATAATGAGATTAGGTAGCTAAGTAGAAAACAGCTCCATCTCTTCTTAAGAGGGTGTTTGGCTAAACTTATTTTAAAGAACTTATGAGCTCTTGGAGCTTATAAGATGTTTCCAGAGCTGATAAGATATAGTTTCTTAAGAGCTTATAATTTGTCAAAGTGAGATGAAATTTCTTAAGAGCTTATAAGTTGTCAAAATATTTGGATAATTGAGCTTATAAGCTATCGAAAAGAAATGAAATTAGAATGATATATGAAGAAAATAAAAAATCATAGTTGAATTATTTTTGTAAAATGAGTGCTGCTTATAAGATAATGAGAAAATAAGTTGAGGTAGATGAACTTATTTTTTTGGTGAGCTTATATGGTCTTAGAGCGTAAGCTCTTTAAGAGCTATTTTGTCAAACATTTTGAAGGAACTTATAAGCTGTTTTAAAGAGCTTATAAGCTCAGCCAAACACCCTCTAAGTTGAACCTTTAAAATGAGGTTATAAATGGTATATTGTACACAAAGCTGCAGCTTGCTCTGTTTTATTTCTGCTGAATGTTATGTGCACTGCAACCCAAGTTGGTAGCATCGGATATTCAATATTCTGGTTTAGATAGAATGCAACCGATTGAATTGTTCTCTCTTTGTTTCTTTGGATTTTGCTACATACCCAATTTCTTCTTCATGAAGTGAATTCCTGGAGTAGGTCTAGGTTCATTACGCAAAAATCCTTTGATGTTCAGCTCGTACAAAATAAATAGTGAGGAATCCAAGAATCTCGAAATATTCTCTGATCTATCTTGTTGGTTTGACAGCAATTCTAAAATTCCCCGAAATAAATCTCTAATCTATTATACCAGAACGTTCAACATATATGAGATTCCTTCTGTTTGCTATCATTCTTTAATTTCATTATGATGTTGTCTTATCTTTGTCTAGGAGGCAATGTGAAGTTGTGAACATCTATATTAGTTTCTGGGTCATGAAATATTGATACTGAAATACCACTGGAACTATTTGTTTAGAGGAAGATTTGAATTTTCTAGTGGGATGCAATTGTCTGTAAATTTGTTGTATCTTGTATAGTACGATGGCTTCATCTATGAAACTCTGTTAACCTTTTTGATTGCTAGTTCTTATTCAATGATTTTGAATCTATGAACCAATTCTTATTATAAGTAGTGAGAGACCGTCATTACTGGTATTCCTTGACTGCATTCTTGCAGCAATAACTTTGATGTCTCGGCCGTTCTATAATTACTGGTGGAACATTCAACCTATCACCTGAAAGTAATATCAACATTTTAGTATATTTAGCCACAAAATCACATTAAAGCACAATAATATAAGTGTTCTAGGTCTCAATTCACCACATGATGTAGGTAGGAGAAGTTAAGAACAATCAAGTAGTCCTAATTTCCTACCTAAAGATAGAAGAATGTAAAAGATTGGAAGCACAATATTATGGTATCAGGCACAAAAAATGCTAGTATAGTAATATCAATTTAATTCTAAATCTCCTACAAATAAAACACTCAAAAGCAAAATTAATTCTCTATAGGTAGCTCAATCAAATATTGGGGATGTCTTCATCAACCTTTATTGATCTCCATCAGCAGGTTATTGATTTCTTGGTTTGCCAGCTTTCTTGTTTTGGTTTTAAGAAATCCAGATGGTGCTTACAATAAGTTCCATTCTCTTCAAACACCTTAAACATTCTGACGAACAAATCAATCATAATAATTTCATCTTCATAATTATGTTCCTTGAATTTGAGCAGGACTGGATGAGCCCTTTGCCTGAAGTGTCCCTCCACGAAATACTCGAAACCGGCCGGAGGTTTCCTCAGAACCCTAGTCATATGCTCACATGCTCTAGCGAAAAACTTCGTGTTATGCTTCTCCAGCGGTCCTGAACCCCACGAGATCAAATTCTGAATTGCATGAAGTATTAGCAAAACATTAAACTCCCGCTTTTCTTTGTTATTGCAGCCAGGCCAAATATGCTTGAGGCAGCTGTGCCATGTTTCCCCAAAGTCGAGGCAAACCTTTCCATCGGGTCGTAGGTTTGGATTCCAGTCGACCCTGTAAGACAGGTAGTAGAGGTTCGGGGGGATGCTGGGGTAGTTTACAGGAAAGCATATGTCAAAGAAGAACAAACAATGCTGATAGTCACTGCCCGGTGGGCCGAGGAAACCTACCCTCATTAGATCGATCCTACGCTCGTAGGCCCGTACGTAAATCGAGCTCGGGATGTGTTTCTCCAAGAGGCGCCATTGATCCTCCATCATTTTTCTGAATGTCTGCATGTGTATAAGATTCATGCAGAGGTACTCCTTGTCCATCAAGTAATGGTGATCGGACGGCGTGGAGGAGACCACTTCAAAGTTCTTGAAACCGCTGAATTGTCTTCCGACTTCATCTTCTATCTCTTCGATCTCTCCGAATGATCCCCTCGTCACCGGCGGTGTAAGATCTTGATCTTGATCCATGTTAATATGTTGTGTTTATGGTTTTATTCGACATCGAACTTAAAAAGATGTTGAAACTATCAATTTCTGCATAGTTGATTTACATGAGAGGATTTGTATCCTATTACCTGTAGACTTCTACATTCATAGTGCATCTTTCGGTCTTTAATTAAGTACTGATATTTACATGATTATCTCGCCATCAGAAACGTGACCGTCTTTAACTATAATATTTCAGGTCTCAAATTAATGGGTTAATTATAATTTATAGCCATAATTTTTTGGTAAATTTCAGTTTATAGCCTTAACTTTGATTTATTTTTTATATAGACTAAACTTTGAAAAATTGTTTAATTATAGCCACGATCACATCAAAACTATGGCATTAGCTCTTCTTTATCAAAATTACATATGGAACGATGACCGATTGCCACGAAATTAGATCCTAATATATTGTACACTAAATCAACGATAGGTAGCCCATCGTCATTGGACCACCGGTGAAGTCGGAATCGCGCCAACAATCCACGCAATTTCGACTTTACTGGTGGTTCAATGACGATGGACTACCTATCGTTGAAAATCTCATTTAGTGTAGAATACATTAGGATTTAATTTCGTGGCAATCGGTCATCGTTTCATATGTAATTTTGATAAAGAAGAGCTAATGTCATAGTTTTAATGTGATTGTGGCTATAATTAAATAATTTTCCAAAGTTTAGGCTATATAAAAAATAAATCAAAGTTGAGACTATAAACGAAAATTTAATGAAAGTTAAGGCTATAAACTATAATTAACCCCAAACTAATCAATATAGACGTAAGAAAGAGTTGGAGCCAATATATGCTTGTATGTTAAAATAGGCTTGGTTTTGTGAATCTTTATTTTATCAATATCCATTTTACTGATGAGAATGCTGTAAATGTGCGCATACGATCGCCATTAAATTTTATTTTGCGACTAGGTAAATAATCTAATTCTCATAAAAGTAATTGTTTTCAAATCAAATCTAATTTATAAGTAATTATATAATAAACATATTTGATGAATTGATAATATTTTTAAATCTAATTCAGATTAACTTTCTGGCGTTGAATTGTGTAGTTACCAGTAGTCCACGTCGTTTTGATGTCAGTTAGTAAAATCTGAGACGAAAAAGCAATTTAATTCTCAGTCAGCTACACAATTCAATACCTCAACAGTTTATTCATATTAGATTTGAAACATTTTCAATTCATCAAGTTTATTTTTACAAAATAGACGGTGGTTAGATTATATATGAATTTATTGTGCGTGTGTTGATCTAATAGTAATGTGACTAGCCTTAATTTGAGTCTACCATCACATAATTTTTAAAATTATCTATTCATTCATTAAAAAAAAGAAAGAAACAAATAGAGCCTTTTTATTAGGCTAGTTTCTTTACTTGTCCTTTGCAATAGAGAATCCGGTATCGAGAAAGGTTAAATGTTGTAGCCTTTTTCTTTGTGTTGGGTTAAAATGTAAATAAACCCAATTAATTGTTGGGTTAAAATGTAAATAAACCCAATTAATTGTAGGCCCATAAGCCTTAGAATGGACCTTGAAACTAAACAAAATTGGACGCGCTATAAAACTGAATGCTCTTTCAGTAATTAAATAAAAAGGAAATAAATTTACTTTTATTTTAAAATAAAAAATTAAAAAAATGAACGGTGCTTGCATGAGTTGGTGGTGGTGGATATTTAGACTTCTCTTTGAGTAATTAAAATAAAAAGGAAATAAATTCACTTTTATTTAAAAATAATAAAAAAAGATAAATGGACGGTGTTTGCATGAGTTGGTGGTGGATGTTTAGACTGATCTATGAATAATTAAAATAAAAAGGAAATAAATTCACTTTTATTTTAAAAAAAGAAAGATAAGATAAATGAACGGTGTTTGCATGAGTTGGTTTTAAAAAAAAAAGATAACTGAACGGTGTTTGCATGAGTTGGTTGAAAAAAAAAAAAATAAATAAATGAGCGGTGTTTGTATGAGTTGGTGTTGGATGCTTGTCTAAATAGAAGATTAAGACATAAATTAGACGTTAGTGGCAGTTAGTAATTAGTTATGACGTTGAATCGTAGTCAGTAAAAACCGTGGTCGGTCTCATCGGACCCCTCCATCCTCCATTTCTCCATATTCAAATTGACGCGTAATTTTAGTATTTATTTATTTTCATAAATGTTAACGTCGGTGAAGTATTACTACTTTTCATGGAATGGTTTCGGATGAGTTGGGAAAAGATGGTCGACTTTATTTACAAAATGACAAATTAATCAGTTAATCTACTCTTATTTTAATCGAATTGACCGCCGCATCACCGTCTTCCGTTGGTTGTCTTGCTTTTCAAAATACCAGCTAAGATATTCGGAGCTTAAGATTACAAATGACTCGCGGATCTGGTCTTGTTCTAGTGACAAAGTTGAGGCACTCAAAAACTCTCATTTGTGAAAGGTATTGAGTTCAATCCCACCTCTGTGCGGTGATATTTTTCCATTTTAGATGGTATTGTATTCTCGTCTGCGTGCGGTGTTGTATTATTTGGTGTTGAGATACTACACAATGTTTTTCCCACTTTAGATGGTATTATATTCCCGTCTGTGTGCGGTGTTGTATTATTTGGTGTTGAGGTCCCGTATTATTTGATGTTGAGGTCCCATACGCAGTGCATTTATCGCCCGCGTGCGGTGATGTGGTGGTGAGGTCCCGCCTGCGTGCGCGTTGCATAATTGATTATATTCAGATACATCTCATAATTTCAAAAAAAAAAAAGATTATAAATGAATCAAGTTATTTAATTATTAATTTAATATTACTCTCCTTTTCATCTATCTTGAGACAAAATTTTTGGACATGATATTTAAAAAAATTAATATTTAATGTGTTAAATATAGTAGGTAAAAAAATGAATACAAAGTAAAATTTGTGTTAAATAAAAAAAATATCTCAAGATAGGCACTGGCGGATCCAGGGGGGCTGAAGCCCCCTCCCAATTTTTGAGTTTTTAAAATAATAAATATAGTTATTTAATATATATATATATATATATAAATAAATAAAAAATACAAGAAAAAATATAGTAATACATTGTTTATAGTATTCAACTATCCATATTAATTGCTTAATACATTAATTTATTACATTTATGTTATTTTTATCCTTTTTTTCTTTCTTAGTTAATTTTTAATGCTGAATTTTAGTCAATTTTAAAGTTAAAAGTAAAATGACTAGTTATTAACAATGAAAATTAGTTTATTTGTTTAGAAGATGTTTTTTTTTTTAAATGCATAACAATATAAAAATATGTCTTTATATGCTTTCAATCTACTTGATGTTGAATTAATTGAATTGCGAACAATTATCTGTTATATTAAGTAATTGTTAAAAAATGCATGAAAATGAAGTGTATGGAATGCTTAAAAAAATTTGCTCCGGGTGCTCCCGCCCCCAAACCGCCGTGTAAATATTTTCATATGTCGTAGTTCAACAAATTCAGCCCTCCAACATAAAATCCTGGATCCACCTTTGAAGATAGGTAAGATAGAGGGAGTACTTCACATTGATGTTTGCTGTGGTACATATACCAGATGTGGATATAAAGAAAGTTTTTGGTACTTTTATTTAGAGTTAATATATAAAATTATCCACTTTCATATTGTAAAGATAAAATTTGTCCACTAAGATAAAAATAATAAAAACTGTCCACTTTTTAATTGAAAAGATAGAAATACCCTCCTTTAAAAAATATGCACTCTCTCTTTTTCTCATTCTCTTCTCTCTCGCTCCACTCTCTCTCTCTCTTCTCCCTCACGGTACACCTTCCCCCTTCTCTCTCTCTCTCTCCCTCCCTCCCTCCCTTCGAGCTCAGATCGCCGGCGAAGCGGCGCCACCTCGGCCTCGTCGCCTCCGCCATCTCTCTATCGTTGTACTCTCTCTCTTTCTCACGCTCTTTCTCCCTCTCGCCCCCCGTCTGCCGCGCCACCGCCACTCAATCTCCGGCAATCGCAGCGGCAGCGCCGCACAACCACCACCACCGCGACACCTCTGTCTATCTCTCACTCTCGATTCTAACTTGGAGTTGTCGGATTCAACTTGTGGAGAGCATAGATCTGGTGGCCTTGGGGTGGTTGAAGTGGAAAGGGAAAAATCGGCGACTGGGGTGTTGTCTTCGAAATGTTGCTCCAGATCTGGAGAGACGGCGACTGTTGTCTTCCACCTTTCTCCTCCGCGAGGCCCGCGTGGACGCCGCCGACCTCCGCCTCCTCGCCTGCAGCGTGGAGCGGTAGCTCCGCCCCGCTCTCTACTTCCTCCAGGGCACAATCGGCATCGAGGACGTCAGCAGATTCACCTTTCTGCTATCGCGCCGCCTAGGGTTTCATTCCCTTAGAGCGGCGCCACCTCTGCTCACCTTCCGACCAAACAATGCGGCGCCAGCAGACATCCCTAGCCACGGAAACTTCCGGCGAGCCTCCTCCCCAGGCAAAATCGCCGGTCAAAAAAAGAAGAAGCGCGAACGCGGCGCCGCTGCTCTCTGCCTCCACACGATCTGCGCCGCGTTGAATTTAATTTGTGTTTGATTTGGCAGATTTGGGGACAAAGCTTACTGATGCTAAAATGACCATGTCTGCTGATTGATTTGGGGAAATTGTGGAAGATCTATGATGCATGTTTATCTAAACCTCAATTCAATTTTACTTTCTTCAAGTTACTTGAATTGCAATGACTGGAAATTGGGGAAAATAGTTGGAAATTGGGGAAATTGTGGAAGAAGATGATGTGTGAATTGAGAGTATTTTCTAATTATTTTATAATGGTGGTTAGTTAATTAATTGGAACATTTTGGTTAATGTTCTTGAATTCACGATTAGATCCATGAATTCAGAACTTAATATTCTTGAATTCAAAACCAACTCGATGAATTCATAATTTAATATTTTTGAATTCACAATCAAATTTATGAATTCACAGCAGCTTAATATTTTTGAATTCACGACCACATCTATGAATTCACAAATTAATATTCTTGAATTCACAATCAGATCTATTAATTCATAACTAAAACTCGAATTCACAATCAAAATAAATTCTAGTTTTAGTTGTAAATTCAAACTTTAAAAACTCGAATTCACAACTACTTGAATTCACAACCAAAATAAATTCTAGTTGTGAATTAAATTCAGGTTGTGAATTCGACTGATTGTGAATTCACAACCAACATAAATCTGGTTGTGAATTAAATTTTGGTTGTGAATTCGTTTGGTTGTGAATTCACAACCAAAAAATTCTAGTTGTGAATTAAATTTTGGTTGTGAATTCGACTGGTTGTGAATTAAATTTTGGCTGTGAATTCAACTAGTTGTGAATTCACAAACAAAAAATTCTGGTTGTGAATTCGATTGGTTGTGAATTCTCAATTCACAACCAGTGTGAATTCACAACCGAAAAATTTTGGTTGTGAATTCACACTGGTTGTGAATTGCGGGATTTTTTAAAGGGGTGATGTAAAGTGGACATTTTTTTAATTTTTAATGTGAAGGGTATTTTGGTAACAGTGGACATTTTTTATGTTTTTTATTTTAGTGGACATTTTTTATCTTTACAATATGAAAGTGACCATTTTAAAAATTCACTCCTTTTATTTATTTAATATAGTTATTTACTTTTGTTGTTTATAAATACTCTATACGTGTGTGATAAAATTTAAACTAGGTAGTATATTTTTAATTTGACCGAGTAAAGACCCAAGTGTTATGTCAAAATCAAGGTTTAATTATCATTTTTTATTTATTGAAATCAACTATAACTAACGGGCATTCGTCTATAAATACATAAAAAATTTTAGCCAATTTTTAAATTGCACACGAATTTTAATTTGATATGACAATACATAAAAATTCAATTTGTTATGATTTCATCATGAAAATAAATTTTTTCAAATTAAATCCATTTCAAAGTCAATTAACTCAAAAATCAATATCTTTGAAAAGAATTGAAGAAACAAGTTAAAATACTATCCAAATTTAAGCTAAAAGGGTGTAAACAATAAAAAAAATTATACATCACTTTATTAGTGAAATAATAATAAATTATACTCCATATTATTATACTAAAATTAATTTTTTCGTACAATACAGAAATCGAGTACTAAAAATTTGTGTAGTTAATTGATTATATCCCTAAACTTTTATGCTTTAATTGATTTTATGTGGGAATAAAAGAATACTAAAAGCAATTTGAAGATCAAACAACCTGACGTCACTATACCCTTTGAGCGAGGAAATCCCGAGATTGACCAAATCTAGCTAGTCAAATGACACAAAATCCAATAAGTTTGGAACAAGTGCGCTTTTCTTTATCTCGTGCTGATGTAATCAAATCTTGTAAACTTCACAAACTAATTAAATGACCACTACTTGACTCATTTTTTTGACAAGCTGCACAAAATATATATGAATAAACTTGTCCAATTTATTTCATACTCACTCCATTTCCGAAACACAATGCAATACTTTTAATAACACAGTAAAAATAATCCTAGAAGGGAACGACACGAATTTTAATAAAAACAATTTAGTTTATTGTAAGTGGAGAAATGATCTCACTTAAAAGATAGTGTTAATAATAATAATTAATTGTATTGTGAATGGAGAAATGAACCCACCATGTGATAGAAAATTTCTAAAAGTTGAAAGGAACTAATTTTTGTGGACATAAAAAAATGACAAAAATTGACTATTTTTTGTGAACGGATGAAATATTTAATAAATGCGCGTAAGGAAAAAATGAGTCTCACTTTATTGTAAAAGGAATAATGTTCAAAAATAAAAATGAATATTTTTTAAACAACGTACGAAAATAAAAAATTATGAATACTTTTCATAGGCGGAAGAATTATTTTATATGCATTATTTTTTCTTTGCCTCAAATTCCTCAGATGGGATCCCCTGTCCCAACATGTAGTGTGTACCACTGCGTACCACTTTTAATTTCTTTAATTTATAATTATTTTTTATAAAAATAAAAATTATTATTATATTATGAAATCTAATTAATATTTATCACTAAAATTGAAATTTAAAAAGTTATACTCCCTTCGTCCCAATAATCTTGTCCCACTTTCCTTTTTGGGTTGTCCCAATAATATTGTCCCATTTCCTTTTTTGGCAAAGTTTAAGGCTTGATTAGTTAATTAAACAACATCCTAATTAATTCACTCATCCTACTCTCTCGTCTCTCTCACCCTCTTTATTTCTCACCTACACCAGCACGACGGGAAGAGAAGAAGTCAAGTCGCCTCTTTCTAAAGCCGCCGCTCACTTCCCCTCTGCAAATCCACCGACGCCGCCGCTCACTTCCCCTCTGTTCCACCGGCACCGCCCCCCTCTGTTCCGCCGCCTTTGCCTCCGCCTCCCCCTTCCCCCTCTTTAAATCCGCTCCCCCATGAATGCTCCGCCGGCGCCGCCGCCCTCTTCCCCCTCTATTCATGGTGCTTCGCCTCTCCTCCTCTGTTCCGCCGCCGTCGCCGCCTCCCTCCTCCCCCCTCTGTAAATCCGCTCCCCCATGAATGCTCCGCTAGCGCCGCCCTCCTCTTCCCCCTCTATTCATGGTGCTTCGCCTCTCCTCCTCTGTTCCGCCGCCGTCGCCGGCTCCCTCCTTCCCTCTCTGTAAATCCGTCGAGCACAGATCTAAGCCCTAAACTCCCTCTTCTCTTGCCTCGCCATCAGCTTCCCTTCTCCGTCTCCACCTCTCTCTCCACCTCCGAGCCCTAAATCCCCAAATCCAAATGCCACCCCTTCGATTCCGGCGACTGTACAGCCATAGGGCTGCCGCCGCGGTGCCTTCTCCTGGTTAGCGAAGACGATGGAAAACTTGTTGAAGAAATTTGGCTTTTCTGTTCTTGGTTAACGATTTGTTGAAGAAATTCGTTTTTCTGTTCTTGGCTTTTCCAGATTTTGTTCTTGGTTAATGAAGATGATGAAAAATTTATTCTTGGTTAGCAAAAATTTGTTGAAGAAATTGTTCTTGGGCTAAAGATTTGATTTTTATTCTTGTTCTTTTGCTTGATTCTGTTCACTGCTCCGGATGGAGAGAGGCGGCGATGAGGCCGGTGGCTGTGCCGACGCCGGGGAGGGAGGTGGCGCAGGTGTGGCTCCGCCGCCTACTGTTGCCGGGAGGAGGTGAAGAAGAAAGAAGATAAACACAAAGATAATTAGTTCATACTTACTTTTTCTAAAACAAGTGGGACCTTACAATTTACAACACTAACTCAACACTCCTTAATCTCCGTGCCCAAAAGAAATGAGACAAGATTACCGGGACGGAGGGAGTATATCCTAACTTTGAATTAATGAACCCAAATAATCTATTATTAATTTAAATAAAAATAAAAAAATAATTATAAACCCTAATTGGATGAGTGAACCTTGTTAATTATTTTTATATTATATTAAAGTATAATAAATTAAAATTAAATAACAAATAATTAGAAATTAAAAAAAAAATTAAGAGTCATACGCCCTACATTTGGAACAAAGATCCCATTTGCAAATTCCCAACCTTCTTGATCCGACTCGGAATATAAATCCATTTTTAGGAAATATAGAATCTTCCCTCCCCAAAATCACTCAAAACTCTATATTTCTGCCAAGAACTACTCCCAAATTTCAGGCAGAATCAATGGCGTATCGTGAGACATAAGTCACAAACACAAAAGTCTGCAGAAAAAGAGAGGGCCGAAGAGAAAAAACAAAAGAATGAAAGGGGTGTGCATTCGGATTTCGGATCGGATTTTTGCCTGATCCGATCCGATCCGAAAATCCGAAATTTTGCTAAAATTCAATCCGATCCGAACCGCATTATCCGAAAATCCGAATCCGAAAATCCGAAATATTTCGGATTAAATCCGATCCGAACCTAAAAATCCGAAATTCAAAAAAAAAATCTGAAAATCCACAAACCTGCAAAATTTCGAAAATTGATAAGAGAAACCCAACATTTTTAACACACATCAAAATATCAAATCCCTTCTTTTAATACACATCAAATCCGAAAACTAAAAACTGATATTCGAACAAAAACATAAATAGCAGATAAAAAGCTTAAAATTGATAACCCAACTCCCTTCTTTAGTTCTTTTGATGGATATTCCCCCAAAAACATCAAATCCCAACATTTTTAACACACATAAACAAAAAAATCAGACATATTTTTCAAGTATTATCTTAAGTAAAGCTATTTTCCAGAATGGGTGTTAGTGTTACTGATCAGCGCAGGGGCGTGGGGCATAGGGCGGAAGGCTACTGATCGGCGGCAGACTGACGGGCGACGGCGGAGGGACGTGGGGCTGCGCTGTGGAGTTGAGTGTGGACCGTGGAGAATGGATTGAATCAGGAGAATAGATGAAAATGGAAAGGCGGCCGGTGAGCGGAAGGTGGCAGGGGACCGGCGCCGGCAGGCTACTGACGGCGGAGAGGCGTGGGGCAGCCGGCGACGCTGTGGAGTTGAGGGTGGAGTTGAAAAATTGAAAATGAGAGCAGACGGCGTGCGGGTGTAGGGTTTAGATTGGAACTCAATAACTAAGTTAATTTAATATAATATATATATATATATATATATATATATATATATATATTATTTTTATTTATATTATATATATATTTCGGATTTCGGATTTTTTCGGATTTTTAATATACTGATCCGATCCGATCCGAAAATCCGAAAAATACTTAAAATTCAATCCGAACCGATCCGAAAATCCGAAAAATCCGAACCAAATTTAAAATTTCGGTTTGGTTCGAATCGGATATTCGGATTTCGGTTATTTTGCTCACCCCTTATGAAACCATCGCACTTTTTTCAGTCAATACGTCGGTTAAGTTAGTTAATTAAACGATTGTTGTGTCATTCAGAGACACGTAAATATTTGGTAAGAAGCAGATCTCGACAGTTGGCCGGTTTTGGACTAAAAGTAATACCTTATCCTTATCAAAAGAGAAGAGAAGGAAATTAGCCGACACTCCACGGATTATCAAATCGGGAATCATAATTTTCTTTTCAATAAATTAACAAATAAAAAAAATTAAATACGGAATAAAGGTGAACTCGATCTTAGCCTTATGCATTAACTATATTATTACTAATTATCCCCGTTATGTATGTCTATATTACAAAACATTCAAATACTTAAAGATATTTATAAATATTCTTTTAAATTATATGAGTAATTCTCACCGTAAGTACATACGCACGAGACCCTTTTATCAAAAATTAATCTAATATCTTTCACATTAACTAAAAACTGATTGATTGTGAATATGTGATCAATGGAATTAAATACACCATTATCTTTATTCTTCATTCTCCGTTTTCTTCTTTTTAAGAAAAACAAATAATTATTAGTAACTAGAGTATAAATGTGATCTCAGCAGTTCGAATACAAAATTTATTTTTAATTAAGAAATTATTCATTCCATCAATTAGAGTACTTGCCAGATAAACTATTTTTTTTATATTAATTTTATTCGATCGGTCATGGTTTATCAATACAACATCAAGAATTATATATCTTTATCTCAATAACATATATATGAAAATGACAACATTTGAATATCTCATCAATAAAGTTTTAATGGTATATGATCAAGTCATGATATGATTTAATAAGTATATAGCATGCCATGTGACTATATTACGTGTTATGAGACAATTTTGTAGTTGGTAAGTATCATTTATTTTTCTTAATACAAGTCAGATTTTATTTTTATTTTTTTATCAAAAAAAAAATATATATTAAGAGCACAATTAAAGTACAAAGGGTACTTCGTCCCTTACAAAAAGATCAGTTCAGTGCCAAAAACTTCTACTTAACAGCTCGCAAAAATCATTAAACTTACGACCCCAAACACGATCTCGGATTAGACATCCAACGAGTAATTGAAGCATCAAATAAGTTCCGATCCTATAAAAAACTTCAATACCAAACTCTATTCTTAATCTCATCAACCACTTTGGCGAGCTCAAACACACAACCCTCGAAGACCATTTTATTTTTTGTCTTCTAAATAGACCATATCACCCCTACCCAAATTGTAGCAGCAATTTTTTATAATTTACCTTTTCCAAAAATATCACAATATTGGAGAAAATGTATGATATAGGATCATAATAAGATACCATATGCATATTAAGCCATTCGTTTTTAGAATCAGATTTTATTTTTATTGCATGAAACGTTTCTTTTGGGGCATATATTGATTTGTTTTTAGAATCAAACGACTAAAATGATAATTTTGTCCACTATAAAATAGAAATACATTCACCCTCTTAAATTTTTCTTACATTTTATCTCGATATGATTAAACCTAATTCTTCTATGTATTTTAAGGAGTGTTGTGACAGCGAAATTAACAAATCAACCCAAAAAAAAAACCGACACATAAAAAAATACTAATGGTTTTTAATTTTAGTATTTTCCAGTGAATTCTTTCTTGAGGTGCAATTCACACGAACTATTTAAATATAAAAGGAAAATCGATTGGAAGTCAAGAAACCTCACAAAAAATATCTCCTTTTTTTTTTTTTTTTTTTTTTTAATGTTTTTCACACGTAATGATGAGTCAGATGACTCAGATATCAGCAATTTGTTTAAATTGTACATTAAAGTAAAATTGTATTTCTCCGCCCTTTATATCGACATATTAATAATCACAACGTAATAATTTATAACGATTGATAATCACACAAACACATGACAGAAATTAGAACATGCCTCTTCGCTCATATATGTGATATATCTTTTATTGTATGTTTGAATTTAATTAGCAAGAAAAATACGAAATAAAAGTCGTAAATGTACACCACCTACACTATTCGTATTTAAAAAAAAAATAGAAAAAAAGGCCAACACGTGGTAGTATCTCGTAAACGAAAATTCTAGTTGGAAGATACTTCTAGCAGCACAAAAGTAGCCCAGATATGGCAGTAATTATGATTAAGACTTGGATCATCACCAAACTAATTGGATTGATTTTCCCCTAATCTTGGTTAATCCAACTACTGCTAGGTCCGCTACTTATTTATTGTACAAATGTAAATGTATCATAAATATACGTACATGGATAATGTAAACTAGAAATTAGGAGTAAAATTTTTCATCAAAATATTTCGCCAAGTTTATACTCCCTTCTTCCCATTATAAATGTCTCATTACTTTTGGACACGAATATTAAGAAATGTGTAGAAAATAGATAAAGTGGGTTGATGAAAATTATTTTAATATTAAATATAGAGAAATAATATATTGCCAAAACAAGAATGAGAAATTTGTAATGAGACATCCCATTATGAAAAGTGAGACATTTGTAATAGGACGGATGTAGTAACATTGTACTCCCTTCGTCCCAAATGAAATGTCTTGTTTTTTTTTTCAGCACGGTTATTTAGAAAAATGTTAATTATATTATTAAGTGGTGTGGTGTACAGTTGAAAAGGTGATATGGGTCCCAAAAACTCTACTTTTTGAAGATAATTTTTTCCATAAAAGAAAAAACTACAATGAATTAATTAATTGGAAATTTTACTAGAATTATTAACTCTAACTAAAATTTATTTATCTCTAATATATTAATTCTCCATTAGAATTTAATTATATCGAATGCACCGAGCGCGCATGGTTATTTCTCAAAGAATTTCAACTTCTTGTAATTGTATGCTATATAAACTTTATAAGATTTTTGTAAGTATACACGTGTACGTGTAAACTAAATATTAAGCCAAATCTTTAAACTATTCCGCCATAGTATAACTCTTAGCAGGGAAGAAATATCATAGTGTCCCCTCAAAAAAAAGAAAAAGAAATAGCATATATAGTGACGTTTTCTTCTCCCATTTATAGCTACAATCATATTCTTACACGTACACAAATGATAAATATTCCACACGTTATTTTACTATATTCAAAATTAGTCCGAAAAATTTCTCAAGAATTCAATGGTGCTCCATCTTTTAATTTGGTGTCTCATTCATGGTAATTAAATCAAGATTCGTGAACCAAAAATTAATATCGATCTCGAATTAGAAAAATTAAGATTAAAGCTGCAAAAGCAGTTGTTGCACAGCAGAATCTTGAAGCGGGCATCCCTTCCATAGGCAACTCTTGGCCTCTTAAACGGGATATTATTTATATTTATATAAAACAAAACCAAAATCAACACAACACAATAAAGAAAAAAAAAACTTAAAAATCATAGTAATTTCTTACCATATGCATCATCATCATCAATCTTAGCCCAAATAAGTAGAATTCGAGATCAGTAAACAAAAGTGAGGTTAGAAATTCCTCCACACTCCTCATACCAAGGAATGCTAACTTGCACCTTCCCATTTCCTGACCACTGGAACACAGCCTCGGCGCCATTGACATACGTTTTCTTAGGGGCAACGCTAGAATACGCCAAGAACGTACCTTCCCCCTTAACCTCAACCTTCGCCACGGCCTCGTCGTAGACGAGCCCTTGGATGGTCCCACCACTGTTAAACAAGTTGGTGAGGCCAATGGGTGCGAACTTCGCACCCTCACCAATCTTCTTGATGGGGACGAAGCTAAATATTTCGAAGGTGGAGGGCTGCAGCGTGACCGAGATAGGCTCGGACTCCGGAGTGGTCAAGACGATCCTCTCAGCCTCGGTGAGGTAAACAGCGTACTCCTCCGCCTCCCCGAGGCTAGCAGCTTCGGCCTTCTGATCCCACTCGAGGTTGGACACGTGGACGGAGCCGGTTAGCGGCTTGTAGCATTGGGAGTAGCCCTTGATCCTCTGCTCCTTGGGGTCCCAGCCGGCGCCCTGGCAGTTGAAGGCGCCGATCACGCCGCCGTATTTGTTGAAGTTCCAAATCTTGAGGATGGACTTGCTGTCGAAGAGGGGATTGTTGAAGAGGCAATCTCTCGTGGGGAGAGCGAAATGCACGCATTTGGGGATTGTACCATCTGGGAAGACAAGCTTCTTGAGAAGATCGAAGTCGTGGCCTCCTAAAGAGTCACTCACGTAAACTGGGCCGCCGCAAATAGCTCGTGATCCGGCGTGGAATTTGGCGCAACAATGGTCGGATTGAAACATGTCCCAATCTGGTTGGATGAATTGTCCCATCCACATACTGTTGTAGGCGCAGTGGATCATGTGGACCCCTTGCAGCCAGTAAACTCCCATCGGATCGCCGTTTGGATCTTGGAACCAAAAGTCATCCCCTATTTCAAACAACAACAAAAATTATCTCTCGATAAAAAAAATTAAAGAAAAGAAAGAATTAATTAATTGAAAAGATGGATTCTCACCGACTCTTCCCATTGAGATCTGCTCGGTTCCGAGGAAGAAGAAGTCATTACACTGCTGCATGCTGGAGATGAGACCAGTTCCATTGAAATTCTTCTTTAGAGATTTGGACAAGCCCTTGTAATAAGCCTTCGCGAGATCAACTCTGCCCCCATAGTCCTCACTAACATATTCAAGTGTCTTCATGAAAACAAACACGTGTCAAATAGTGGTACACACAAATTTAAAAAAAATATAGGTAGATAGGAAGTGGGTGCTGCTTACATGAATAACATCAACTTTGACTCCGGTGATCCCGACTTTAGCAAGATAAGAGTGCATAGAGTCATAAAAGTCGTCAGCTTGATCGGGGTCGACGAGGCCGATGGAGCCCTCGACGATCTTGACGACGGCGAGATCCGTCATGGTGCCGTCGAGGCCCGGCGAGAGCTTGCAAGGCACGATCTTAGCTTTGAGGTGAGTCGCCCCGGGCCTAACCCCACCCCATGCACCGGCCAATGCATGCCAAACGTAGATATCATCCAATCCCTTGAAATTACTTCTCAAATCCTTGGTGAATGCTTTCATACCGGTGTTCTCGGTCTTGCAAGAGCAGCCGGAGCAGCTCTTGCCCGACCCCTTGTCGTCGCCGCCGCCCCCACCGAACATGGCTTCGAGTTCCTTGCTCAGTTTCTCAATTTGAATTTCGTATTCAGTCAAATTGGTGACGCCGGCGAGCACGGCTTTGTCTCGGGCCTTTTCAGCCATCTCGAGCTCGATGGCCTTATTGATCAACATCTTGGGCTTCTTGGGGTTGAATGGGGGGGCTTTGGCCCCCACCATGGATCCTCCTTGATACTTCTGGAACTTCTCGCACTCCTCGAAGCGGTGGAGGCGCGCCGTCATCTGCGTGCCGCCGAGGACGAGGTTCTTGGCGTCCTCGTGGGGGTCCTGGCCGTCGACGTTGATGCTCTGCCAGCCGTCGTCGATGATGAGGAAGCGCGGGGAGAGGCCCCCCTCGGCGAACTCCTTGACGCCGTGCCAGATCCCGGCGGGCTCCACCGTGAGGTAGAAGGCGTCCCACGTGCACCACCCGAACTTGTTGACGAGCGGCGGGGGCGCCTTCTCCTCGATCAGCCGGAACGTGCCGAGGTGGCAGCGCACGGCGGTGTAGGCGTCCCGCATCAGCGTGTAGGGGTTGTCGGAGACGTGCACGTAGGCGGCGGCCCCCAGCGCGGCTGTCCTCACGGAGGAGGAGCCGCTCTCGGCGCAGAGCAGCGCGTGGCCGTCGGCCCCCGGCTGCAGGGCGGAGCGGAAGCTGCCGTCGACGATGGGGATCACGACGGCGTACGATTTGATCTCCGGCACGTCGAGCATGATCCACTGAGTCTCCATCTGGATGTCGGACCCCGAGGTGCCCACCCACTGGGTGGACCACCACGTCTTGAACCGGAAGATGCTCACGAAGTCGCGCCCGGTGAATTTTCCGATGGAGGTGGTGAGGCGGTCCGACGCCGCGCGCTGGCTGAAGCCGAGGAACCCGCCCCTGTGGGAGAGGGAGAGCGCGCGGTCGAAGAGCGCCGGCGGCGCGGAGGAGGATTTCACCACGGAGGAGAAGCTACGGAAGGTGACGTTGCCCGGAATATCCGACAGCAGCGGCACATTCTGCACGGAGAGCTTCCCGCCGGAGAGGTCGAAGACGGTGTCGTTTTTGGTCGGTTTCGTAACGGTGTAGATTGCGCTGGCGGGATCGTTCGGTGGCGCCATTGGAGAGTGGGAAAACAGGGGAAAACAGAGACTGTAATAAGTTTACACAGAGAGAGAGAGAGAGGGTGTGTTGCAGAGAAGACGGATGGAAAATGGGGAAGAAGAGGGAGATATATATAGAGATTTTGTCAAGGAAAGAACTATTTGAATAAAATGGTGAAAATTCAATATTAATTGGAAAAAAAAGGGGGAAAAAGAATCAAAAGAAAAGAGGGGGGTAGAAGTTGGGCGGTTTATGCTGTGTTGTTCACTTATTCTATTTATCTCGCTTTATACCAATTTGAAATGGTTTGTGAAAGCTCAATATCATAACAATGGAGAAGTGGGAAATGACTCGAATCTACAGAGTGTTAAGTGTAGCTGTGTAGGCGACGAAAATGAGACTGCGCGAAACTTCTGTATTAATTAATTTTCCAACTCCCTCTCAAAAAAAATAACAATTAATTTTCCAACTAGATGTGCTTTTCTGTTTATATAATTTAATTAATGCAGAAGCTGTATTGAAGGTCAAAAAGTATCCTAAATCTGAACCGAGGAAATAAAAATAATTTTGACCCAAGATAGAACTTGGATGACTTTTTCACCATTTTGTGACACGAGACGAGATAAATTTCGAAATATTAACTGCTGATAATTAAGCTCTTTTAGAATTTGTATGAATGTATAATATCGAGTAACCCGTCAAAATTCCACGAGCGTTATTTTATATCGTGATTTATAATAATCTTATTATTTTTATGATTATGACGTATGAGGGAGTGATTATATAAATTATTTTTTAATTAATTTAATTTAATTTAATTAAATTTGTGGTACATTTCAAATGATATTGATCTCAATCACTTTCGTTAATGTTAATTTTTGCTTGAGATAATAAAAATATCATGTTATATCAATTTTCATTTGATGAAATTTTCTATAAGATCGATTTGAGATTATAGATTTTTGAAAAATAAGAAAAAAGAAAACATGTAAACTTTGATGTCTGATATGATGGAGGATTGATGTATCGCATTACTGTTAATCATATCATATGGAGCTTGTATGGTCAGAATTGATTATTGAGGATCATCTTGTATGAAATTTAAAAGATCATAATTGACTCTTGTGTATCATCTCGTTAAAATTTAAAATGCCATAACTAATTAGAACTTAGACGTGTACTTATCAATTAAAATGTCATACCTTAGTTATTGAGTTTTGTGTATAATCTCATTAAGCTGCTTAAGCCCTATTAGCCCAACTGCGTTGGGACCTTAATGTTTATGTTTTTTCATATTAAAGTATACAAAATAGTTCTAAGAAAAAGTAGTTCCCCGAATCCATTTTTATTTTTTGTAAAATTATTAGGCATAATTAATACAAACAATATTTGCAAACTAATTGTTTCTGTTTTAGAAACCTACACCAATTGATTTAGATGTGTACTCATCGATTGAAAATATCGCAAAGATTTTCGTTCTCAATTGTTAAGAAAATATCTTTTGAAATTACATGACTACACTTAATTAAAAAAAAAACAACTGAAAATTTCAGATGGTTCAGCCTTCCCTTAATATATGGATAGTAACTTCACATAAATTGCCATTAAAAATGTGATAATCCAATCTAAATATCAATAGCTACCGAAGAAACAAAGTAAACTTATTATTAACATATTTTGATTATAAAAATTGACCACACATAAAAATTCGGAAAAAATATAAGTAGAATCTCTGCATTTCTCATCCTCTTTAGCCATTATCTACTAAATATTCCTTCAGAAAAGCTGTTACAAATATATGCTCACGTTCGTGTTCATAGATATATAGATCATATTGATCAACTTGTATTTTATCGAGTGGTATATTTCTTCTCTCTTTATGGTATATTCCCACACAACTTGAAATTCCCATTAATTATTGGCAAATTAAAATTTGTATACATTCGAATGCATATTGTACTGTCAGATGATCTAGCCACCCACCGGTCATATGTAATCTTGACTGATAGCTATTAAATCGTTGACTGATAACTATCAAGTCGGTCAAAATGTGTAAGACTTTCACAAAAAACTAAGTAAACCCATCAACATCAAGGGCATTTAAAGAATAGGGCATATGAAGCTTATATTTATAAAAGAGGACATTTTTCATATATAACTTAAGGAATAGGGCATTTTAAATTTTCACTCATATATATATATATATATATATATATATATAGGGGGCCGCTCCAATGAGACCCCCTAATTTTAATGAGATCTAGGGCACGATCTGATGCGTTTATTTTATCAATCCTATGGCTGATATTGTATTTGGAGGGAGATTTTTTTTTCGCAGGGTTCGAATCCTGGAGGGAGCAGGATATTTTAAATTTTGTTATTCATCAGTATAAACTGCATTGTTCATCAGTATATACTACAGTGTTCATCAGTATATATGTCTTATTCATTACCAATTTTTAAAATTTTGTTTTTCATCAGTATATACATCTTGTTCGTTAGATTTACGTCTTGTTCATTAGTATTATATGTCTTATTCATTGTCCTTAGTGTTTCACGAAAAATAGTCTCACTGGAGCGCGCCCCTATATATATATATATATATAAGGAATAATATCGCTTTAGGGATATTAAATATCCCTGTAATAGTTTAAATATTTAATGTCATTTACTAAAGCATTTAGAATTGAAAATAATGATGTTATCACTTATATTTTGTTTAGATTACTATATAAAAATATAAATAATATAAACGTTTCATTCCTCTTTTCCTTTCCGCGGTACGTATATGAGGAACACGATTCCATCTTTAGATCGGTTTGGAAAAGAGATTTCGCTTTTACTACATCCATTTCAGAATCTCATCCCTTTACCCACAAACATATTTCACAGTTCTAAATTTAAATAAGTGTAATCTCTTGCTAAAAAATAAAGAGGACCAAAATATACACAATTCTCAAATAATGTATTAGATCATAACAGTCGATCGATTAACTTAATGCGAACTTTAAGCAAGGCAGAGTGCATAAAATATTTTATTACATAAACAGTTAGTATTTCATAAAACATTTTAGACCATAATAACTCTATCATGCATTTAGAAAACTACCTCACCTGGTTAGACTAATATTAAATCATAGTGAAAGTGCTAAACACTCTTGATTCATCACGCCGGGGTTTTTAAAATTTAATTTGATAAAGATTGAAAATAAAATTTTTGATTTAAGAACACCAACAATATTCTTACTCAACTTTTAATTGATAATTGGATTATAAAAACTAATTTAAATTATAACAACTTTCATTTGCAAAAATATTTATTGCAAATCATTTCATGCTTAACTCATTTAGAAGAAATAATTTAATTTAAATCTTTAAACTTACCTGAAATCAGCTTTATAAAAGTCCAGCTAAATTGATTGGAAACAGCTTGCTTACTGAATTCAGCTTGGTGAGTTATCAGCATACTCATTAGTTTGGGCCCAATTAATGCGGTGAGTTTAAAAGAATGGACCCACAACTCCCCAGCCCAGTTAATAACATCAGCTTATGACCTAAAATGAGCAGCCCAGCTGAAATTAAATCAAGGCCCATCAGATGCCCAACTCTCTCCCTCACTGATACATAACCGTGCTGCCCTTCTTCTCAAGGTTCCGCCGCCGCGGTCCCTTTTCCGGCGAAGCCGCGCCAGACCAGCAGCGCCGCTCCCCACGTCCGTCCCTCTCTCCTCAAAATCGCCGTCTCTTCCTTCCTTGGCAATGGCGACCGTCGCAGGTGGAGCCACGGCCACCGCCGCTCGCCTTCAACCCTAGATCCCTAAATCTGCCCCCTTTTCTTTCGATCTCCGGCGACCACCGCAGGTGCCATGGCCACCGCCCTCACTCTCCTCTCTTCACCGATCAATATCAGCCGGCGCCACCCGAAACCCTAAGCCGTAAATCTGGACACCCCCTTCGATCTCTCTTCAATCCCCGGCGACCGCACGGCCGGAAGAATGCCGCCGCCGATTCACAGCCCCAAGCCCTTTCTCTTGTTCGATTTTGGCAGGCGGCAGCAGTTTATCAACCGTCGCCGCCTCCCACCATCCCTCGAAAACCCAAGCTGAGCTAGACTTCTCATGCCCAAAAATCAAAGCTTCATAAAGCCTCATTTCTTCTATATGTTCATTCGTTTCTTATTTCATCAATGTGCACAGACTCTTGTGTAAAAGCATTCTCAATGATTCTAAGAATTTGTTGTTTCAGAAAAACATGTGTACATGTCTTATTATTATTATTAGAGTTTAATGCATGTAATATCATGAGCTTTAATCGAAATCCAAATTTAGCACGAACTTCAATTTGCCCAAGGCTAACTTTGTTTCGTGTTCAATTTTAGCACCGATTTTTGACGTGGCTCGCTGGCACACCGATATAATAGTTAATTTTTATTTGTTACTAATAATTATTAAAATAAGTAAAATTATTAGTGGAACACCGATAATGAGACATAGAGTGTGGGATAGAGGATCATATCTGTTCACTTCATCCTCTTTAATTAGTCATTATCTTAAAAATATTCATGTACAAAAGTTGCTACATATATAATCTCTTCATATTCATATATACAAATAGATTATGTTGAAAATTTTATATTTTTCTAAAAATACATCCAATTTCGATCTCATCCTTTTTATGCACAACCATATTTCACAATTATAAATTTTAATAATTGTAATCTCTTGCAAAAAATAACGATGAGTAAAATAATTTTTTAGGCTGTTGTTTATCATGAGCAACTTTTGTAATTATAATATATATATATATATATATATATATATATATATATCACTTCATTACTTCAATAAAATAATATTACAATTTACATCAATAGTTGCTTATGCACACTCAATTGTAGGTATGTGGACTTTATTTTATAGTTATACGTTACAATGTCCACCACCAAATCGTAGTTCCTCAATTGCAACCATGGTACTTATCTCAATCGCGACCTTTATCACAATTTTTACCCTTATAACATCTACGACCCTTACCACCTCTGGCGACACCTACACCAACAGCAGTACCCCTACCGGCACCGGCACCGTTACCAGACCCATATGCTCTGGCTCTTCCCGATCCACGTCCCTTATATCGACCTTTATCATTACCACCTTCAGCTTCAGCCCCACCTCCACCTCCACCTTGACCTTGGCCACTACCAGTAGCAATACCAGTACCTGAACTTGACTGATCTAGTCCGTCAAGTCCATCACCAACTCTAGCAAAGCTAACTGCAACACCAAATCCACCACGCATTTCTTTCTCAAGCTTTCGGCCATTGCCCATCTGCACTACCACCAACAACATCATCATAACAAACATCAAACCATTTCCAAAAATCTTCCCCATTTCTTCTCGAATTATGGAGAAAAATCCAAGAGCTGCAAGCAAAATTTGTTGTGATTTGTCGATCAAAACCTTAGATTCTATTTATAGACTTTGAGTGGAAAACTTCCATAAATGCATGCATTTGAGGCATTTAATTATACATATTTTATGGTAAAATGTCATACCTTGTCAATTTCTCATCTTAATATTATCATCATTGCAACTTTGCCCAACATCTCACCGTGACATTGCCCAATTACCTATCGTTGATTATATTTTCTTTATCATCTAATTGATTACATGGAATTAGTCAGCACGCATGAAATATCTCACATTTTTCGTATTAAATATCATGTACATATTTATGGATGCATGAACGAGAAGATAGGTTGTACCGAATGCAAGAAACTGTGTACGTAGCAATGCACTAATATTTCAAGTGATTAAAGTTTGTTAAGATGTTGGATTTCTTTACTTAGTTTGAGGTACACTTTTATACATCATGTGTAACTATTTTAATTAATAAATAATATTTAAAAGTTAATAAACTCTAATTATAATTATTTAATACTTTCAATGAAATTTGTAGAATAAAATGAATAGAATATTATGGCAGTGTAAAAATATTTTCATATTTTTTTTAAAAAAGTAAGTAGAAGAATAAATGAGAATTTTGAAAAAATAACAATAAATATTTTCATTTAGTTATTCGATGTGTATATATTGAAAGAGAGATGTACGGTAAATGTGGATGGCTAGAATTATAATAACTCAATTATTTTAAGATAATAATTATTATATACTATATATATATATATTAATTTCAATTATTATGAATAAATAAAGTAAGTTAGAATTATGGCATGTAATCGGTTATTTTGAAAAAGTGAAAAATGTTGAATTAAAAAAAAGCACATATATACACATGCATACATTAATTAATTAAAATATAAATTTATTAAAAAAGAAAAGAAACCTAAACCCTTTATTGAGATTGTTATTTTTTATGATACGTGAGACCTATGATGCACGGATTCTTCAAAAATTAGCATGTACGACGAATCGGATTCTTTTAGGGTGTGATTCTCTCGGATTCTCGTCGGATTTGCACCCGATTCGCCACGTGGCGTATCTTTTAAAACAATTTATAAAAATAAACCGGATTCGCAAATTTCATAGGCGAAATTCACGTATCTCGTGCACGAAAGGTCTACACAAGGTTATTTTGATAATTTTATTTTCAGTTATGACTAATATATTGGACTAATAATATTTGAATCGTTATATTGTTGCTCAATTAACTTATATAATTAAAAATGCTTAATTTTTGGGTAAAATAAAATGTAAATTACATATAATTAATTTAAGAAAATTTAAATTGTATATATTTTATAAGCATTATATAACATAAAATTTTAATAATTAGATGTATCCTTGCCGAATCACACCATATAATTTTTAAAAATCCGTATCGTATCGCCCCCGCATCCGCACCTATGCAACATAGCGTGAGACTAATGAATAAGACAATATATAGTGTTGAATAACGATATTAAAAAAAATTAGTAAAATTTTGGCTTTCTCCAAAATTCGAATACAAGTAAATATTTCCCTTTGAACCATATGATGCACTACTAAATCAACGCCTACAAATCAATTTAAAATCTCACCATATATACGGGATCTCATAGGAATGCTCTCATATATATATATATATATATATAGGGGAGGGCTAAAATAAGTACACTTCTTAAGATATAAAATAAGAATCATTTTCAGCCCTTAGATCATCAAGATCTACGGTTGATTCATCATCCTGTTGGATGAATTCATGATCATGAGTTCAAATCCCAAAGGTAGCAAAAAGTTATTTTTTACAATTCATACCTTTATACAGCGAATTCATACGTATTCTACATAAAATTCATACATTTTTCCTAGTTCTTATTTCTTATTTTAAGAGGTGCTCTCACTGTAGCCCTTCCCTATATATATATATAGGAAGTGAATGTAGATCATATAGATCCAAATCTGGACCACACTTTGTGTTCATGTGGAGAATTAAGAACGCGACATGTGGCAGACGACTTCTAAGTGAAAATACTTGGAGGGTACAATAAAAATAGAAATTTCAATTATTATTATTATTATTATTATTATTATTATTATTATTATTATTATTATTATTATTATTATTATTATTATTATTATTATTATTATTATTATTATTATTATTATTATTATTATTATTATTATTAGGGTTAAATGCATGTAATATCATGAACTTTAATCGAAATTCAAATTTAGCACGAACTTCAATTTTCCCAATTTATAAGGCTAACTTTGTTCCGTGTTCAATTTTAGCACCGATTTTTGATGTGGCTTGCTGGCACACCGATATAATAGTTAATTTTTATTTGTTACTAATAATTATTAAAATAAGTAAAATTATTAGTGGAACACCGATAATGAGACATAGAGTGTGGGATAGAGGATCATATCTGTTCACTCCATCCTCTTTAATTAGTCATTATCTTAAAAATATTCATGTACAAAAGTTGCTACGTATATAATCTCTTCATATTCATATATACAAATAGATTATGTTGAAAATTTTATATTTTTCTAAAAATACATCCAATTTCGATCTCATCCTTTTTATGCACAACCATATTTCACAATTATAAATTTTAATAATTGTAATCTCTTGCAAAAAATAACGAGGAGTAAAATAAATTTTTAGGCTATTGTTTATCATGAGCAACTTTTGTAATTATAATATATATATATATATATATATATATATATATATATATATCACTTCATTACTTCAATAAAACAATATTACAATTTACATCAATAGTTGCTTATGCACACTCAATTGTAGGTATGTGGACTTTATTTTATAGTTATACGTTACAATGTCCACCACCAAATCGTAGTTCCTCAATTGCAACCATGGTACTTATCTCAATCGCGACCCTTATCACAATTTTTACCCTTATAACATCTACGACCCTTACCACCTCTGGCGACACCTACACCAACAGCAGTACCCCTACCGGCACCGGCACCGTTACCAGACCCATATGCTCTGGCTCTTCCCGATCCACGTCCCTTATATCGACCTTTATCATTGCCACCTTCAGCTTCAGCCCCACCTCCACCTCCACCTTGACCTTGGCCACTACCATTTCCAACAACATTTGTTGTGATTTGTCGATCAAAACCTTAGATTCTATTTATAGACTTTGAGTGGAAAACTTCCATAAATGCATGCATTTGAGGCATTTAATTATACATATTTTATGGTAAAATGTCATACCTTGTCAATTTCTCATCTTAATATTATCATCATTGCAACTTTGCCCAACATCTCACCGTGACATTGCGCAATTACCTATCGTTGATTATATTTTCTTTATCATCTAATTGATTACATGGAATTAGTTAGCACGCATGAAATATCTATCACATTTTTCGTATTAAATATCATGTACATATTTATGGATGCATGAACGAGAAGATAGGTTGTACCGAATGCAAGAAACTGTGTACGTAGCAATGCACTAATATTTGAAGCGATTAAAGTTTGTTAAGATGTTGGATTTCTTTACTTAGTTTGAGGTACACTCTTATACATCATGTGTAACTATTTTAATTAATAAATAATATTTAAAAGTTAATAAACTCTAATTATAATTATTTAATACTTTCAATGAAATTTGTAGAATAAAATGAATAGAATATTATGGCAGTGTAAAAATATTTTCATATTTTTTTTAAAAAGTAAGTAGATGAAGAAATGAGAATTTTGAAAAAATAACAATAAATATTTTCATTTAGTTATTCGATGTGTATATATTGAAAGAGAGATGTACGGTAAATGTGGATGGCTAGAATTATAATAACTCAATTATTTTAAGATAATAATTATTAAATAAATATATATATATATATATTAATTTTAATTATTATGAATAAATAAAGTAAGTAAGAATTATGGTATGTAATCGGTTATTTTGAAAAAGTGAAAAATGTTGAACTAAAAAAAAGCACATATATACACATACATACATTAATTAATTAAAATAGAAATTTATTAAAAAAGAAAAGAAAAGAAACCTAAACCCTTTAGTGAGATTGTTACTATTTTTTATGATACGTGATACTAATGAATAACGATATTAAAAAAATTAGTAAAATTTTGGCTTTCTCCAAAATTCGAATACAGGTAAATATTTCCCTTTCCAGATAAATATCAACCATATGATGCACTAAATCAACGCCTACAAATCAATCTAACATCTCACCATATATACGGGATCTCATAGGAATGCTCCCATATATAAATATATAGGGTGTGGTTCTAGAGAGAACTACATTATTTGTGAGAATGGGAGAACCATCAAATCTAATGCATCCACTGTAAAAGTTAATGCATTCGCTGTTAAAATTAATGCACTAAAAAAATTTAAAAAAAATGCTCCCTTCAGGATTCGAACCCAGGATCTGCATTCATCCAACAAGATGATGCATCCACCGTAGATCTTGATGATCGAATGGCTGAAAATGGTTCTCCGGTCTTCTTTATATATATATATATATATATATATAGGGAGAGGTTCAAATAAGAACCACTAAATAAAATTAGAACAGAGAACCATTTTAAACAATTCGATCATCAAGATCTACGGTGGATGCATCATCTTGGTGGATGAATGCAGATCCTGGGTTCGAATCCTGAAGGGAGCAAAAAATTTATTATTTTCGGATGCATTAAATTTAATAGCGAATGCATTAATTTATATAGTAGATGCATTGATTTTAATGGTTCTTATGTTCTCACGATAAGTGTGGTTCTCATTATAACCGCACCCTATATATAGAGTAAAAATTTAAAGTGCCCACTTCCTTATCTTTTTTTGTAAAAATGCCTTCTCTTATTATACAAAACATTCTATGCCCTATTCTTTAAGTACCCTTTGATTTGATAGGTTTGCTTGGTTTTTTTGTGAAAGTCTTACACATTTGACCGATTTGACAGCTATCAATCATAAAAGTCAACGATTTGACAGCTATCAGTCAAGAGTACATATGACCGGTGGGTGGCTAGATTATGTGTTCGGCCGGGCGGACACATGATTTCACCGGCCGGACACATGATTTTATCGGTCGGACATATGTCTGACCGATAAAATCATGTGTCCGGCCGTTAAAATCATGTGTCCGGTCGGTGAAAACATGTGTCCGGCCGGGCGGACACATAATTTCACCGGACGGACACATGATCCGACCGATAAAACCATGTGTCCGATCGGCCGGACACATGATCTAGCCACCCACCGGTCATATGTACTCCTGACTGATAGCTGTCAAATCGTTGACCTTTATGACCGATGGCTGTCAAATCGGTCAAATGTGTAATACTTTCACAAAAAACCAAGCAAACCCATCAACATCAAAGGGTAAATTAGGCACTTCACATATTTAGGGCATAGAATGCTTTCTATGATAAGAGAGAGCATTTTTCAAAAAACACATAAGAGATGGGGCATTTTTGCCCATTAACACCTATATATATAAAAGTATGCATGTGTATATGTGTGATTTTTTTTTCCTTCAACATTTTTCTTATTTTCATAAAATAACTGATTACATGTCCTACTTCTTACTTACTCTATTATTCCTAATATATAAAATTAATATATATACATATATTTAATATATTATTATCTTAAAATAATTGAGTTATTATTATATTTGTAGACATCAACGTATACCTTACATCTCTCTCTCTCTCTATATATATATATATATATATATATATACACACACACATTGAATAACTAAATGAAAATATTTTTGTTATTTTTCAAAAATTCATTGTATTCAACCACTTTTTTAGTGTATTAAATAATTATAATTAAGGTGCATGATGTAACAAATTTAATTAGAATTTATTAATTAAAATAATTGCACATGACGTATCCAAGTGTACCTCAAACTAAGTAAAGAAAACCAACTTCCTAACAAACTTTAACAGCCTCAAATGCCAATGCATTGTTGCGTACACAATTTCTTGCATTTGGTACAACCTATCTTCTCTTTCCTGCATCCAAAAATATGTACATGAGATTAATACGAGAATGTGATAGATATTTCATGCGTGCCGACTAATTCCATGTAATCAATGAGATAATGAAATGCAATTAAGGGAAGGTAATTAGGCAAAGTCATAGTGAGATGTGAAAAATTGCAATGCTGATAATATTAAAATGAGAAATTGACAATGTATGACATTTTACCCCAAAATATATATAATTAAATGTCTCAAATGCATGCATTTATGGAAGTTTGCCTCTCAATATCTATAAATAGAACCGTAGGTTTTGATCGATGAATCACAATAAAATTTGCTTACAACTCTTGGATTTTTCTCCGGAATTCGAGAAGAAATGGGGAAAATTTTAGGAAATTGTTTGGGGTTTGTTATGATTATTTTGTTTGTGGTGGTGCAGATGGGCAATGGCCAGAAGCTTGAGAAAGAAATGCGTGGTGGATATGGTGTTGCAGTTAGCTTTGTTGGACTTGATGGACTAGATCAGTCAAGTTCAGGTACTGGTATTGCAACTGGTATTGGTCGAGGTGGAGGTGGAGGTGGAGGTGTAGCTGAAGTTGAAGGTGGATCGGGAAAAGCCAAAGCATATGGGTTTGGTGCAGGTAGTGGTAGTGGTAATGGTATTGGTATAGGTTTCGGCAAAGGTGGTAAGGGTCCCAGATGTGATAAGGGTAGCAAATGTGATAAAGGTGACGAATGTGATAAGGGTTGTGGTTGCAATTGAGGAACTACAATTTGGTGGTGGACATTGTAATGCATAACTATAAAATAAAGTTCACATACCTACAATTGAGTGTGCATATAAGCATCTATTGATATAAATTTTAATACTATTTTATTTAATTAATGAAATGATAATTATACACACACACACACACACATATATATATATATATATATATATATATTATAATTACAAAAGTTGCTCATGATAAACAACAACCTAATAGTTGACTTTAGTCGTGGTCATTTTTCGCAAGAGATTATAATTTTTAAAATTTATAATTGTGAAATATGCTCTTGGGTAAAAAGATGAGATAGAGAATGGATGTTGTCGCAACCGAACTTAGCTAAGGATAATTAAGTCAGGAAATCGTGACTAAAGAGTAAAGAAAGGAGATTAGAAGCAGCGATAGAAAATGAGTAGACCATTATTGAAGGATCAAGCTAAATGCAATATTTATAGCGAAAGGATATCATAAAATAATTGGTGTTTGGTCAAAATGAACCACACGAGGTCTTTACACGACATCTCATCGTAGGTTCGAATGAAATCAATATAACTAATATAATAATATTATTGGGACACAAAAAGATATCCAACCTCATGGTTTTGATGATACCAAAACTATTAGAAAACTTCTCTTACTTGTAATTCTCTTATGGACTTAAGTGTTTTAGCCCTCACTAGTTTAGACTAAAGCGGCAAAGACTAATGACCTTTTTGTGAAGATTGAAGACTGAAGGCAGCATAACTGAAGCGAATTGAACTGAACTTTCAAAGGACGCATCCTGACTGAAAATCATCAGTCACCAGTCAGAGATACTCATACAATTCGTGCCATAGTCGAACTGAAGTAAAGAGTATCGGACATTCTACATCGGACTAAAGTAAAGAGTATCGGACACGCCGCATTAAATGCTCAAGGACAAGTGAATTTAATGCCGAAGATTTGAAGATCATCCTTGCAAGTACCAGAATTCATCTTTGCGTGTAAAGATGCAGAAGCACCATACTCCAAGGACAAGATGATTCAAACTTTTGGTACAAGGAGTATTTGAAGATTGTCACCTCAGCCCAAGAAGTGACATTGTCTCACAACGGCAGAAATCCTGAAGACCATCTCTCCAACGGATCTATTCAAGACTTCGCCTATAAATAGAGCTTGAGGAATGCCTGCAATCTTCACCGATATTCAAGATATACATTGAAGCTCTGTCAAAATCACAAGCCAACATTTACTTAGATAAAACCTTGAATCGAAGAAGAGAGTACTCAAACGTTGTAAAATTAGTCTAGCTGATTATATAAACTCTTTTAGAAATCTAGACAACCCCTATTTTATCTTAAGCCTATAATAGATTACTTGAGAGCCTGTTCTCGGTAGTCTAAGTTGGAAGAGTTCAAACCCCTTTTCAACCGAGCGAGAAGAGTGTTTGAGTAAAAAATTAGAATTGTTTCTTGTTGATATCAAAAATCAGAAAAAATGCTAAGTTCGTTTATTTGTGGGCTAAAAATAAAAGTCATGTTAAATTTCAGAAAATATAAAAAGTTCGTGTATTTACAGGCTAATAACCCTTTGTAATAAAATCAACAAAGTATTAAACCTATAAAAAAGGCCCTGATATATAATCATATCACATACACTTTTAATGATGCATCTAGATCACCACTAAAAATTCCTCAGCATCAACATTCACAATCTCTTCCAAAACCTATTTGGGGTAGCCAAGAATGCAGAAACAATCAAACAAAGCATCAAACTCAGTCGCCATGCCAAAATTGTAATCAAACGCTTGTTCCGGAAAACTCTAAGATCACATCCCCAAAGGGATTGGGGGGCAGTAAAATGGCTTAAAATCTGACAAATCTAACAAAAGAAATGGGCATCAGTCACTAACAAATTTACTAGTATACCATGCATCCAAAAATGTTAATATGTTCAGCTTTAGTTTCGAGTATCTTTTTAACAGAGTTAAATGAGTATATATCAGTCAAAAACTATTATGGACTTGAAGAAGAAACTTTTTATCTTGGTAAGTACCCAAGAATCCTTTCAGCCTGAAAAGGAAAAAAAAATCAAACAAAGTAAGCAATTGCAACTCTACGATGACAACATAATGTGAATAAAAATTACAGCTTTTAATATAAAAAGCTAAAAAAACCGAGCAACGAAAGCAACACTTGAGCCGTTATTGATCCTCTAAATAATACCAAAATAAGATACCTAGACCACCAGTGACTGCAATTATATACGAAACAATCAAGATTAGCATTATCATCTATGTTATCCCTGCACAATTATTCATATTTATTTGAATGATGAATCGATGATCTTTATCAAATCACAAACCTTGGTCATATAATGATAATTTCTTCCTGTTTGTCCATAACAAAAGGTTAAACGGCTCTCAAAGAACCTGATAGATAAGTATATATCGATCCCTACAACTCGATTTATCAACTCGGATTTCATTTGCACAGAATCAAACAACATTAATATTAGATTTTGCCAAGTTCACGAAACATTTCTCGCAACATCATTTGCCCAATTATAACACTAAGAATGAAAAATTATGAAGACTTAGAGAGGGAGAAAGAGATTACCATTGCAAGCCGGGCAGATGGATTCATTGAAAACTGTAAACGATCTCCTGCCAAAGAATAGAATAAAAGTAGGGATTAACACAAAAAAAAAAAAAATCTTCAATAGCAAGAAAAAGAAGAAGAAGAAGAAACGCATCAAAAGATAGAATAGATCATCGTGCATTGGTTGTAAAACTCGATGCGGCAAAATGATTGTATCGTGCATTGGTTGTAAAACTCGATGCGGCAAAATGATTGTATCGTGCATTGGTTGTGGCAGAATGTTTAGCATTTTTATTTTTTTTGCATGGCCGCAGCCATAATTATGCATATTGAATACAAATATGCATAATAAACATAAACACATATATGCATAGCGTTGCATAAAAATATGCATGGGATTATACGACCCGTAAGGTGCCTCTCGCCGCTGGTCACCTGACGGGTTGAATAGTGCTATGCATATTTATGTGTAATGTTATACGTATATATGTTTATGTATATGCATATTTGTGTTCAATTATATGCATAGAATTATGCGATTGATGCCTCTCGCCACTGGTCACCTAACGCGTCGCATAATGCTATGCATATGTGTATGTAATGTTATGCATATATGTGTTTATGTATATTCATATTTGTGTTCAACTATATGCATAATTATGGCGGCAGCGAGATGCATCTGAGGAGTCGCTTAGTGATATGCATATATGTGTGTTATGTATATTCATATTTGTATTAAACTATATGCATAATTATGGTGGCGGTTGTGCGAAAAAAAAAATCGGCCATTTTTTTTAAAAAAAAATCTAAATTTTGTTCTTATTTTACTTCTGTTTATATTTTTCCTTGGAAGGTATCTACCACATATGTCACGCTTTTGTTGCGGCACATACATGGTCCATATTTGGATCCATATACTAATAAGAGATGGGATCTACAAAATCCACTTTATATATATATATGGAATGATTTTAATAAGATTCCTTATATATGATAGATTTTAGATAGAATAAAGTGTCAGATTTAATGTAAGTTATGTTGATCATTTAAAGTGAAGTATGTGACCGTATATGAAGTTTTCTTATTTGAATGTTTTACTATATATAGTTTGGTTCCTTTTCATACATATAACAGCTGTCAGCTGTACACTTGACTGCTATGTACTTTTTTCAAAAAAAAATTCTCTCTTCCCAAACTAATTGATTGTACATTATAAAATGCATATATATTGTAGTTTTACATTATAGACTTATGGACAATTACTTTATTCTAGTAGCAATTAAGAAATAGAAATGGTAATTACCGACAAATTAATGAAAATCTTCCTCTCGATATACATATATATATACTCATCATGATCCACATAAACTGTAATTATAGGATAGTAATAGGGTCAAACAATTCAACTTTCATAATTTTTTATAAATGATTATTGATATTTCATTAATAATTTAAGAAAACAAGTATTACAGCTTAGATCAATAGAACAGAGCATGCCATGCATGCAATATTCAGACTATAGTTGGACGTTTGTTTTATCGCCTATAAGTACCATGCGAACTAATTAATGTCCGCCACCAAAACCTCCACCGCCTCCGGCTCCTCCGCCAAATCCACCTCCTGCTCCGCCACCGGCACCACCACCAAACCCTCCTCCGGAGCCTCCACCTAGACCACCCCCGCCTCCAGATCCACCTCCAAAACCTCCACCGGCGCCACCTCCAGATCCACCTCCAATTCCTCCTCCAGATCCACCTCCAAATCCTCCACCAGAACCACCACCAAACCCTCCACCCTTTCCGCCTCCAAATCCTCCTCCGCTCCCACCACCGGCACCACCCCCAACTCCTCCGCCTGCACCACCTCCGGCACCTCCACCAAACCCTCCTCCCTTGCCACCTCCAAATCCACCTCCTAGCCCTCCACCGGAACCTCCCCCTAGCCCTCCACCGGAACCTCCCCCTAGCCCTCCACCGGAACCTCCTCCTAGGCCTCCACCGGAACCTCCCCCTAGCCCTCCACCGGAACCTCCTCCTAGGCCTCCACCGGAACCACCTCCTAGGCCTCCACCGGAACCTCCCCCAAGTCCACCACCAGCTCCGCCTCCTAGGCCGCCACCGGAACCACCTCCCAGGCCTCCACCGGAACCTCCCCCTAGCCCTCCACCGGAACCTCCCCCTAGCCCTCCACCAGCACCTCCCCCAAGTCCACCGCCAGCTCCGCCACCAAGTCCACCGCCACCACCAGCTCCGCCACCAAGTCCACCGCCACCACCAAGCCCTCCGCCTCCACCGAGCCCACCACCGCCAAATGTGTCTTTCTCAAGCTTCCGGCCATCGGCAATCTGCACAACAAACAACCCCAGCAACAAGATCACAGCAAACACACCACCATTTCTGAAATTCTTCCCCATTGTAATTTTCTGATCTATAAAATTTAAGATGAAATATTAATGGTGTGTTATTCTCCGATAAAAGCTTCGATTCTATTTATAGAAATAGAGCAGGAGATGGTTCATAAATGCGTGCAGTTGGAACAGAGACACAGCCTTTATATTTTAGGGCAAATTGATAAAGATTGTCAAAGTTTAGTTGACCCTTAATTACACATTAGATATCATGTGCATGTGGTGGTGTACAGAGGCTTTTCAAGTTATTGCAATCCCAACTCTCAACCACCTGAATTTTTTCATTCCTCGAGTACTATTGATTTATTATCACAACATCCCACCTTCTTCTCTGTCTCTCTACGACTTTGTGTTACCTTAATTAATATGTTAGGTTTATATATGTCTTTCGATCTCTTATTCATTGCATATATGGAATTGGTCAGCATTAGATTTTTAATCGGCTCATTCTGCACCATCAACTCACACTTATTACTAACAAGACATGAGTTTATACCATCGGTTTCTGCATAGAGAAAACTCAGAAGTATAGACTGTAGAAATTTATGAGCTTTATTACTACAGTAAAGATTTACTTAATCATATATATATATGTAACCATTCAAATCAGTAACTAATATTGTAGGAGGTGGTCGTCAGTTACAAAGTTAGTTAAGTGATATAAAGGCGTACTTTGTAGAATGTAGAGGATCCAGAGTTTGTTCTTCCACCAGCTCTTCTACAGTATCAAGAATTGTTCCTGCCTGCAGATAAATATAAGAAGTTTTGGAGGATCTATTATACATAGCTCGTTAGCTACTATCTACAACATTGAAAATGATTCCTTAGTTTTAACCAGCTGTACGGAACAGAAGATAAGGCATCCAAACAGGCAGAGAAAATTGAGTAGGAAATTGAAGGGCCATGGACCTCCTTCTTTGAATTTTCATACACCATAAAAATGACTCTTTACACAAAATACCATTGGGCAATACCTGTGTCTCGAGAAATATTGACTCAAATTGTTCCTGCAAGATAAGATATAGAAGCTAATCTCAATATTGATGATTCTTTCAAATAAATCAAAATACATTTCTCTCTTATGAAAATGTAAAAATCTTGATAAAGCCAACTAAATATTTACAATATTAAGAATATAAGCAGCAATTTATCCACTGAAAAAGGAAATTGGGAAAATAATCTTGATAAGATTTGAGTCCCACGCCATAAAGTTTACTCCCACCAAAGAAGTATTATGTATCACATTTATAAGATTAGAGAGCCGCATTACAAAAACTAATATATACTCTTTAGAAACTCGTTAACTAAGAGAGACATAGAAAAGAATCAAGAAAAGAACATACACACAAACCCAAACACGGGCAGCAGATGAAAACTTAAACTGCAGCAGCTGGAAAATATTAGAAACTTCAGATAAAAAAGAAACATGTAATCAACCCCATTCGACTTTCCATCCAAACCTAGAACGTTCTGAATCTCACCCAATACCACTCTCTTGTTCGTGCTCCGCTGCAGCGTCTCCTCCGCAGCTCTCTTCCTCGCCGCCAGCTAGAGAGAGAGAAAGAGGTTGATGCAGTTGTGATGAGAGTGGCGTGTGGAGAAGAAGGGGTTGCAACAAATAGGAGATGGAAATGAGATTATAAGCGAATAAACACCATCACCTGCCAAACCACAATCATTTTATACTACCTAACTAGCAGTTGCTTATCAAACAAACAAATGCAAGAGAATATGTGTAGAAACTCAATTCCCAATTTCTAGTAAACAAGTTTGAAATAAAACCTCAAACCAGATCTAAAATTACACTGCACAGAACAGCAGCTCAAAGCACCGAAATACCAAAAAAATTATACCACAATGCAGAACCAAATGATGAAATATAGAAGAAAAAATGTATTCACATATGGAGCCAATAACTGTAGTAAACCATCTACTTAGAAATGGAAGAAGCAAATCTTACAGCGGAGAGAGGAATTGTGTGGAATCCTGGTTTGCACCTGAAAGATAAGAATCACAACTATGATAATGGAAATAATAAGCTAAGTCGCTCAAAAATATTCATGAAAAGATGCACTAGATTCACCTCGATGGGCTTGGGGTCGAATGATACAACAACTCCAGCAATCTCAGTGATCCTCTACCAAGATTGAAAAACATGTATTAGCACAAGCAGTGAAAATCATTGGTGTTTGTATTTATATAATGTCAAGAACGAATCAATACCTCCAATATGTAACGAGCTATCCACAGCTCGTCTCCAGCTGAAATGCCAACAGATGGTCCGACTTGGAATTCCCACTGCAGATGTTCAAATACATCACGTCATCATCATCTTTACATTTTTGAGTTGGGCTAAGATGAGATTTTGGAGAAAGTAAATTTTACCTGGCCAGGCATCACTTTCTCAAGTTTTGATTTCAACCTCATCCAAACTAGATTTGATCTCCGAAGAAACATTGTAATCAGACTGGTCTCAGTAACAGTATGAAGAAATGAAAGTGATTATGTATGAGAATGTGTTTCATTCTCACAATTGAGGATAATCGAATAACAAAGAGATAATTCAAAAACTTGAGCAAAATAGCTTGACAAAATTAAAAAATTTGAGCAAAATAGCTTCAGACAATTTAAAAAATTCGAGCAAAAGCCCTAATCTAAATCATATTGTTACCAACAAAGTTCAAAAATTAGGGATTTGGAATGAGATTTGCGTAAGGGATGAATAATTAGGGATTCTACCTTGGTGGTGGCTATTGTAGAAGGCGGCGGCGACAGCGGCGGCTCCTAGGGTCTGCGATTGAGAGCTCGACCGGCGACAGCTGCTAGGCCTAACGGACGGAGAGAGAGAGAGACGGGTGCGGTAGGTGGCAGACGGAGAAGCAAAAAGCCCGATCTGCTGCTGCCGCTGCGAGAAGAGCGGCGTCGGCGGAGGAGAGGGGTGGTCTGCTCGTGCTCGGTGGAGGGGAGAAGGGTGCTCCGCATCTCGATCTGCTGCTGCGAGAAGAGCGGCGTCAGAGACGACGCGATGCAGGGTGGGTGGGGGCAGGGGCGGTCACTGACTCACTGGCACCGGCGTCCGGTTGCTCGTGCAGCGTCGTCCGGCGCGGCGTCACCGGGGGGAGGCGGCGGGTGTGTTAGGAGTATTGGAGAGAAGCTTGAAAATTAGATTTTGAGTTAGGTTTCGAATTTTACCTAATAAAAATATATATTTATGAAAAAAAAATAATGTTAATACATAACAGTTATATAACGCATTTCTTAACGGTAAAAAAAACTGTTGTAAAAAAGTGTTAATAGATAACGGTTGACGTAACGGTTTATCAAACCGTTATGTATGTAACTAATAGATAACGCTAAAAGATAACGGATTACATCATACTGTTATCTATTGATATGGATAACACTACATAGATAACGGATTTCTTCAAAACCGTTGTCTTTTCTAGAAAATGCGCTCATACATAACGGTTTTTTAAAAAAACCGTTATGTATGAAGTGTTATGTATGTGAAATTTTGTAGTAGTGTCAGGAGTACGAAAATATAATAATTTCAAGATTGTCTCAAAACTACGCTCGCTGCAATATAAGGATCAAATTGCGACGACGATTTGATCATTAAAGAGAGGAATAGAGATTAGCGGCTAAGGTTTCGGTTGGGTGTGAGAGGTACGGAGGTACCCTAATCTCAGACCGAGAAGAGCGTGAGTGGCTAGGGCTTTTAGTGAATGGGTTGGGTTAGCTAGCTAGAGTGTTAATTATTTAATAGGTAATGAGTTGATTAATTATCAAAAAAGAGTTATGGGCATGAGAAATAATATTATGAATAAGTTGATAGAGTTGGGAGAAAAAATAAAGAGTTTGTGGTGAGTCACTGTTTAAAAGTGAAAAATACGTTTGCTTTTTTTCTTTTTTCTTTTTGGGACGTATCAAAATAATAAAAAGTGCATAATTTTAAGGGATGCATGTCGAAAAGAATATTCTATTATAGCAAAATGTAAATGTAATTTTACAATTTATATTTAGGGTTAAATGCATCTAAATTCACGAACTTAATTTAGTTAAAATTCAATTTTAACACGAATTTTTAAAAATTCATTTTTATACCCCATGATTTTGGGACCCTATTAATAAATTCATCTCGGGTGATTTAAAAACGCACATGATACTGAAATGTAGGCTCACTACCCTTTATCTTCAATCTATCAATTTTTTCATATGTTTTGGGGAGATTAGTGAGCCTACCTAAAGTGTCACGTGTGTTTTTAAATCGCCGGAGATGAATTTAATTATTGTTAGAATAATTGAACAGGGTCTCAAAGTTGATGTTATAAAATGAATTTTTGAAAGTTTGTGTTAAAAATGAATTTTGACTAAAATTCGTGAATTTAGATGCATTTAACCCTTATATATATATGTATTTCATGTTGTCTGAGCTTCAGTTTTCATGAGAAGACAAGCTAATTAAGTATATATATATATATATATATATATTAATCTTGTGTTAATTAAGTAAAATAGTTATTTAGAAGTATATGAACACTATATATTTATATATGAAGTATCTGACATATATGAAGTTTAATGGATTCTTATATATAGCTAGGTTCCTTTTTATACATGTAACTTTTACAGCACTATTGGCTGCTACGTTCTTTTTTCTTTTCTTTCGATCTCTTCTCAAATTAACTAATTGATTGTACATTATAAAATGCATATATATTGTAGTTTACATTAGAGACTTATGGACAATATTAATGAGAAATTTTAGGATATATATATATATACTTCCTCCGTCTACAAAAAGTATATTGACTGTCATTTTTGTATTCATTAAATTGAAAGTATATCATTTTCTTTTTTAATTAGAACGGTCTCACCATTTTTTTTATATATTTTATCTACTTCTTATTTACAAAAAAAACACGACTCTTATTTAATTCAACTTCAACCATTAATTTCATACATAGTGAAACCCATTATCCACTACAAATATAAGCATATATTGTATCAAAATATCACAATAATTTTACTCGTGATCCACAAACTGTAATTTTAGGATAGTAGTACACTCAAACAATTCAACTCTCATAATACTCTCCAAAAAAAAAAATCAACTCTCATAATATTTTACATATGATTATTCATATTTCATTAATAATTTAAGAAAACAGTATTACAGCTTATATCCATAGAACAGAGCATGCCATGCATGCATGCAATACACTCACACTATAGTTGGACGTTTGTTTTGTCCTATAACCAT
Organism: Salvia miltiorrhiza; assembly: GCF_028751815.1. NCBI lineage: Eukaryota > Viridiplantae > Streptophyta > Magnoliopsida > Lamiales > Lamiaceae > Salvia > Salvia miltiorrhiza. The sequence continues at coordinate 5,869,382 of NC_080394.1, read as the reverse complement.
GCGAACTAATGTCCGCCACCAAAACCTCCTCCGCCACCGGAACCACCACCAAACCCTCCTCCACCTAGACCACCCCCACCTCCAGATCCCCCACCAAACCCTCCTCCTGAGCCTCCACCTAGACCACCCCCACCTCCAGATCCACCTCCAAACCCACCTCCTGAGCCTCCACCTAGACCACCCCCACCTCCAGACCCACCTCCAAACCCTCCCCCACCTCCAGACCCACCTCCGAAACCTCCACCAGAACCACCTCCGAAACCTCCACCAGAGCCACCCCCAAATCCTCCGCCTGCACCACCTCCGGAGCCTCCACCAAACCCTCCTCCCTTGCCACCTCCAAATCCACCACCGGAACCACCTCCTAGGCCTCCACCAGAACCACCACCAAATCCACCGCCAGACCCTCCGCCGCCGCCAAGCCCACCACCGCCAAATTGGTCTTTCTCAAGCTTCCGGCCATCGGCAATCTGCACAACAAACAACCCCAACAACAAGATCACAGCAAATACCCCACCATTTCTGAAATTATTCCCCATTGTAATTTTCTGAATTATAAAATTTAAGATGAGATATTAGTGTTGTGTTATTCTCCGATAAAAGCTTCGATGCTATTTATAGAAATAGAGCAAGAGATGATTCATAAATGCATGCAGTTGAGAGGCTTGAGACAGAGACACACAGCCTTATTATTTTAGGGCAAATTGAAAGATTAATTGTCAAAGTTTACTTGACCTTAATTACGTACACATTAGATATCATGTGCATGTGGATGTGGTGGTGTGCAGAGATTTTTAGTGCTATTGCAATCCCAACTCTTAACCACCTTAATTTTTTTGTTCCTTAATACTAGTATTGATTTATTATCACAACGTCCCACCTTCTTCTCTGTCTCTCTACGACTTTGTGTTACTAATTAATATGTTAGGTTTATTTCTCTCTCTAGCTATCTCTCATTAATTACATATATGGAATTGGTCAGCATTAGATTTTTAATTAGTAGTAGTATATATTATTATGCAGTCATGTGTATTGGATATACACCGGCGGGTGATATTTTCAGATAGTGATCTATATTGCTATGCAATCACATTTAGCTTTAAACTAGATAATAATCCTAGTTGAGTTATTTTTGTAAAACGAGTGTTGTTTATAAAATAATGAAAAAATAAATTGGGATAGATGAACTTATTTTTGAAGAGCTTATAGAGTTTATTTTCACACATTATATGCTCTTTAGAAACTCATTTTTACCAAACACTTTTAAAAAGTTTATAAACTCCTAAATAACTTATAATATTATAACATTATAAATGACGCTATAATATTTTAAATAATACTATAAGATTGAAAATGACACTATAACATTTTAAAATGTTACAGTGTCATGATTTATATAATTGAATAGTATCAATTATAAGCAATGTGATTTGTATAACTGAATAGTGTCGTTTATACGATTTGGATCAGGATGCGGGTTTGAATTAACATGCATGTCAGAATTTGGGTACAGGTCAACTCGAGTGTACGGTACATCCGAATGTATAGGAAAATTTGTGTAACTTATAAATTATTTTATTAAACTTATACTTAACCAAACTCTCCCTTATTGATTTTCAAATTAAGTATGCTAAGTGCATGCATTCGTTGTCTATTTGAAAATCGCATGTCATAAATGTGGGTGTTGTCTATTGGGGGCACTAATAGACAACGCGCTTGCGTCCGTCGTCTATCAGCTAATAGACAACATGCGCATGCTCGTTGTCTATCAGCTAATAGACAACGCGAACATGCGAGTTGTCTATTCGTTGAATTTTTCAATTTTTTATTTTAATTCTGCCTTTATACTTAAATTTTCTATTTTTTCAAATAAATATTTTATTAAATCTAAAAATTCATAATAAATAATTTAAAATATATACACAAATAATAAAAATGCCATTCATTAATTTCAAATATTCTTTATCATCCTACATTGAAAAAGTATCCATCATACAAACATTCTACATCAAAGATATGTATTTTTACCCTCGTCATTAATTTTATGTCTTTAACATAAAAGTGGACGTTGTTTTGTTAGAGATGCTTCAGCAAAAACAGTCTTAAGTGCGACCTTATGCCCCTGAGAAACAGCCTCCTTTCTGTAACCGACGTCCGAATTAACCTTTAACTTGGCAAGATCTGGATTCTTTCTGTTGAACTCTTTCTTGTAGTACCGTTTCCTGCCACCCTTCTTCTGACTTTCCTTCTAGGATGAGTTGGTCTGAAGGTGGACGATCATATCTGGTTTCAGCAACCTTGACAAGTTCTTCAGAGGATTTATTATCTTCCTTGTCCGGTTCACGGCTACTTTCCTCCACTACAGCACTTATTTTGACACTTCCAATAATAATAGGGTCCTCATTCTTTTCCTCTAGGGGATTTATCACCGACTTGAATAGCCTAAGAATTGATATAATGAAAAGGCAGTAAATTAGCGATAGATGCAGAAGTTAATCTCTCTTATCTAACTAGGAAAGAAGAATGAGAAGAATACTGTGCATCGAGGACTTGAAAATTCTGTTTCAAAAAATGCAGAACATTAATACCTTAAGGCGTCGTTTCCTCTGAGCATCCATGGCCTTTGAGTCCTGATCAGGACTAATATAATCAAGGAGATCTGACACACTGTAGAACATGTTTAAAGGATTTGGTTCGCCAGTCTGTTGAAAGAAGGTTCAACCAAGTTTATGAAAATATTGGATCAATACCTCAAATGACTTTTGCTGGCAATAGATGCATCTGGTTTTGGGGTTCCATTGCGTGCTGCTTCTTGCTGTTCCAATGCTTTTGACTCAAAATACTCAGCCATGCAGCAGCATCCTGCAGGATACCCAGAAATTAAATTACATATTTAGTCTTTTTTTCTATAAATTGCCACATGGTAGGCATTTCTAAATAAGCTGCAGTAAATACATCACAATTTTATGTCTTTAACATAAAAGTGGATGAAAGAACAAAGAGATAGTACCGAATTTATTACGACAATAAACATCACTGTAATGAAGAATATTATGATGGAAAGCTTTTTAAACAGCCTATACAACCGACAGTCAGCAGGGAGTAGTAAAAAAGTGCGAATACACCCCAAAAAACTCAAAATAATGTTCCCTGCTTAGGCTTAACCAATACTATCCAAGTACATTTTAGAAATTTCAACACTCGAAATTCAGTAATCAATACGACAATATTATCAATTTGCTCTGATCATAACACTAACGAGACATATTTCTTTTTTTTTCAGTTTTAATACACCCACTATTCAGATGAGTTAACCAGACTTGAAAGTATGAATCTTGAAATATATGGTCTCAGATATTTCTTCTGTCATCACCATTTGTATTCCTGAAAATATAAACGATACGTTAGACTCAGGTATAATATAATTGAGGTAGCAAATTCAGATTACAAGAGACTGACTTACTTATGATTCCCTTGATTCGAGCTGCATTGTCACCGGTCCATCATTCACCAAGTTAACCTTCACATCGAAAACAAGAATATAAGCACACCCCCACACTAGCCCAGCGTTTACAAGTGATCACACAAAGCTATGAATCTTACTGTCATCATTGCTCCAAATAGGCCATCTGCATCGAGTGAACAATCTGTGGTTAGTATAAACCTTGTTGAACTATTTTTGTGGAAGCTACACACAACCGTGTGGATCATTCCAAGGCTGGCAATAACAAATCAACAACTCAGTGCAACCTAATATTTATTTCTCCTGGGCGGAGCAAAACATTCAATTTGTCCGAGTTCAGAAAAATCCAACTAAAAAGTATTGAAAAGGTTTTTAGTCTCTTCAGTAATACATGAGGAGCCTGTATTCTTTCTATTCACTCTTTGCTTATCAATGGGTCATAGCTTAGCTAAGCTTAAAGACTGAGGAAAGCATCACAAAGCCTTCTTTGATATTGGTAAAATCATTCTTTCGTGGCTAGGTTGATAATTAAGAGCAAAAGGAATTATTTGCTGTTCGTTGCTATCCATCACTATTTAGAAAGAAAATAACTAGTGACAATGTTGATACAGAGTGATGAAAATGCATATCACCTTTAACTGCATCTGCACCGTAAGCTTTCTGAAATCTTTCAACTAGAGAAGCATAGAATGATTTAGCTGCAGCGGGGGGCATCGCCACATGAAAATCAGGTTTGTTTCCTTTTAATACCCCATATAATGTAAACTGACTTACTGCAGCAAATGACCAGCGTCAACACTAAACAATGCACCCAATACTTATCAAGATCAAAGTCTGCACAAGCTGGAATCGAGACAAAAGGACAAGGCAGAGAGCCTTACCTAATAGAACTTCATAATTTTTTTGCATAACCTATCAATGAGCATCAAAGTCATGAGCCATGAAATCATCTTTCAAGCAAATGCATAATGTCATGTTCTTCAATAGCTTATGGCCTTCTTTTCCTTTGTAAAATAGATACGGCCTTTCTGAAATTAACAAGTAAAGGTAGCTAAAAATGCCATGCCTTTACAGCTTTTGTATTTTGGCAAACTCTTTCAAAGTGGATGTCATAAAAGTGGATGAAAGAACAAAGAGATAGTACCAAATTTATTACGACAATGGGTGGCAGCAATCGATGGCGAGTCGAGACGCAGCAATCGACGGCGAGGCGAGGCGAGGAGCAGCAATACACGGCGCAGCGAGGAGAGGCGCAGCAGCGCGGCGAGGCGAGGTGGGGGTGGTCTAGGTGGAACAGAGTTGTGTCGTCTATTATCATAGACGACGTGGAACAGAGTTGTGTCGTCTATCGTCATATTAGAATAGACGACAACAATAGACGACACAACTTTGTTCCACGTCGTCTATTATCATATTAGACGATATGTTTGGCTGTGGGTTGTCTATTCCCTTGCTCATAGACAACGAGAATTTAAAATGCGTCGTCTATCAGCTTATTACACGACATGCATGTTTTGTTCAATGTCGCCTATTTCATGTAGTCTATGATCTAAATTCTTGTAGTGTTTGTGTTAAAAATGAATTTTGACTAAAGTTCGTGAATTTAGATGCATTTAACTCTTATATTTATATGTATTTCATATATGCTGCCGTCTGAGCTTCAGTTTTCATGAGAAGACAAGCTAATTAAGTATATATATATATTAATCTTGTGTTAATTAAGTAAAATAGTTATTTAGAAGTATATGAACACTATATATTTATATATGAAGTATCTGACATATATGAAGTTTAATGGATTCTTATATATAGCTAGGTTCCTTTTTATACATATAACTTTTAAAGCACTATTGGCTGCTACGTTCTTTTTTTTCTTTTCTTTTCTTTTTTTTTTCTTTCGATCTCTTCTCAAATTAACTAATTGATTGTACATTATAAAATGCATATATATTGTAGTTTAATTACATTAGAGACTTATGGACAATTAATATTAATTAGAAATTTTAGGATATATATAACTTTTAAAGCACTATTGGCTGCTACGTTCTTTTTTTTTTCTTTTCTTTTTTTTTTTCTTTCGATCTCTTCTCAAATTAACTAATTGATTGTACATTATAAAATGCATATATATTGTAGTTTAATTACATTAGAGACTTATGGACAATTAATATTAATTAGAAATTTTAGGATATATATATACTTCATCCGTCTACAAAAAGTATGACTGTCATTTTTGTATTCATTAAATTGAAAGTATATCATTTTCTTTTTTAATTAGAATGGTCTCACCATTTTTTTTATATATATTATCCTTACAAGTAGGGATGGCAATCTACCCGCGGGTAACGGATATCCGCAAAAACCCGAACCTATCATGGATTTGGATACCATTTGATATTCACGGATAGTTTCGTGGTTGCAATTCACTATTCATTTAGTTCGTGGGTATGGGTTTGGATACTTACTATCCATACCCGTAAAACCCGTTTACCCGTGAAAAATACCCACCAATTACCCGTCAAATATCCACAAAAAATTTCATAAAATATGGGCTTTGAATATATATTTTGAGATTATGAGCTAGCATATTATATTTTAAAATAGGCTCAAACAGAAACTGAACTAAGGCCCAAACTCTAATAATCTAATTTAAATTTGAATTTTGTTGAGCGATTAGAGAATTTTGTTGGATTTTATATTTTAGTTGATGAATTTGAATTTAAACATTGTACTTTGTGGATTTCAATATGTGGATTTGAACTATGTTATTTGTGTTGATTTTTTTTTTCTATTAAATTTGTTGTAAATTTATATTTAAATTATATTTCATGGGTATGTGGCGGATAGTAGGTGGCGGGTATCCGGCGGATAGCAGGTGACGGATACCCGCCGGATAACGGGTTCGCGGATACCCGACGGGTAGCGGGTATCCGCGGGTAGCGGGTTTGGATACCATTTGATATCTATGGATAGTTTCGTAGTTAAAAATCACTATTCATTTAGTTCGTGGGTCTGGGTATGGATAGTCACTATCTGTACCCGTCGTACCCGATTATCATCCCTACTTACAAGTTACAAACACATCTTATTTACAAAAAAAACACTTATAACTCTTATTTAATTCAACTTCAACCATTCATTTCATACATAGTGGAACCCATTATCCACTACAAATATAAGCATATATTGTATCAAAACATGTGTCATATAGAGTATAAAATATCACTAATTTTACTCGTGATCCACATAAACTGTAATTTTAGGATAGTAGTACACTCAAACAATTCAACTCTCATAATACTCTCAAAAAAAAAATTCAACTCTCATAATATTTTACATATGATTATTCATATTTCATTAATAATTTATGAAAACAGTATTACAGCTTATATCCATAGAACAGAGCATGCCATGCATGCATGCAATACACTCACACTATAGTTGGACGTTTGTTTTGTCCTATAACCATGCGAACTAATGTCCGCCACCAAAACCTCCACCGCCACCGGAACCACCACCAAACCCTCCCCCGGAGCCTCCACCTAGACCACCCCCACCTCCAGATCCCCCGCCAAACCCTCCTCCTGAGCCTCCACCTAGACCACCCCCACCTCCAGACCCACCTCCAAACCCTCCCCCACCTCCAGACCCACCTCCAAACCCTCCTCCTGAGCCTCCACCTAGGCCACCCCCACCTCCAGACCCACCTCCAAACCCTCCCCCACCTCCAGAGCCACCCCCAAATCCTCCGCCTGCACCACCTCCGGAACCTCCACCAAACCCTCCTCCCTTGCCACCTCCAAATCCACCTCCTTGGCCGCCACCGGAACCTCCCCCGAATCCACCACCGGAACCACCTCCTAGGCCTCCACCAGAACCACCACCAAATCCGCCGCCAGACCCCCCGCCGCCGCCAAGCCCACCACCGCCAAATTGGTCTTTCTCAAGCTGCCGGCCATCGGCAATCTGCACAACAAACAACCCCAACAACAAGATCACAGCAAATACCCCACCATTTCTGAAATTATTCCCCATTGTAATTTTCTGAATTATAAAATTTAAGATGAGATATTAGTGTTGTGTTATTCTCCGATAAAAGCTTCGATTCTATTTATAGAAATAGAGCAAGAGATGGTTCATAAATGCATGCAGTTGAGAGTCTTGAGACAGAGACACACAGCCTTATTATTAATTTTAGGGCAAATTGATAAAGATTAATTGTCAAAGTTTACTTGACCTTAATTAAATTACGTACACATTAGATATCATGTGGATGTGGTGGTGTGCAGAGATTTTTAGAGCTATTGCAATCCCAACTCTTAACCACCTTAATTTTTTTGTTCCTTAATACTAGTATTGATTTATTATCACAGCGTCCCACCTTCTTCTCTGTCCCTCTACGACTTTGTGTTACTAATTAATATGTTAGGTTTATCTCTCTCTCTAGCTATCTCTCATTAATTACATATATGGAATTGGTCAGCATTAGATTTTTAATTAGTAGTAGTATTATTTATGCGAGTTTGAGGGTTTTTTAGGACAGTAACTTATATTGATTTGGAAATTAGGACAATAACTTTCGGACTTATAAAAATAGGACACTAATTTTTTTAGAGTAAAATAGAACACTAATTAATAAGTGTTGCATCCGTAGGAAGTTTTTCAGCCAATTATCGGCCGATAAATGTCCTATTTTTACGACGCTTATTAATTAGTGTCCTATTTTACTCTAAAAAAAATTAGTGTCCTATTTTTACAAGTCCGAAAATTATTGTCCTAATTTCCAAATCAACATAAGTTATTGTCCTAAAAAATCCTCTGACTCTTATTTATGCAGTCATGTGTATTGGATATACACTCGCGGGTGATATTTTCAGATAGTGATCTATATTGCTATGCAATCACATTAAGCTATAAACTAGTTAAATAATAATCCTAATTGAGTTATTTTTGTAAAACGAGTGTTGTTTATAAAATAATGAAAAAATAAGTTGGGATAGATGAACTTACTTTTGAAGAGCTTATAGAGTTTATTTTCACACCTTATAAGCTGTTTAGAAACTTATTTTTATCAAACACTTTTAAAAAGTTTATAAACTCCTAAATAACTTATAGAGGTACACCCGGGTTGACCCGCATCCTGATCTAAACCTATATCCTGACTCAAATTGTGTAAATGACACTGCATGTAATTGACACTATTCTGTTATACAAATGGCACTGCGTATAAATGAACTATAACATTGTAAATGACACTATTCAAAAATATAAATGACACTTCCTTTGACACTATAACATTATAAATGACACTATAATATTTTAAATAATACTATAAGATTGAAAATGATACTATAACATTTTAAAATGTTACAGTGTCATGATTTATATAATTGAATAGAGTCAATTATAAGCAATGTGATTTGTATAACTGAATAGTGTCGTTTATACGATTTGGACCAGGATGCGGGTTTGAATTAACATGCGTGTCAGAATTTGGGTACAGATCAACTCGAGTGTACGATACATCCGAATGTACAGGAAAATTTGTGTAACTTATAAATTATTTTTTAAAACTTATACTTAACCAAAAACACCCCTTTATTGATTTTCAAATTAAGTATGCTAAGTGCATGCATTCGTGAAGTATGATACTTACGGATAATATGAATGATAGCAATTTAGGCAACTGGCTATAAAGCAATTGGGGCAACTGGGGCAATCGGCTATCCTAGCCGCCAGTTTGGAAGTCATATGGATTTTGCAATGAATAAAAAAAATTGAGTTGTGGAAGGCACTTTAAATTTGTGTTGCGTGGAATTTATGGATACATATCCATTAGAAATAGAATGATTTTCAAGAGCTTGTCCAGTAGTAGCGAGGATTTAGTCAAGATTATTAAAATTAGATTTTAGTTTTGAATTTCTAACATCTCACCCAGTATCTCTTATTATAGTTTGGATGACTGGATTTACAATCCTTCTTTGTGCGTGGACTGCTAGGATAGTGATTTGTTTTCTTTCTATCATTTATCCTTGTTTTCTTGTTGATAGATTGCACCCCTCGTACATAGTTTAATAAATTTTACTCATTAAAAAAATGATACTTACGGATGATCAGTGACGGATCCAGGGAGCTGAAGCCCCTTCCCAAATTTTATTTTTTTAAAAAATTTATTTATTTATTTTAAATACAAGAAAGAATATAATACATTGTTTTAATAATCATAGTATCCACATTAATTATTTAACATTTTACAGTGATTTGTTATAGTACTAGTTTGTTAGATTTGTGTTATTTTTGTATCATTTCCTTTTTTAGTTAATTTTCAATATTGAATTTGAGTCAATCCTCAAGTTAAAGTAAAATTATGAACTATTAATAATGAAAATTAGTTTACTTTTTTAGAAGATAAAATATTTTTAAAAAAAATGCACAGAGGTAAGTTTTTTATATGCTTTTAATGTACTATATATTGTTGAATTAATAGAATGTGAACAATTATTTATTATAGTAACTGACCAAGATCTAATTCTAAGTCCATTAAAATTCTACTTGAACATAAAAATAAATTGTACGGGATGCTAATAAAAAGTTGGCTCGGGGCCTCTTGCCCCTGAATTCCCATACAAATACTTTTAGATGTCATATTTTAACAAATTCAGTTCCCCTAATGATAAATCCTGAATTTGTCCCTGCGATTCTGCGAACGATGAATGATAGCAATTGGCTATAAAGCACTTAGTTTTTTTTTTTTTTTTTTTTATCGGACAAAGTTATGTTAGATGTTAACAATTAGTTCCCCAAACACTCCAAGAATTCACCAAGCCCACCTTATCTCTCCAAACACCAAATTCGCTCCCAAAGGGGATCGAACCCGGGTCTCATCACTTAGTATATACTTCACGAATGCATGCCCTTAGTATACTTTGAAAATCAATAAATCTAGGCCGCCATTTATGTTTAGGCAATCTTATCTTATGTTATCTTTTTCGCATTTCACACTCTTTTTAATTCTTTCCTACCAATTATCTAGAATTCAATAATTTTATTCGATAAACCATTTCTAATCGAGATGAAATAAACCATATATTGTGGACTAAGATTATTTCAATTGATTTGCAATCTCCAAATCCGTTTTTGTAAATTTTTAACTTATTTTATGGTGTTATGAAATGAAAATTATCTTAATTCCCAACAAAACCGAAATTCGGAACCGTCGCTGATTTTTTTTTTTTTTGGAACAATAAATTATAGAGTAGACTGATACGTATTCAATAGTATGTTTTTACTTCTTCTTTTTCTTTTTTCTTTTAGAAAATCATACTTTAACTTAATTTTTAGTTTGAAATAATAAGCTTTATAGATATTTATTTTAGCATATATAATTCGAGCATTAATAGTTACTGCATATTCAACCTCTTCCTTGTAGTCAATGACACTGACGCATCGTAAATTCTACTCACTAAAAAATTTATACAAAATTTCCCCAAGTCAAACAAAATTATACAAAATATAATTTGATTATTATATCTATATTTAATGCATAGTATAAATAATATTCCCTCCGTTCACAAAAATAGATCTTAAGAGAGGTTGACACTAATTTGTTTTAAGAAAAATTAGTTATTTATTTTGGTGAGTGAAAGAGTCTCACAAATTAGAAAGTGGTGGATTTATGAATGATAAAAAGAAGTTAGGACATATTTTGGTGAACTGACGAAAATGATAAATTATGACTTATTTTTGTGGACGGTTGGATTATGTAATTTTTTTATAAATAAAGTTAATTCGTAAACTAATTATTAATCTAAAAATAATATTGAAAGACAAATTACAATAAAGTGTACTAAATATTATATTTAAAAATATTACATCACAAGTTGGCTAATCAACAATGATTTCATCAATCAAGGATTATACCCTATCAATCTATCATTAATAATACTCAATTTACCTATCAAGAGAGAGCACAAGTTTAAAGAAAATATTAAAAATTTATTAATTTATTGAGTATCATTTTAAAGAAGTTTTACTATAATTATACAATAAACCAAATTACTAATTAAAAAAGTAGATATAATAGATATTAATATTACATTTATATTTTTTTTATTTTTATTAAATAAAATAATATTGATTACAACATACTCTTTCTCTGCCCGTTATAATAAAAATCTGAAAATAAAAGTGTGAATATTTAATATAACATGCATGCAATTAAGTTCCAAGACACAGTGCAAATAAAAAGTGTAAGTCCAGACTCCAAACTAGGACACAAAAATTTAAAATTCAGGACCCCAAAAATAAATGGATATCTTTTCCTGAAAAATGACACCTTAGATTTTTATTTTTATTTTTTAAGCCTAATTTTAAGATTACATGCAAATGGATATCTTATCCTGAAAAATGTCACCTTAGATTTACTTTTATTTTTCTAAGCCTAATTTTAAGATTTCATGAGATGCAATTACACATGCAATCTTGTAACAAACATGGTCGAAAAATCCTATGTATTAGTTTGCACCAAGACATTAAACACAATGCCACAACCTTTCTCTCTCCACTATTTGAATGAAGTTGAATATATATTACAAAATTAAGAGAGAAAGAGAGGGGGATTTATGTTACACAAAATACAGACGAATTAAAATGGTGGGACAATTTTCATTCATACATGAAAAACTGCTACAATGGCAAAGGTTGCAAGCTAGGAAGAAGATGATCAAACCTCGTAGAAGTAGAGCTGCTGCGTGGGAGAGTTCTGTCGTCTTGAAGGACCAGCACCTTGAGCGTGCCGGACTCCCTCAGCCACGCCCCCACCACCGCCCCCGTTGATATGAACCTCCCGATGTTGCACTTGGCCACCTCAAACGGCGCCCCTATGCTCACCAGCAGCGCCTCAATCGCGCGCTTGAGCGCCCCGTCTCCCACCACCTTGCTGTGCTTGCCCCATCCAGTTAGTATGCTGACAATTTTCATCAAGATTCATCATCAGTTGCAGTGCTATCCAAGTAACCCAATGTAAACAAGGCTTAACTAATGACACCCATTATTTCTGACGTGTACGACATAAAATCCACGAGAATGCCGTGTTCCAATGCACACAACACCAAAGACCATTGTACACGTTAGATTCCACTCGACGAAATAGTTGGGGGTTTATAATTGCAAAAGTTGAAAGGTTATGTTGTAATTGCAAACTCGGTGAAAGATTGTAAGTAGGCAATTGGCCCTATAAAGTATCTATATGAATCATAGACAGAGTAAAAATAACAACCTTAGCAGCTTGGGCAGCTCATGGCCTTCGAACACAGTCGAGCGTATGTTGAGCAACCAGGCATGGACCATTGCTCGTGCAGCGCCTGACGACATGAGATGCAGATCGAGGCAGGACTGCGTCCAGGTGTTCTCCCAAACCTCTCGACGTTTCCCTTCAAGCACGACGAGCTGAGCGCCACGTTTCTGGAAAAGAGGAAATACGAGATGAAATTTGAAAACAGAGTTTATTTCTGCAATCTTCATCAGCATACACTCTTTCAACTATTTCATATGACTATTTTTTTACTAAAAATGTAACAAATGTGAGGAAATTATTGCAAATATTAGAATGATTTATCAATATATCCACTCAAAAAATAAGATTCAGAAATAAATCATTATCTCATAATACTAGGATGACAGCAAGAAGATAAATAAAGAGATACTATGTGCTATAAGTTCGATATCTGCACATCTTTCCATTGGAAGACACTAAACTAATATTCATCCTACCATTAATTCCAAATAAACTTTGCAAATCGAAAAAAAGGCATTGAAATTGAAGCGATGAAGGTGAGCATAACGATTAGATGCTTTTCTCGTTCAGTTCTTCGACTTTTATTGGCAGTAGCTAATAGTTCTCACATACCTAAGCATGTCCAAAACTCAAGCACAATTTAACATGAGCACCGCCAACAAGTAGCCAACTGGTTGACTGGATCACGAGAAACTCTAAACCATATTTTTTGCATAGATTCCACTAGAATGTGCTCGAATATTTAGAAAAATCATTATCCTCGATATTTTCTGACATGAAATTAATGTAAAATGATGATTGGAAGAATATGCAGTTGTTATTAACTATCAATAACATTTCACTCAACAAGTACATTACCTGGCCAAAGTGCCACAGCATGTCGGTCAAAGCATTGTAAAAAGCAGAAGCCGTTGAGGAATCCATCCGCTTCACCTCATCAAAGAGTGATAAAGCTTGCGACCAAGTGTGCTCATTATGACCCATTAGGAGTCCATAAGCCACTCCATAAACTTGATTGTCAAAAAGGCGCAGTTCCTCCAGCAGCAACGAAGCTTCCTCAAATGAGTTACACCGGCTGCAACCACAAACAATGTTGCAACTTCAAAATTTTCCAAGGATGCAATCGACCAAATCAAGCCTTAAACCAGATGATTAATGATTTCTAGCTTCCCCCTTAATCAGAAAAACATTAAGCCCTATAGATAACTTCAAATTGCTCAAAACAGCTACTAAAGTGAAAAACAAAAGAATAACGTCTCACGAATAACTCAATAAGCATTACCAGAAGCAAATAATGCACGATATAGCAGATAACGGAAAGATATCTGCAGTGTGCATACCTGCAAGCATTAAGGATTGCTGAGAAAGTAACAACATTTGGCTTTATTTCCATCTCATGCATCTTGCGAAAAACACCTAAAACACACCGAAAGTCCTTTCTTGCCCTCTGATCATGCTTCCGGTTTCCCGATTTACCACAAGCCAATTGCTTAAAAACTTCAATGATTCGGTCATCTTCCTTAACAACCATCTTCTCATCAGTATAAGTTAGCGAATTGGAGGATTCAAACTGAGCTTCTACACAATCAACAGTTTCGGACAGACCAAAGGCATTAATGATCGAATTGTAGGTGACAACATTAGGTTGGATCCCATCCCTCATCATCTCATCAAGCAACAATGCAGACGATTCCACCAGCCCCTTCTTGCACAAGGCATCAATCAGTTTGCTGTAGAAAACAACATCCGCCTTGAGGCCTTGTCGTTTGAATTCTGTGTAAGCCTCTGTTGCCTCTTTGTACAAACCCCCTTTACAATAAACACTTATCAAAGCCGAGTATGTTAGCAAGTTAGGATACAGATTCTCACATTTCATCTCTGCAAACAGCTCCTTAACCTTATCATACATCCCCTGCTTCCCAAATCCATCCAACAGGGCATTGTACGTGACAACATCCTTCTTAATCCCTATGCTCTCCATCTCCTTCCCAACAGCAAAAGCCTCGTCAAATCTGCCAAGACTCGCATAAATAGCCAACAACGTGTTGTAAGACACCCGGTCCAGCTTAATACCAGCAAACTTCATCTCATTGAACAAATTCAGCGCCCGGTCCATTTTCCCCGCCTTGGCACATCCACGGATCATAGTGCTATATGTGACCTCATTAGGGAATATACTCTTTGCAGCCATTTTCGCCATTATCTCAAAAGCCACATCAATGTGCCCCCCACTGCACGCCGCATCCAATAATGTATTATATGTGTAAATATCTTGATCAATCCGTCTATGCACCATCTCATCAAACAAACTCCTCGCGACCTCCCACAGCCCCGCACCACTACAAACTGCAAGAAGCGAATTGTAGGTAATCCTATCCGGGATAACCCCGTTTTCTAGCATATCATTGAATATCTCCGAAGCCCTCTTGTAATCAGCCCCCCCTTTTCCACAAGCATCTATCAAGGCATTGTAAGTCACTAAATTCGGCTTCAAGCCTGAGTCTTTCATGCTCCTAAACACCCCTATCGCCTCATCGCAATACCCACTCTTCGCATAGGCGCTAATGAGAGCGGAATAGGCATAAACGGTGTTGCCATAGCCCTCATTCACAGCAACATCAAACACTTTCTTGGCCAAATCAGCTTTGCCTAATCTACCAAGAGTGCTAATCATAGAGCTAGCTAGTTTCCCCTTTTCATTTCTTCTTTTTTCAAGACTAATCGCAAAGTCAAAGCATCGCATTGCATTCACCCAATCCCCTCTATTCCCCAATTCCCTCAACAAAAATGTATAATCATCGGAGGCGCGTAGCTTCGGTTGGAAATCAACTAGAATATTATCAATATTACTCACCTCGCCGCCGCGGCTGAGGGCCAGCTGGAGGGCCTCCTCCGCGGCGGCGGAGTGGCGGGTGGTGGTTGACCTAGGGCGGCCGAAATGCATCTTTGACACGCACCTGGTGGAGCGGCGGCCGGAGAAATCGGAGAGACATGGAAAGCTGGGCCTCGCGACGGCGGGCGGCGGAGGACCCGGACAGGCGGCGGCGTGAGAGGCCTGGCTGTTTAGAGAAACCTGAGGGGGCCGCCAGCTCTGGTGGTGGTGGGAGGAGGTGGGGTTGTGGCGATGGCGGTTGTGGGCATGCTGGAGGTGGTGGTTCTGGTAGGGTTTGGTGGTGGTGAGTGTACAGTGTGCTGGCGGAGTTGAGGAGGCCATTGAAGATAAAAAGATTGGGTTTTTTTGGCCTCTTTTTTGACTGTTTAGAGAGAGAGTGATCAAAGATTCTACAGAGAAAGAGAGTCAGCTAAAAAGATTACACTCGTGAGATCACTGCTTTTTACTTTTTGTATCCTACTTCTTTTCATCCATTTATTTTTTTTTAAGATTTTTTTCCATTTTTTTATGTGAACCTGGAACAGTGAAGGGCGAAGATTCAGTTGCTCATGCATTCAGACATTGTTATTTTCACCAAAATATTTTGTATATTGTTTAGATTTTGGCCTAAAATTATGGAGCGTAGGTGGTGGAATGCCAGTCGCTCTACTAGTTCGTGAACTTCACGCCTGCCGAGTCATACTTTCTTTCCATTTAAAGATTTATCTTTTCCCTTTTTTAGTCGTGTATAATAAAATCCAAGTAGATATATTCATATCCCGTCGGATAAACATGAATATTGTTTTTTTTTTTTTTTTAATGAACGATGAGTATAAAGTTTTCTCATGGTGACTCCAAAGTCTTCATTAGTAGGTTTAAAAAATGGACCTCAATTTTTACAATAAATGGAAACTTTTCTCAGGGTGACTCCAAAGTCTTCATTTATCATTTTAAAGTATTTTCATCGTCCCACGAATCTTGATGCATTTGTTTTCGATACAAAAATTAAGAAATTATAGATTAGTATTTTAAGTGTGCAGATAATAAAATAGAAATTGATAAAGTAAAAGTGTGTAATTAATAAAGTAGAAAAATGATAATTAAGTATAATTAAGAACTCTTATTTTTTAGCTAATTATTACTATATCTAGAAATGCATCAAGATTCGTGGGACGGGGGCACATGATAAGAAACAAATATTTTCATTTTTAATCAACAAATATTTATAATCAGTATAGCAAGGGAGTTTTCCGATAAAAAATCTCAAGCTTACTAAATTCATTTGTGATTCTTAAACATTCGTCTGCGCAGACTAAGTTCGTTTGTAATCTATCATATTCGAAGCTGTGTGCCGGAGAAGTGATCACATCTCATGGACACTTGATCGGCCAACCTGCTTGATGACTCACGATCACTGTGTACACTAATCCTGGCAGGATAGCTATCTATTCATGATCCGAATTCGATTATAAAATTGGCAAAGCCAATGCAAATAGATATCATACACTAAAATTAAAACATTTATGGCAAGACGTTACTTGAAATATTTTTAATTCAAATGCTTTTGAAATGAAATAATTTGCTCAAACATAACATTTAATTCATTTATTATATAAGAAAGTAAGCTCACCTGACAGCAAAGTTTTGCTATAGTTTAGT
The DNA here is from genome assembly GCF_028751815.1 of Salvia miltiorrhiza. NCBI lineage: Eukaryota > Viridiplantae > Streptophyta > Magnoliopsida > Lamiales > Lamiaceae > Salvia > Salvia miltiorrhiza. Next base: position 5,852,093 of record NC_080394.1, on the reverse strand, counting down.
GACTCATTGACTGACTCTTACTCTTGCGCTTGACCTTTAATTCGAGAATATAAGACTATCTTTATCAACAACCCATATCAACCCAATCTTTTAATAAAAAATTATTTCTCTTTTTTTCACATACATAACATATAAATTAACAATTTTTACACTTTATCAATAACCCATATCAACCAAAAAAATTAATCAAAATAAAATATGCACAATGAATAAAAATAGGACATGTGTCATATAAATACATAAAATTGCAAGGTTGGGGGTTGTGGCAGAGGTCGTCTGCCAACTTAATCCATAACCGGTTATCAACTATTCAATGTTTTATCTTTTTCTTTAATATTATTTTCTTGTTTTTAGTGACAATCTTTCACGACCGAGCGTGAATAAAGATGGAGGTAAGACTTTAGCTAAGGAAAACTCTCAAATAAATGATAATCAAAATTTAATTATACATGACTTAGTCTAGTAATTATTATTCTAAAATAATAATTTAAGGATTCCTAGTAATAATCCAAACTATCAGAATAGGATAGAGAAAGGATTTGATGTGGAATTTTAATTTTTTATTTTACTTTTTTAAAAGAAATTAATAAATCAAAACGATGTCGTTTTGATTGTCACATCAGTTTTATTTGCCATATCAATTTTGATTTATCCTTCAATTTTTTTTATGGTAAAAAAATCAGATAAATGAAAAGTTGGTGTATTAGAATTCAAAAAAATAAGTGCATGAAAAAAATTAGAAAATGTTGAAAGTTCGTATATTTATACGAAATGGAATTGTGTGAAAAATGAAAGATGGATCTTGGTCCTTTATTTAGACGTTATAAAGGGTCCATATTGGTTCTTAGTTTTCATCTTAGGGGATTTTTATGTTAATCCAACCATATATATATATATGTGTGTGTGTGTGTGTGTATAGGGTGTGTTACTAGAGAGAACTACATTATTTGTGAGAACGTGAAAACCATCAAATCTAATGCATCCACTGTAAAAATTAATGCATTCGTTGTTAAAATTAATGCACTCAAAAAAATAAAAAAAAATTGTCCCCTTCGGGATTTGAACCTAGGATCTGCATTCATCCAACAAGATGATGCATTCACCGTAGATCTTGATGATCGAATGGCTGAAAATGGTTCTTCGTTCTTTTTTTATTTAATGGTTCTTTTTTAACCTCTCCCTATATATATATATATATATATATATATAACTATTGATTTAATTGTTATTCTTATTTATCATAGAAATAAAATTCTCACTAGATTTCAATCATATAAGTTGCCCGAAAAACAAAATATGAGAAAAAGAAAAAGTTATTTTTTGAGGTAAATAAAAAGATATACTACTAGTTAATTAGTCCACATCAAGGTGCATGCGATTTTCATTCTTCTTCATACGGTTCCCCGACCTTGTCGCACCTAATTTACGGAAGCAACATTAGGATAAGCAAAAACTAAAATAATTTGAAAAAAATGTGAGAAAATTTTCAAGAAAAAAAAAAAAAAATAGTAAGAATAAAAGTTAACAGTCATCATCTTTCTTCCTATTTAGATTTTTTATTCTTCCCCCCAAAATTCGTGGGTGTCTTGCACTTGGTATCTCACCATGAAAACAAAGTAAATTAAAAAAAAAAAATGATTGAAGAAAGAAGTAGCATAAGAAACTCTCCAGGCTTTACATGAAGAAAGGTCTGTTGAATTCCTGCATGCCAATTTTATTTCTTTCATTATTCATTTTCCTATCCCTTTTACCGATGAAATGAGATTCAAGCTTCGCAATCTTCTCCTAATTTTCTCAACGGTCTGTATATTCCTAAATCCATTCCATATCTCCGGCAGCCCGCTGCTCCTGACATGCGGGCCCAACACCGGGGGCACGGATGCCGACGGCCGCAAATGGGAGCCCGACGGCAAGTACCTGGTCGCCGGCGACGACAAATCCACCGCCGCTAAAGCCGGGTTGCAAGACCCTTCTCTACCGTCCTATGTGCCCTACATGTCCGCCCGGATTTTCCAATCGGAATCGACCTACCAATTTCCCCTCCAAAACTCGAGCTCCCGCACGCTCCTCCGCCTCCATTTCTACCCTTCACCCTACCCAAACGTCGACGTTTCGAAATCGTACTTCTCCGTCGTGGCCGGATCGATGCTCTTGCTCAACAATTTCAGCGCGTATATAACAGCAGAAGCCCTGTCGCAATCCTATCTGGTGAAGGAATACTACCTCACGCCGCCGCGATCCGCGTCTCTCAACGTCACTTTCCGGCCGGCTGACAACTCATTCGCCTTCATCAACGGCGTCGAGGTGATCGCCGCGCCGGAGATCTTCGACAACGAACCGCTGCTGGTCGGCTCCTACATCGACGCCCGAACGTTCACGACGGTTCCCGTCACCGCTTCAAGCATGGAGATGTCGTACAGGCTGAACGTCGGCGGCCAATTCATCTCTCCGATGAATGACTCCGACGGACTGATGCGGACGTGGTACGATGATAGTGTCTACATCTACGGTGCCGGCCACGGTGTGGCCTTGCAAGCCGACACCAGAGTCGGTTACAAGAAGATGCCACCGTATACGGCACCGTTGGACGTGTACCGGACTTATAGATCCATGGGGGCCTACGCGGACGTGAACAAAGTCTCGAATCTGACGTGGATATTCGAGATCGATCCTGGTTTTATGTATCTTGTTAGATTGCATTGGTGTGATTCGGAGATGGTGAAGGTGAATCAAAGAGTTTTCGACGTGATGATAAACAATATGACTGCGGCTCATGAGGTGGACTTATTTGGTTGGACTAATGCTATCGCCACGCCGGTTAGGAAGGATTATGTTGTGATCACAGAGAATGTGACAGGCAACGACGATACTCACATGTGGGTTTCCCTGGTTCCGACAAATCAAACGAGGCCTGAATTTATGGATGTTCTTTTAAATGGATTGGAAATATTCAAGATGAGTGACAACGTTGAATCCACTCTCGCCGGCCCTAATCCGATGATCTCGGATTTGATGAGGAAGTATTTGGAAGGCCACAGGATGGGGCTCAAGGATTTTGAAGAGAATGATTCCACAATCATCATTACTTTTGGCGCGGGCGGGGCCGCGGCGGTTGGTGTCGCGACCGCCGTCATTTGCGTTGTCTACCGTAGGAAGAGGAAGGCGACTGCCGGCGGGGATTCGAGGACTAGTTGGTTGCCGATTTCTTGGAACTCCAACACTAACACGACCAAATCCTCTACCGCAGGTAAAAATCAAACCCTGGTGGCCATATCAACAGACGCTGCCAGCAACTGCCGCCACTTCAGCTTAGTTGAGGTCACGAGTGCTACCGACAACTTCGACGAGTCCAACGTTATCGGAGTTGGTGGTTTCGGGAAGGTATATAAAGGTGTGATTGACGGCGGAACCAAGGTGGCGATCAAGAGATCGAACCCGTCTTCAGGGCAAGGAGTGAATGAGTTTGTAACTGAAATCGAGATGCTGTCGAGGCTAAGACATAGACATTTAGTCTCATTGATTGGGTTCTGTGAGGATAATGGAGAAATGATCTTAGTTTATGATTACATGGGGCGTGGAACATTGAGAGAGCATCTCTACAAGGGCAATGAAACAACCCTGTCGTGGAAGCAGAGGCTCCAAATTTGCATCGGGTCGGCCCGCGGGCTTCATTATCTCCACACGGGGGCAAAGTACACCATCATCCATCGAGACGTCAAGACCACGAATATCCTCCTTGACGACAAATGGGTCGCCAAGGTGTCCGATTTCGGGCTCTCGAAAACAGGCCCCACGATGGATAAAGGCCACGTCAGCACCGCGGTCAAAGGCAGCTTCGGCTATTTGGACCCTGAATACTTTAGCAGGCAACAATTGACCGACAAGTCTGACGTGTACTCGTTCGGAGTAGTATTATTCGAAGTCTTGTGCGCAAGGCCCGCCTTGAGCCCGAACTTGCCACAAGACCAAGTCAGCCTAGCTGATTGGGCGGCCCGAAATGTAAGAAATGGAACCGTGGAAAATATCATTGATCCCGCACTGAAAGGAACCGTCAGCCCTGATTCCCTAGCCAAATTCGTCGAGATGGCGGCAAAATGTTTGGCCGATCACGGCGGACATCGCCCCTCCATGGGCGACGTCCTATGGAGCTTAGAAATGGTGCTCCAGTTGCAAGAGACATATGAGAGCAGCGGAGCTATGGAGGGCCCAGAAGAAGGAAGGAGTGTTGAATATGATCGAGAAAATGATGGAGAGAAAAATGAGACTACAGGTTATGAGGAAAATGATCATACTTTTTCACTCTATGTAAACCAAGAAGGCCGTTGAGTTAAATATAGAATTCAAAGCTTGAATCCTGGTTTGCAAATAGCGTTTCCTGCTATTTCAACATTTCTAATACATTGGAATATAAATAAGGCACTGCTTATTATTTATGGATTCATCAAGCCAATTAAATCATTTCAATATGGGTCTGAAGCCACGTATAATTTTGAAATTTATTGATTTTTTGCAAAGTATTCTTTTGGTGTTAATTATGAAAAAGTTAAAGTATACCGCAATCATACGATTGAAATAAAAATAGAGGTCACCATTTAACAATAACAGATTTAATCGCAATAATTCATAAATAATAGTACTAAAATCATTGCCCTGTCTGAATTCTCTGGCAAAAATAATGGCTCAAGCAATATAATATTCAACCCCATATTAAAAATAAAAATAAATAAAAAAATCAGCAAACGTTAAACTACATGTAGCCTCACTTAAACCAAACTCTTTTATTTTGCTAAAATCATATGAAAAATCCATGATTATTCAAATTTACAGTATAACTTCTCTATTTTTGTTTTTACAAAACTCATCTAACGCCTTAAAACCATACTCTGTTATTTTTTAAAAATTTGTTTGCACCATACTCTGTTATTTTGTTAAAATCATATGAAATTCACAATTATTCAAATTTTGAAAATTACCTTTGTTTTTCAAAACTCGTCTGACGCCATAAAATTGTAAGTGAATTAGAAAAATCCAGATTTCGTGACACCAATCACACATAAAATTCATACACGTATATAATGTATGTACACACACTTATTCAGTAAAATTGTATGAATTAACCGAAGATTGAACCGAAAATCGATTTCCAAAAAATTTAGAAAAAAATAGGAGTCATAACAAACGAAATATGAGTGATTTTATTTATTTAAAAGGAAAAAAAAAAATCAACTTATCAGCAGCTAACTGGCTCGAATGAAAGAATATCGTCGGATTTTTACAATTAAAATTAATAAGCTTTGAGTAACGAAATCGTGGTCGTATTGGAAAATTCAACCAAACACGGCTTAACAAGCAAGAACTAGAAGCCGCCTAGCAGTTGCTGAATGAATCTCAGTGAGCACAAGTCCAACGCCATTTCCCTATTGAATTTTCTTCCTTCAACGCCGCGATGCTTCTTCGGGCTCAAGCTTTCGGGCTTCTCATCGCAGCACTCTTGTTCGTCCCGGCCCGGATCAGCTCGCACGAGGAGTCCGGGCCGTGGCACTGCGAGTCGGACCCTGCGATCCGAATCCGCTCCGAATTCCGCCCCGGCGTCATCACCGTCGACGGAAAGGTAGACGATTGGAGCGGCATCTCCGGGTCAGATTTCGCCCTATTGCCCGCTCTGGACCCGGATGCTGACAAAGAATACAATGCTGGGAAATTGACTCTCAAGGTCTCAACTCAGCTCCGAATATACATATATATATTTTGGTATTAGATATATTGATTTGCGATGTTTTTATCTTTCTTAGGCTGTGCATGACGGGAACGAAGCGTATTTTATGTTGCAAGTTGATGGAAATTATGCTTATACTCAAGGGTACGATTTTTAGAATTTTAGTGGATTTTATTTATGTATTTAGTTTATTTTTTTGGCGCAGTTGTGTGTGAGAATTTGATCAATTTTGGGGGGGTTTGGGAGGGTTTTGAGTTGATTTAGTGGCGAAGAATAGTTCACTTTTATGTGGCTTTTGTTGTTCCATCGCATGATGGTTTTCAGTGTTTTGTTAGATGTTTCTACTTGTGTTTGTAACATGAGTTTGCAGATACAGTTCACAGGTTTCATTAATTGATCTTTAATAGTATTTCTTTTGGCCCTAATAATTGTGTTGATGCATGTATATGGTAGTTATGATGCCATTTTAGTTGTGAGAAAAAAATGAATTTGTGTTTCGAACGAGCACTTGCAATTCAGAGTGAGGGTCTTAATCGCGGTAGCCTTAAACTGGAAAAGTCACCTAAGATTATGATCTCCACTTTCATGACAGGGTTAATACTTTGTAGGAATTGATCTGTTTGTTTTTAAGGTAGTATGGGTTTTTGCTTAGGAATCTAATTCTATTTCCCTTGAGACCTTATATTTTGTGGTAGAAGCTGATTTCAACTCCATCTTTCTCTTTCTTGTCTCATGCAGAGATGATAATATTTGCGCATCTGTTGCTCTAATGTTTCAAATAGGTGAAAATGCAACTTACCATAGAGTAAGTCTACTTTGATTTTTCGACAACTTGGGTTCTTGTTTGGCTAACCTATTTTTTGTTTTTCAATAATATTCCGTCTTCTGAACTGAGAACTCTCTGTACTGTAAGATGGGTGGCTGCGGGGAAGGACCAAATACTTGTACAAACAAGACTTGCCGAGGGCATGAAGTTGATATTATGCACTTCTCGCTTGGAAATGCTATTCCTGGAAGACTCTATGGCAGAAATCCAGTCGACAACAGACAAGGATATGGAGGTGACAGGTAATGTATGTTTTATGCTATTCAAATATATATTTATATACTATATATCTTTAAGCATATTTGAGCTTTGTATTAATATACTTTGAAATTTTTGTTTATGTTTTCGTCTCTACTAACAGGTTCGGTCATTTGGTTGATCTTTATGGTTGGAACCCGCATTGTAGATATCTTGATGGCCTTGGCCCCTCAGGTATTTGTACTTGCTTTTCCACAGTTATGGAATTTGCATTTACTTAGCTGCACCTAAAATCAAGAGTGCAACTCATTAATATTCAGACTGCGTCCAATGACAATGATGCACATCACCTCTAAACATGGTTTGTCTTAAACAGTCTCCTGCTCGTCCTAATTAGCTCTGAAACTTGTTGTTCCTTTTTCTTATACATTTTTCTTATTGCATTATCAAGGGAGTAACGTATGAAAGATGTATCGAGCGAGTAATACCATCTCTAGGACAAAAAACTTGGATAAGAGATCCCTTGAGTTAACGAAAGAATATGCATTGTTCATAATATTTGGTCTGAACTTCGATTTTCCATTTGCTTCTTTTTGTTTTGTCCATGTAGGTCGGGTGTAGAATATACTAGTTCTTAGGTAGCAGTTTACCCGTCTCTATGACATGACTTGGTTATTTTCATTTTTTTTTTGTTTTCAGTAAATAAGAAACAACTTCACAAAATCCAAATTGCTTTCTCAGAACAGGGTGGCATATCTAGAAACTATTATGGCAATCCATAAATGAAGTGATCTAATATCTATGCAATTTATTCTCATTTCTCATTACGTGAGTGTTAATTCCATTTCTATTAGAAAATGACACCAGTGCACAGAATGACTGGCAAGGATCATGGTGGCACAGTAGCTTGACCGACCATTCAGGTAAGCTAACCGGATAAGTTTTTATTCTGTTTTTGGGTTTTTGTTATGCAGTATGTTATTCTATTTTCCGCAATTGCATTAATTGCTATTTCAGCAAGTGCACAATATATAAAATTGCACATATGCATACATGGATTTGTGAGTGTTTGTTTTAGCATTTTGATGTGAAGCCAAGTTCATTAATTTCTGTCTGAATTTCAACAATTTATGAGGTTTATTCAATCCCATCTCCTTTTGGCATAGATATCGGAAACTTTTCTTTATATTTTTCAAAGCAAAAATCACTGTAGAGCAATGCTCTTGTTAACATGTCCATGCTTAATGGTGATCACAGGAAGTTTTCATTCTTAGAATTCGTGATGTTTTCTTATGAACCTTCTATGCAAGCAGGCTTTATAAGGGAGGACAGCCCATATGCATCAGGAGGCGAAAAGGGAACATACTATTTTGAATTTTCAAGACCTCTGAGAACTAAGGATCATCTTCAGCAGGTACACTGAAACTGAGAGACGATTCAATGCCTTGCAGCCTTTGTCATGTTCCTAATCAAAATATAGAAAAGAGGAACGTGCTTACATTTTAACCAAGCATAAGATGTAACATTGAATGGCTTAAGCAGGATGCTCAATTCACCATTGGTAGATCAAGCAAAGTATCGGCTGCATTCTGGTACCCGGAGGAAGGCAAGCCATGGCACGGATCTGCTCATTACTCGACTAGCTGTGATTGGATTCTTCTTGATTTTGTTCCAGCAGGCAGTTCTGAGCTCACCAGCACGGCTCAGAGCAGCTCGTGGGACTTTGCCACGACCTTCTCTCTCGTCTTCTCCGTTGTGGCCCTCTGCCTCTCCATCATCGTAGGGCATCGGCTTTCCACAACCACCAGAACAGCAAACTTCATCCCCATGGAGAATCTTTAGGTTAAGCTTCAAATCATGGACACTCTTTTAGGTTTTTTCTTCACACACACATTCATTTCACTAGTGTTAGACATTCTTTTAAATTAGGGATGATTTTTTATACATAATTTTTAGTTTTTTTTCCCCCTGCATAAATTCAGCTTCTCTTGATCGAAATTCATGTTTGGCAACTTTGTACTTTGTAATAATATTTTGTGTAGTTACAATTTCTTTGAAAGAGCTTTCCACGAATTTTTTATTTTTATATTTTTCAGTGTAGCTGAATATTGTGAATAATATGTTTGCTCATAATGCATGAATAGTGATGCTGCATTTTTCTTGAAGACCAATTTAACATCATTTCTTCACTAATGAAGAAATTTTGGAAATCGGAATTTGCTCAATAACTGTGGTGGACTACTTGTTGTTTTTTTATTAATCGGAGTTAGCTATCGTATGAATTTATTATTCTTGAATTTGAATTTTCTTTATCTTTTAAATCGAGCTATTCAGAACACCCTATTAATGAGAAAAGCATAATTAAAATATTGTTGAAATATATAATACTGTGATAATTTTTTAATGTGGACGGTACAATTAAATCAAGATTTCCTATATATTTTTGAAAATATTTTAAGTTTTTGCTACTTGTTTTTTTTTTTTTTGTGAAAAAAAAGAGGATCAATAAATATTTTGTTACTAAGTACTAGTACATTCGAGACATTCGAGTCAACATTGTTTCTTTGAATTTTATTTTATCTTTGAAACAAATCAAAAGGTTTAAGTGAGGATTAGGTGAAAAACGTGGAATTTTACTCATAAAAAGGGAACGTCGTCGTATTAGCAGACCATTAGCTGTTTTAAGGAAAAATAGAAAATAAATTTGAAATTAGCTGGCCCCTGGATATAAAATACTGAAAGAATTCATTCCAGAATTTCGAATTTTCTAATTTTATATGTGAACTACGATTTCTCTACAGTGGAAAGGCGAAAAGAAACGAACAAAATTTTGAAGTAGAATTTAAGGCAGTCGCCGATTTTCCTTCTTCGACTGCGGAATTCGCCAATAATTTTGTTCGGGGATATTTGAAGGAATTTATTCATCGTTTCTTCGCCCTAGGGTAGATCAGGATCAGGTATTTTCTCGTTTGATTTTTGTTAAATCCTTAATCTCGTCCGATTAATGATTTTTTCTCGTTCATTTTCTCAAATTTGGACTGGTCTTAGCTTACAAACTCGTTGAAGTTGTGAGGTTTTAGATGTTAAGACTTTCCGAAACTATCTATACATTCGTAGTATTTGATTTTTTTTTTATTTTATTGCGGATAATTTCTCATGGATTTAATGTAGGATGTTGATTTTCGGTGTTTTCGATGTGGTGTTGAAGTATGCTCGCGTTGAATCTTAGGTTTTGTTTGTGTGCTGCCGATGCTTGTGAAATTTTAGTTGTTGATGCGAGGTTTTGTTTTGTAGAGCTTGAGATTTGAAGTTTGTGTCCGATCATAATGGCGAGGATCAAACCTCAAGCTCTCTTACAACAGAGTAAGAAGAAGAAGGGGCCGAGTCGAGTCAGTGCTGTTACAATTGCAATTTACGGCCTGATTGTTGTTGTCATGGCGTTTTTTCTTTTCGCTTCCTACAGACACTGGACTCAAAGGTCTTATTCTGTCTCCTCCTTTTATCATTTGTCATTTTCTGAAGCTATTTGTGTTGTGATGTATAAGTTTATTGTCATTGGTGCATAGTTTGAATGCTGAGTTGCGATTTCAGTAAGCTATTTATGATTGGTTTTTCTGAATTGAATGTAGATGACGAGATAAATTTTGTGAGATTATGTAGTCCGTGTTCATGCAAATATGGTTTATTTTCATGAACTAGGTTGGATTCTTTTGGTGCTTGTAGTGTTACAAAAATAGACATTAATTATGGACATTTTCTCTTCAGTCTACTGTAAAATATGTGTGGCCTTCATATCCCTTTGGACCGAAATCGACCAATTGATGTCCATGAAGCAAGTGTTGGACAAGCAGTTAGAAGATTTTTGTGATCCATATATTTAATTCATTCTGAATAAAGATAAGGTTTATAAATGATCATTACGTTGTCTTTTACCTCTTCTTCCTCAGGTCAGCATATCCAGCAGAGGATACATTCTCAAGTGCAGAGGTGAGTTGATGCAGTATGATTTCTGCACTAATACTCGCTTTACTTTGAAGATTTAAGTTCTGGCAGTGCTGCTGATAATATGGTCATGAGTTTGTTTTTCTTGATGTGAAAAGCATCATGCAAACTTCCTTCGTAAATCACATGCTTCATTTATGCCCCTTCCTATATTTGCTTCCATTTATTTCTGAAATTATATTTGTCTATTTTTGCAGCATGATAATTCGATTGGCAATTCAAAGAAAATTGATATCCCGAAATATGCTGTAAGTTTCTTGATACATGTGTTGATTAATGGATTAGCTGATCAATGGGCTAGCTTCTGAAAATGATAGATTCATTACATTGAATAATTTCGTGATGTAGGAAATTTTTTGTGATTTATTTCTTAATATACATCTCACAGTTTCATAGCTGGAAATTTATTAGCCGTGGCAATTCTATGTTCCTTAATTTTCAATCCAATATCTATAGTTTTTTTTAGTGTTTCCTAAAATATCTTTACACATGCGTTAACAGGTAATACAAACCTCAAAAGGTTCAGTTACTGTGGAACTCTACAAGGAAGGCTCTCCTGAAGTTGTTTATGAATTTGTTCAGGCATGGTATGTTCCCTGCTGATTACTCGACAAAAAAATGGCTCCCCACTATGGTTATTTTTCTTACTCGTATGTTCGTAAGAACTAAGAACCATCTCTAACCAAGTTGTGGATTAAGATATTCTGACTTGCTGCTACATTTTCTGAAATCTCAATTTGCATGGTTTCATTATTCCTGATGTGCAGCCAGAATGGCCGCTTCAAAGGAATGCTCTTCAACCGTGTAATAAAGAACTTTGTAATTCAAGGAGGCGATGTCAATAGACCCGGAACAACTGAAGATTGGACTTCGAGGGGAAAGCATTACAATCAACTCGATACAAGGTCAGCCTTAGCAAGATCTCACGTGCTCTCTCAAAGTCGTCTTGTTCTTGAAAACCATATCTATTGATTTTGTATGTTTTTATAGCCTGAAGCATGAAGCTTTTATGCTGGGCACTTCCAAGACGAAACCTGATGGTGGGGGGTTCGACCTTTTTATCACAACAGCACCTATCCCTGATCTAAATGAGAAAATCAATGTATTCGGACGTGTTATAAAGGGTGAAGATGTTGTCCAGGTAATTTTTTTGGCCTACTACTCCTACATTTTCCTTTAACAAAAATTTATTGATTATTCCATATAAATATCTAACTCCACACTAGTTTGTGTATCTTGCGTGAGGTAATTACTTATGTTTACTAACATGCTGTTATCTAACTGTGACAACATTCATGTTAACTGTCTCACTCTATGATGTTGATAATCAGGAAATCGAAGAGGCGGACACAGACGAGCATTATCGCCCTAAAGCTCCCATAGGGATCACAGACGTGACCCTGAAAACAGAATAGGTAGAGTGCGTTGTGATAGCATAGGATAAAATCAAAGAAGCATCTTATGATTGAAAGTAATTTCTGTTCATCACCCTGTCCCGTTAAACCAATGGAGCTTTCATTCCCCACCTTCCACATTCAAGGCTTCGTTCCATCGATTTGTACAAACTTGTTACTTTGTTTAGCTTTTCACTTTTGAAATTTTGTTTCTATTTGCTTCTTTTTGTATACAAGTTGCATTTTTAGCGTTACAAAGATAAATCTTTTAATGACTTGAAAGCCACGTTCTCATTCCTTTGTTTCTTTTAATTGGGCATTGGTATAGTTATTGTTTCTCATTAATGTAGGCAGGTAATTTAAGCTTATATTGTGTCTCATATTTCACATACAAAATGCACACGCAAGACTCCAAAACTCTGCTTAATGAATGAAAAGGAGAGGAATCTAGATTTCTTCAGTTCCGAGTGAAATTGTACGTACGCGAATCAAAATCGTAACACCAAAAAGTTTCTCCACAAAATCGAGGGTCTTTGCCTGCATTTTTCACTCAAGAGAAACGCTTGCAATCAAGTCTTCAAGCTCAATGCTTATTTCAACTCCATCCCTCTCGACCCTTGCACGTACATCGGGCAATTTTTGCCCCGCGCCAGCATAAATCCGAAGCAACGACTCATAAAAATGGGTGTCGACACAGTTTATCCTCTTCATCAACTCGTAGAATTCCTCAGCACCAGTTGCATCGTTATCTAGCTTGAAGCAGTCCAAGAATCCATCTATGGTGTCACGACTAGGTTTCCACTTGCTGTTCACAGCTTCGGACGTAGCCGTTTCCATGATCTTCATAGCTTGCTTCACGCCATGTCTTTTCAGGTGGAAATTCATGAACATTTCCCAGGCATAGAAGAAAGGACCTTTGGATCTCTCGAGCGTTCTCTCAAGAACTGACTCGGCTTCTTCAAGCATGCCGTGCCTCAGATAAGCTCGGATGACTGTATTGGGCAACCTAACATCATAACTGGAACAAACTTTCTCCCATTCCTCGAAGCATTCCTTCAACCCTTCAATGTCATCGAGATTATCAAGAGACCGGATCATGATCAGATAGCTCGTGTTCCAAATCACCTTACTGGCCGACTTCAGAGATTTCCAAACACGATGGACATTGTCAAGATCATTCATTTGAGCATATAAGCTTATCATGAAATGGTACGCATCACGTTCATGGGCACGCATCTCCTTCTCGAGACCTTGCAGAGCCAACCTAGCTTTCTCCTGATCGCCAGCTTTGATGTAGATGTTCGCCAAGTGACTATATGTCGTCCAGTTAACGAGCTTCTTACTTTCCGCTGTCATCTCCTTCAAAACTCTTTCCACTCCCTCAAAATCATTCAAAAGTGAATAGCCACTCATCAACAAGCTGCAAGTAGACGTGTTGGGCTTAACATTTGCCTTCTTCATTTCTTCTCCCAAGCGTATCACCTTCTCTGGCTCTCCCAGCCGTATATACATCATCATGAGATGGTTAAAAGGCAGAGGTATGTCTATCATGTTTTGTTCAACCATTTTACTGAAGAGATCTACTGCTTTATCACTCATCTCCTCAGTACAATAGCAGTTTAGAAGTGCTGCATAAGTGCATTTCACCCTTCTAGATGGACGCAGCTCGTTGAAGTAATTTTCAGCTGCAGCTATTCCCTTAACTTTTGCGACCGCATCCAGATGAATCGCAATATCTTTGTGCTTTAAGATAAACTTGTGAGCCATCCACTCCCCAATCTGGATGTATGATGCACAATATCCACAGAAAAAGGAAGAAGAAGATTCTAAAATCACACACATTTAAGGGACAGAAAATAAATACTGTTCACTAATTCAGGGATGATGCTGAACATGAACGCGGTCAAGGCGACTACATATTTTTTCTTAAACAATCAGCTTAATTCTTCATAAATCAATCTGAACCAAGGCATAGCATCATGACAAAACAACTCCAGAACTGAAAAAGTGACATAAAAGCTAATAGAGTGAAGCATCATCTAATTTTATGCAGTGGTATTCGAATACAAGACATGACACCCTGTTAATGGCCCAAAAAATGCTTGAAGGAGTATCGTTATGCTTTCATCTTCAACAAATTAAGCATCTAGGCTGAGAGTACACTTAATATAGTATTGGTTTCTTGATTTTCCAAAGACACCTGCAATATAAGATTCTCAAAATATGCATCTATTTAGTTAACCTAGTTTTAGTCTAAAACTCAATGCTGCCTAAATCTCCATCATCATCTTCAAGCTAAACATATCACTACATCGAAATGCAACAGGACTTCTACAAATTCTTTTTTCGATAAACTATGAATACAAAGTTGAAATACAATGATAAACATAGAAATGAGTCCGATGAGTTCAGCTAGCAAATAGGGCAATCTTACAAATTAATAACATTAACATTACCTAAAATTTGTTCATCCAAGAGATATTTATAAATCCTCTCAAATGTTAGGTTGCGAGCATACAGATCGAGTGTTATCATGAATATGCATTGCACGCAAAAATTCATACAAAAAATCTGCGCACCTCGAGAACGTGGCTGTATCGTTTGAATTTGTGGAAGTCCTTGATACACTTCTCCAGCTCAGATTTTTTGATGACTTTTCCTTCATTTGTGTACTCATTAATGGCGTTCGCCACCTCTCCATCGGTGCACCCCAGAAGAGACAATCTCCGGTACAAACCGACCTCCTGTTGGAGAGGCTCCGGCTGCGGCGACGCACTGACATCCTGTTTGAGCGCCGGCAGCTGCTGCGCCGCCGCCGTCCCCGCTCTAGGCTTCGCAGAGAAAATTCGTACCAAAGCAGAAGCTCCGGCGCGCAATCGAGAGCCGGGATTCGCCATAATTATAGTAAATACGGCTCTGGTAGTGAAGGGTTTTAGGTTGGGATTTTATTCAGCTTTTCACTATAGAAACGGAAACTGGAGAATCGCTGACAGGGATGTGCGACTTTATTAGAAATAGAAATAAACTCTTTAGTAAATACACCAATGCTCGACATGTTCGACTTTACAAGTCGAGCAATAGAACATTTTTAAGAAATACACTAACGCTCGACTTTTATCAATTACAAGTCGAGCATGTTCTCATTCCTTTGTTTCTTTTAATTGGGCATTGGTATATTTATTGTTTCTCATTAATGCAGGCAGGTAATTTAAGCTTATATTGCGTCACATACAAAATGAACACGCAAGACTCCAAATTCTGCTTAATGAATGCATAATTTTTTTTTCTGTAATAATGAAAAGGAGAGGAATCTAGAATTTCTTCAGTTCGAGTGAATTGTACATACGGGAATCAACATCGCAACACCAAAAGTTTATCCACAAAATTCAGTGTCTTTGCTGCATTTTTCACTCGAGAGAAACGCTTGCAATCAAGTCTTGAAGCTCAGTGCTTATTTTAACTCCATCCCTCTCGACCCTTGCACGTACATCGGGCAAATTTTGCCCCGCGCCAGCATAAATACGAAGCAACGACTCGTAAAAATGGGTGTCGACACAGTTCATCCTCTTCATCAACTCGTAGAATTCCTCAGCACCAGTTGCATCGTTATCTAGCTTGAAGCAGTCCAAGAATCCATCTATGGTGTCACGCGTAGGTTTCCACTTGGTGTTCACAGCTTTGGATGTAGCCGTTTCCATGATCTTCATAGCTTCCTTCACGCCATGCCTTTTCAGGTAGAAATTCATGAACATTTCCCAGGCATACAAGAAAGGACCTTCGGATCTCTTGAGCGTTCTCTGAAGAACTGACTCGGCTTCTTCAAGCATGTCGTGCCTCAGATAAGCTCGGATGATTGTATTGGGCAACCTAACATCATAAATGGAACAAACTTTCTCCCATTCCTCGAAGCATTCCTTCAACCCTTCAATGTCATCGAGATTATCAAGAGACCGGATCATGATCAGATAGCTTGTGTTCCAAATCACCTTACTGGCCGACTTCAGAGACTTCCAAACACGATGGACATTGTCACGATCATTCATTTGAGCATATAAGCTTATCATGAAATGGTACGCATCACGTTCACGGGCACGCATCTCCTCGAGACCTTGCAGAGCCAACCTAGCTTTTTCATGATCGCCAGCTTTGATGTAGATGTTTGCCAAGTGACTATATGTCTTCCAGTTAACTAGCTTCTTACTTTCCGCTTTCATCTCCTTCAAAACTCTTTCCACTCCCTCAAGATCATTCAAAAGTGAATAGCCACTCATCAACATGCTGCAAGTAGACGTGTTGGGCTGAATATTTGCCTTCTTCATTTCTTCTCCCAAGCGTATCACCTTCTCTGGCTCTCCCAACCGTATATACATCATCATGAGATGGTTAAAAGGCAAAGGTCCGTCTATCATGTTTTGTTCGACCATTTTACTGAAGAGATCTACTGCTTTATCACTCATCTCCTCAGTACAATAGCAGTTTAGAAGTGCTGCATAAGTGCATTTCACCCTTCTAGATGGACACAGGTCGTTGAAGTAATTTTCAGCTGCAGCTATTCCCTTAACTTTCACGACCGCATCCAGATGAATCCTTATATCTTTGTTCTTTAAGATAAACTTGTGAGCCATCCACTCCCCAACCTGGATGTATGATGCACAATATCCACCGGAAAAGGAAGAAGATGATTCTAAAATCACACATATTTAAGGGACAGAACACTGTTTACTAATTCAGGGATCATGCTGAACATGAATGCAGTCAAGGTTACTACATCTTTTTTCTTAAACAATCAGCTTAATTCTTCATAAATCAATCTGAACCAAAGCATAGCATCATGACAAAACAACCCCACAACTGCAAAAGTCACATAAAAGCTAATAGAGTGAAGAAGCATCATTTAATTTTATGCAGTGGGATTCAAATACAAGATACGACACCCTGTTAATGGCCCAAAAAAAGCTTGAAGGAGTATCGTTATGCTTTCATCTTCAATAAATTAAGCATCTAGGCTGAGAGTACACTTAATATAGGAGTATTTGTTTCTTGATTTTCCAAAGACACCTGCAATATAAGATTCTCAAAATATGCATCTATTTAGTTAACCTAGTTTTAGTCTAAAACTCAATGCTGCCTAAATCTCCATCATCATCTTAAAGCAAAACATATCACTACATCGAAATGAAACAAGACTTCTACAAATTCTTTTTTCGATAAACTATGAATACAAAATTGAAATACAATCATAAACATAGAAATGAGTCCGATGAAGTTCAGCTAGCAAATAGGGCAATCTTACAAATTAATAACATTAACATTACCTAAAATTTGTTCATCAAAGAGATATTTATAAATCCTCCCAAATGTTAGGTTGCGAGCATACAGATCGAGTGATATCATGAATATGCATTGCACGCGAAAAGTCATACAGAAAATCTGCGCACCTCGAGAGCGTGGCTGTATCGTTTGAATTTGTGGAAGTCCTTGATACACTTCTCCAGCTCAGTTTTTTTGATGACTTTTCCCTCCATTGTGTATTCATTAATGGCGTTTGCCACCTCTCCATCGGTGCACCCCACAAGAGACAATCTCCGGTACAAACCGACCTCCTGTTGGAGAGGCTCCGGCTGCGGCGACGCACTGACATCCTGTTTGAGTGCCGGCAGCTGCTGTGCCGCCGCTGTCCCCGCTCTAGGCTTCGCAGAGAAAATTCGTACCAAAGCAGAAGCTCCGGCGCGCAATTGAGGGCCAGGATTCACCATAATTGTAGTAAATACGGCTCTCGAAGTTAAGGGTTTTACGTTGGGATTTTATTTAGTTTTTCACTATAGAAACGAAAACTGGAGAATCGCTGGTACAAATGTGCGACTTTATTAGATATATTACTAATATTTAGAATTAATTGCATATAAATTAATGATCTTTCAACAAATTCTCATTTTGCACATCAAACTTTAAAATTTGCGGCAAAATTATTCAATTACTCTATCCGTCCCACGAATTTTGACATGTTTGATTTCGGCACAGAAATTAATGAGTTATAGATTAGTGTTTTAAGTGTGTAGTTAATAAAGTACTATAAAAGTGATAAAGTAGGAGAGAGAATGTAATAAAAGTGATAAAGTAGGACAGTGAATGTAATAATTATTACTACTACCTTATTTGGAAATGTGTCAAGATTCGTGGGATGACCAAAAAGGAATACGTGTCAAGATTCGTGGGACGGAGGGAGTACATTTTAATTTATAAGTAATATATGAGTTTTGGTTGTAAATGTAAAAGACAAATAATTAAGTCAACTTTCTAAATTAAAATGAATAAAAATTAATCCAAACCTACTTTCATCCCGTCCACGAACCAAGTTCACACTCTGCTTTTTATGACATATTTGTCCATCCTTTACTTTAAAAATTACTACACTCTTTACCGATTGAGCTCACCACTATACTTCCACCATTACTTATGTAATTAGTCTCCCCTAAAACTAATTATTATTATTATGTGTGGTTGTTTGTTGTATGTTGTTGTTGTTGTTGTTGTTGTTGTTTGATTGTTGTTGTTGTTGTTTGTTGTTATGTCTTATTATTATTATTATTGTATTTATTATTATTCTTATTATTTATTGTTAGTTACTGTTGTTTGTGGTTGGTGGTGTTGTGTGTTGTGGTTGGTGGTGTTGTGTCTGTTCTTTATCTTATTCTTCTATTCTGTTCGTACTCTTCATTATTCCTATATTATTCTTCCTTCTTATTATTATTATTATTATTATTATTATTGTAATTGTTATTATTATATTATTATTATTATTATTAGTATTTATTATTATTATGTTATTATTATTATTGTATTGTTAAATGCCTTTAAGCTAATGAAAAAATTAGTAAAAGTAATCAAAACACATTAACACGACCCTTTTAGTCTTTTACACCACCTTTTTCAGTTTTCTTAGTTTCCGTGCCGAGCACCAAGTGTGAACTTGTTTCATGGATGGAGGGAGTATAATGTATATCTATATTTTTTTACTTTGATAAGATAAAATAACATTGGTTCTATGTGCAACGCACGTTCTTTCTGCTAGTAGATCTAAATAAATGGTTTGTTTTCTTGTATATCCTTGATAATAACATAAAACTACAAAATTATAAAAGACAATAATTATATAAAATTCTTAAATTGCAACAACATCAAAATAACAACAATAATAGTGGGCTTGCCTCCTCGTTATTATATAAAAGAAGAAATTGCAAACAACACAAAATTACAAGAAATAGAAATACAAAAACATTAAACAAAGCATTGAGGAGACCCGTAGTGGAAAAGGATGGATACAATATTAAATAAAACTCGTGTGGAAATGATTTTATTAGCATAATAAAGATAAAGAAGAGGCAGAGAGTTGATGTTCAAAGCGGCTCAACTACTCTGACGTGAAAGTCGAAGTTGTAACAATTGACGCCAGTGTAAGTACCATCAGTGACGTCAGTATAAGTAGTGTGGCCGTCGGTGGAGCTCTTGTCTGCCTGAGTGTAAGAAAACGGAATATTGCAGGTGCCCTTGGTTCCCACGTAATCAACCATAACTGTGCTCCTCCCAGGCACAGGAACTGAACCAGAAGCCGTAATTGATGTTGTAGTTGTGGTTTCAGTGGCCCACTCGAACGTCGCAGTTGCGGAGTAATTGACTGTAATCGTTGCTTTCTCGATGAAGGGAACGCCAGCTTCGATAGAGGCGGAAACACCCGCCCGTCAGCGAGAAGCCACCGGTAAAAGTGGAAGTCATCTCGTCTGCGTACGTAATCGAGACTGCCATAGAAGCCTCCTCATCTAGGTTGTTGGTCAGCTTAGACGACCCCG
Organism: Salvia miltiorrhiza; assembly: GCF_028751815.1. Taxonomy (NCBI): domain Eukaryota; kingdom Viridiplantae; phylum Streptophyta; class Magnoliopsida; order Lamiales; family Lamiaceae; genus Salvia; species Salvia miltiorrhiza. The sequence continues at coordinate 5,832,110 of NC_080394.1, read as the reverse complement.
CCAGGTAAGGCTGCTCGTTGAAGATCCGGCCATACTCCATCTGGTACTTCACGTTGCTCATCTTCCTATCCAGCACTAGTTCTTGCACCTGCAATATTAATAGTGTTGTTAATTATTTGATTGGATTCGATAATTAGTATTTAAATATAAATTATAACATTCAGACTCCCCTAAACCTGCATTATTGCATCCTTTGTGATTGTGGGAGCAGACGCGCTCAGACCATCCGGCACACCATCACCATCGACGGTGAGACGCCGGCAGAAGTTGTTGTTATCAATTGCTGCGGAGGGCGATCGAGTTTTCGTCGATTTGACCGGCCAGAATTGATTGTACCCACTTAAAGAGCATATATCCATCCACGAATTAACACAATAGTCTACTGTCCAGTAATTATACATTTGTCCATTACCCGAATCCCACCTTATTCGGACATTTCCATTCGGGCTCAGCTCGACAACCTGGATCGAATCTTGGCTGTTAGGATCCTCGGATCCAAACTGCAAGTTGCCGCTCACAACTTTGATAAACTTTCCGTTATCCCCTTTGAACGCCACACGCGGAGGCAGTTTGACTAGGGAATCCCAATCCACAAAAGTTAGGTAACCTTCATCACTTGTCACGTCTGATTTCACCAAGAAATTCAAGGTTTGGCTATCTATCAACACACGCCCTCCGCTCTGGACGTGAATCAAGTAGAAGAAATCATCTACCTCAACTGCCTCGAACAGTGTACATGTTGGCTTCGTCGTGTCTTCTTCGGGCTGGTCGGACTCCGCCACGATCAAGTTGCTGTTCGCCTTGAGCGCCCAATATCTATTGGAGTAACAAAATCGCAGGCTGATGTATTTGCTTGTCGCTCGTTGATCGCTCGGCCTCCATCTTCACGAGCGTGCTGAACGCGTCGGCTTCACCCAGAACTACGGACCCACCACCACTGCCCTCTGCCTTGAAGTATGCATGCCCTTTATCACTATATGCTTTTGATTTCACCACAATGAACCTGGAATTGCGTCTGTCCACCAGAGTTGTTGCCATATATCTTTAACCTGAAAATGTATACGTCACTATCGTAATTGTATTTCACTCCATAACAACTTTAATTTAGTTTAACATGACTACGGGGGATGTCGTCCTTCACTCCCAAATTCCCAATACACTTTAACTATAATTATTAAAATTCATGTCACTCTCTTCTAGAAACTATTGTTGAGGAAGGGGCGAGTATAATATATGGTTGTTTATAGAAAATAGTTTGGTATTAATATGCATGCTTACCGAAATGTCGCAAGCGATATTAAAGTGATGAGCCAATTCAGAGAAATGATGAAAACAAATCAAAATAATTATATATGTATATATAAGGAGTAGTTCATATATATGAATTTGCAAAGAAATACTAATTAAGACTTACAAAGAAGAGCCGATATTGAGTTGAAGAATTATTTTGGTGTGTTCAGAAGGTGTTGTTTCTTCGACTTCTATTTATAGATAAATTTGGGGGCCACTTCATCCAAGGCCATGTGTTTATTGCCATTGTTTTTTAAATAAAATAAGAGATTTACGTATTAGAAATCGAGAATTTAATTTAATTAACACGTGATTTAATTAAAATCATGTCGTGTTATGTAGCTATGGACCTCTCAACCTTATCTATATGGAATCAAAATCGTAAGCAGGACCAACCAATAGCACTATATAATACAAGTAGTGCCCACGAAAATTAATTTAATTTTCGTCTGTTTTCAGGCACGTTACGTATCATGCCAATTTCACCATATTTATTGTAGCCTTCACGTTTCATTTCTGGAATTTTTCCAAATCTGTACAAATTCAAACATTCAATCCTCGATACTTTACCCCCGTGTTCTTTCATCTGCAAAAGCTCCAAATGGTAATTGTATTATTTCTGTAAATTCTCATAGTTTTTATTTCAAAATTTTATCTCCTGTATTCCATCTATATCGTTGCAGATACAATATTTACAGCCTAAACCTCAAAACAATAATCCTCATATCCTTGATACCATACCATTGAAATAACAACTCATTTGCAATTCAGATGCTTAATACATAACTTATAGTATCTAAACAAATCTAACACAGACTGGTAGAGAGAGGAATTGGAGATGATCTTTGTCGAGCGGAGGCGGCGGCCGTTTCTGCCGGCCGAAAAAGGAAGAGGGCGGCGGCTGGACGGAGCTGCGGCCAAAGAGAGAGGGAGAGAGAGTGGTGGGGGTCGGTTGCTTGTGCTTGTGCACAAAGAGAAAGAGTGTGTGGGGAGACTTGATGAAGGAGAGGGTGTTATGCGTGTACTAAGAAGGGATTGGGCCCTTGATTTTAGGGTTAACATATTTAATGGATTAATGATTTGGGCTTAAGTTTTTAATTCTTTGATGGGCTGAAATTTTATACCTTTTAGGCTAAGTCTTTTTTATGGGTAATTCTATTTACAGCCTCCATTTCATTCAATATAGCCTCTATATAAAAATAATAATTATAAATTTATAATTGTACCCTATAACTTATAGCCCAAATTAAATACATAATTTTATCCTTATATTCCCAATATAATTTTAATAAAGGGAATCCTTACGAGATTAAAACACCAACCTCTGCTCCAGATTCCTCAATTCTCAAGCCATTTTTTCTCTGTTCCATTCTGCATTCCTTCCTCATTCTCAATCACAATTTTACCATTCCATTCTCTCTAAACTGATATACGAGTTCATATATTACTAGCCCATCAAATACTCGATGCAGAAAATCGTCACCATTAAATACTTGACAATAAAGGTGTTATTCAATGATTAACTGATACTATGTTTAGTTATTGATCTTTGATTCGTAGTTTGGTTGCTTAAATTGATTTAAATTTGCATATGATCAAAGTATTTTAATTTTTCATCGCACAAGTGTTACATAATAGTTAGACATTTTCATGACATCTTTATGTCATGCTTTGAAAGAAAGATGTTGATTGTCGATTTTAAACCAAAGTTAGTATTTGAATACATTATTAGAAATTTAATACATTTAAAATCGTTTTAAAAGTGTTTCTAAAAGTTTGTTTTATTTAAGGATTAATTTCCTTAAATGTTTTTCCCAGAATATTTATTTTAAAAGTTACCTTTAAATTTTTAAAGACTTTACATATTTATACTAAGAGAAAATGGTTTCATCAAAATTCTTATTTTTCATGGTCCTTCCGCTATTAAATTTGTTATTAAACTTACATTTAACACTTTAATTAGATTAGGGTGTTACACCCCTAACACGTTTACTTCCATATCTTTTGATTTGGGTTGTTAGCCCCTCAACATGTCATAAAGAGTGCAAAAGGTCCCCTGCTCTTAACGGATACTTAACATTGTTAAGTATTTTTCATTTTCTTTTATTTCTTACTAATATTTCTTACTATAAGTATATAATTTTTTTTTGAATTTAAATATTTAAATGTTTGTATATTTTTTAAATAAATTATTTTTGAATACACACACACTTTCACTGCGTTCTTTTAACAATTAAAGTTAGATGATTTAATATACATATATATTATAAGCATAAATAAATAAATCGTACCAATTACTCCCTCCGTCCCACGAATCTTGACACGTTTGGTTTCGGCACGAGAATTAAAGAGTTGTATATTAGTGTTTTAAGTGTGTAGTTAATAAAGTATAAAAGTAATAAAATAGGAGAGAGAAGGTAATAAAGTGATAAAATATGCGAGAGAATGTAATAATAAATGTGACAAAGTAGGAAAGAGAAGATAATAATTATTACCTTATTTGTAAATGTGTCAAGATTCGTTGGACGGCCCAAAAGAAAAACGTACGTGTCAAGATTCGTGGGACGAGAGAGAGTTTTTTTCTCATTTTACATACTTATTTCCGCCAAACTTTGTACTGAAATGGTCATATGAAATTCTACGTGTCAAATTCGCCTAATACTAAAATGACATTGGTTTATACATATTCAAACGATGTCGTTTGTGTTTAAAATTAAGATTTAATTAAATTACCAATGGAAATAAAGAATCATTAAATCCAGAGAAATCGAGAAGCTTGAAGTTGATGAGAGAAAGTGAGAGGAGATAAAGTGACAAAGAATAGATCGAAGGAATCGGTGAAAACCTCATTTGTTGCTGCAATTTTAATTAGATAAGGACACTGGATGACAATAAAAGAATTTTAGGACTTTCAATTGTCTAGCAATCTGAAACAACATCATTTTTATTTTTTTCACGCGGTTATATTTATGTCAGTCACTACGCCAAAATTCGACTAGTATGCAAAATGAGAAAAACAATAATTGAATAATTTTGTATATAAATTTTGAAGTTCACATGCAAAATGAGAACTTAAAGTTTAGTAATTCACGTATAATTGACCCTAATATTTGTATGAAATATTTATAGAAATACATTTTAGAAATCAAATAAGTTTAAAAGTAATTTTGAAGTTGAGGTTAGAAAATAAAATGTACCTCGAGAGTATGATTGTAAACCAAATGAACGAGCCAAGCTTGAGTTCATGATAGATTCGTGCGTGTGTAATAAATTAGTAATTAATTAAATGCAATCAAAGTCGAGCTCGCCTTCGAAATCGAAGTGAACTCGTTTACTAAACTATCCAGTTTCAAACAAGCTATATTGAGATTCGATCAACTCGCAAATAAGTCTAAACTTATTTGGACTTTTATTCATGGAGCTGCTAGAACAATTAGTAAGACTTCAAAAACCACAAGCGACTGAGTTCTTTTGTAATCATCCCTAAATATAATTATTTCAATAAACGTTATATACAAGAAAAATAATCATCATATCAAATACTACATGTTTCTAAAATTGACAAGTAAAAAGAGAATATCGAGAGGCTTTCTTGACCTGCATTTGCATATCATCACTCAGGGCAGCAGACGCTTGCTAGCAAATGCTCCATTTCACTGCTTACTTCGACCCCAACCCCTTCTATCCTCGCGCGCATATCGAGCATGGTTTCTCCGGCAGCTCTATACGTCCTCAAGCAACGACTCGTACAGACGGGTGTCAACACAGTTCATCCTCTTCATCAACTTGTAGAACTCCTTGGCACTGCTTACATCGCTCTCCTCCTTGAAATAGCCCAAGAATTTGTCTACCGTGTCCGAGCTAGGCACTCACTTCATCTCATGAGCCTTTGAAGCAGCCGTTTCCATGATCTACAAAGCTCGTTTAATCTGATTCGCATTCAAGTAGAAGAGCATGAACTGTTCCCAGGCATAGAAGAAAGGCCCTTCTGATAATCTGATCGCGACTTCAAGAACTGACTCGGCTTTTTCAGCCATGCTGCGTCTCAGATAAGCCTGGATAACTGCATTGGCCAGCTTAATGTCGTAACTGGAGCATACAGACTCCCATTTGTTGTAGCATTTTGTCATCCCTTTAATGCCATTCAGATTCCCAAGAGCCCGAAGCACGACAAGATAGCTCCCGTTCTTTGTGATTCTCTGTGTTGATCTGAAGGAATGCCAAAGGCGGTGAACTTGATCAAGATCAGACAACGATGCATACGACCTTATCAGGAATCGGTATGCTGCTTCATTATGTGAATCCATTTCCTTCTCTGCATTTTGTAGAGCCATCTTAGCTTTTTCTCGATATCCAGCATTTATATAGATACACGCCAAGGTCCCATACGACGTCCAATTAAATTTCTTGCAAGTATCCCATTTCATCTCAAAACTCTTTCCGATCCCTTGATATCATTTAAATGTGCATAGCCTTTCATCAATAAGTTGTAAGTAAACGAATCCAGCCAAATTCTCCTCCTCTTCATTTCTTGTCCCAAGATAAGCACCTTCTCAGGCTGACCCGATGCGATATGCAGGGACATAAGATGGTTAAAAGGTCACGGCGTGGCTAGCATGTTCTCCTCAGCCATCTTAGCAAAGAGATCTAATGCTTTTTCAGTCATCTTCTCGTTGCAAATAGCAGTTTAGAAGTGCGGTATAAGAGCTATGTGCCCTTGCAGTCGAAGGGAGGCCGTTGAAATAATTTTCAGCTCTATTCCCTTAACCTTTGCAATCAAATCCAAATAAACTACATAATTTCTTTGCTCAAACTTAAACTTCCGAAGCTCCATCCACTCCATTTTCTGGATATATGAGATAGCAAAGTAATCAGCCTTTATTCCAAATAATCCCCCACCCCCAACCTAACTAAAAGAGAATAAAACCTAACTTAATTCACATGAAATGGGATAAAAGTTAGAGCTGTATAGCGATTTGCAAGAACAAAATGAACTCCGAAGACATGAAATTACATGGAACCACTTTTTTACCTTGATAGATTTCTTTTTCTTTTTGTCAAATGAAAATCAATCAAATACAGTAGATAGAGAAAAGGCAAACAAGAATCACGAAGTGTAATTCGTTAGGGGTGTTCAATTCCCCGTTGGAATGGTTTCTAAATTTCACTATTTACTGCTCAGTATCTATTCTTGTGCATAGCATGTAGTCTTGGTCTAGAACAGCAAGCAAACATTTACATCACTTCTAGCGAGTAAGTTTGACAATTTAAACCTCTATTTTCAAGAATATTATTATTATTATTTCTGAATTTCAATTTCGTTTCCACTGTTCCAGCACAATTTGACATTTATAAAAAAAATCGTCAACACTTTTTAAAATAAACATGTACTTTCAACGTCAACCCTAAACATTTGTGCATACCAAAATCACAGAGAAATACAAACGCACCTCGAGAGCGAGTGATATCGTTTGAATCTGCGAAAATCGCGGATGCACGTCTCAAGCTCAGGTAATGAGAGGTTTCTGCCCTCGCTAGTGTACGCCTCTAGGGTTCTCGCCACCATCCAGCTGGTGTGCCCCAAATCGGACAATATCCCTTCTGTTGAAGCGCCGCTGCCGAGAAAAATCGTAGCAATGCCGGAGTTCCGGCGGGAAATCGACGGCTGTTCGCCATAAATATAACTAATCGGCTTCGCTTGAGGTTTAATAATTTCAGATTTTGATAACAGAGATGAAAGCACTCAAAGCAGCACCGCTATTTCTGGTTGTGCGAATTTACGCTGCTACCACTTCTTCTTTTTTCGAGTAATGATTTTCAAATGAAATTTATCTTAACACAATTATTTATAGTTTTATACTAATTTTTTTACTGTAAAACGTAGAGGAAAAACATGAAGTTAAGTTTTTATTTAAGAATGCATTTAGTAAAATTTTCATTGAAAAATAATGGATACAAAAAATGAGAAAATATTAATCATTCTTTTTAACATATAGCTTACTAGAGAGATGAAAAAATAAGAAAATATTGAAAAATATTTTCACATCCCTACCTTACGATAATATTATCTAAAATTGGAAAGAAATGAGTGAAAATAAGTTGTCCAAGAAAATATTCGATCATGTCCGGAAAAAAAAAATTCAACATAGTAAACATGTAAAAATTGTGAAAAATGGATAAAATATAGTACTCCCTCCGTCCACGAAATAAAGGCCTACTTGCCTTTTTGGGATGTCCACAAAACAAGGCCTACTTTCTACTTTCTATTTTTGGAAAGTTTTTATTCATATTTAATTGGTGGGTCCCTTTCTCCACTATACTTTTTCTCCACTCAACTAATAAACAATACATTAATTGGTGGGTCCCTTTCTCCACTCAACTAATAAACAATACATTTTGTGGGTCCCCTTCTCCACTCAACTAATAAAAATACATTTTTCTTAAAACCCGTGTTTTGGCAGGTAGGCCTTTATTTCGTGGACGGAGGGAGTATTAAATAATGGGTTATTAGTGTTTAAATATATTAATGTTGGGGATAGTTTGATTTTACACATAAACTTAGAAAAGAGTAAAATAATACATGAACTTTAATGTTGTAGTAATTTTGTCACATATTCAATTTTCACTCAAATTAAAATTGACATAGCAGGTTGAAATGTTGATGGGCACTCATCATATGTTTAAAAAATGGCACAGTATAGGATACTCTAAAAGGTATCGTATAAGACATCTGTAAACCCGAAAATCGTAGGGTTTATGTTGAGTTCGAATGTCTAGAAATTAAATTTATGGTAAAATTGTTATAACATTGAAGTTCATGTATTTTTTATTCATTTCAAAGTTCATGTACAAAACCAAACTACCCCAAAATTGATGTATTTAGATGCTAATAGCGCTTAAGTAATTTATAAGCTGTAAAATAAATTTCAATGACTTATAAGTTGGCCAAATAAATTAATAATAACATCCTTTTTTCCTTAAAAAATAAATAAATTCATCAACCTCATCTTATTTTGTCATAATCTTATAAATAAATCAAAATATAAAAATAATTCTACTATAATTTGTTATTTTCATCTTATACCCTTATAACTTTATCTCCCTTCAATTTTCTTTCTAACTTATAAGTCCAATTATTTAATCACCGTAACAATTTATAAGCTCTTAATACATTACATTTTTTAAATTCTAAAATATCTTATAAGTTGTTAGAGATTATAAGCTCATAAAAGATAAACTTAGTCCAAACATTGTCTTCGGCATCGTCAAAAAAAAATTTTAAAAATATTTTTCATTGTAATATATCGAAAATTGTTATTAGAACTATCATATTTACAAATTACATAAAATCGAAGCTCAAATTACTCTATTAATCATCTCTTTGAAGTTTAAGGGAATATATATACTTTGATTTTATGTAATTTACAAATTTGATGATGTCAATAGTGATGATCCTTCATAAGATACTAGAATAAAACAAAAAAAAATACTAACATTAACTAAATATGCTTGGTTTCTCTGAAAATTAAATCATACTCCTTTTTTATGATAATAATAAATAATAAATTTATGGGGATCACATCATTTGCAAATACTCCCTTCGTCCACCAATTCGTCTCCTAATTTCCTTTTTTGGTCCGTCCATCAATTTGTGTCCTACCCATTTTTAGTAACTATTTATATATTTTTTAAATTGGTGGGTCCCAATAAACAATACACTTTTTCCACTCAACTAATAAATAATGCACTTTTTCTTAAAACCCGTGTTTCCTCCCTAGGTCACGAATTGGTGGACGAGGGAGGTACTTTTTTTTTCTACTTTTCCGCACCCTGAGAAAAAAAAAGAGAAAAAGAGAAAAAGAAATGAAAGAATAAGATTTTGAACTTCTGCAGAAGTCGACATTATAATCGAAATCATATTATACCAAAAAGTAATTAGATGTATCTAATGTATACCTCAAAATTCCTAATAAGAAATTAAGATAAAATCTAAAATTACTTTGGAGCTACTCAAAAGTTGCGATTAAAATATTTGAGTCAAAGCACAATAACTGATTCCAATATAATTTATCATCAGGGATACATACGCTGCCTACTAGTGCTCTTCATTACAAATGAAAAAAAGGAAATAAACAGTGGGTATTTGTAATAATTTAAATCAACAAAAAAAAATGTGTGATACGAACTGAGTTATGCTCCATCATACAGATCACATGTTCAGATTTAACAGCATTTTATAGAATAAAAATTCAGTCAAGGCCAACACACTCGAATGATGTATAGAATTTACAATTTATACTAATACAATCGATATTACTTCCACAATAGTTGAGATTTACCCAGCTGAATGAGTGATTAGCTCAGTTCATAATTGAGAAGAGATGTCAAATCCTACTACTGTTGATCATCAAACAACCGAAATCTTCTCATCAAATATATGTTTCTAAAACTGAAAATGAAAAGAGAAAATTGAGAGGCTTCTTTACCTGCATCATCATTTTCTTCCATATCCGCACCCACTGTCAAAAAGGTGTGCAGGACAATCGAATGAGAGGCGTTGGTGGGATTCGAAACGCGTGTTATTCAGGGCTTGCACTTGCTAGCAGATGCTCGATTTCACTGCTTACTTCAACCCCGTCCCCTTCCATCCTCGCGCACATATCGAGCATGGTTTCTCCGGAAGTCTTATACGTCACGATTAACGACTTGTAGAGACGGCTGTCCACACAGTTTACCTTCTTCATCAAATGGTAGAACTCCTCAGCACGACTTACATCGCTCTCTTGCTCGAAATAGTTCAAGAATTTGCCTATGGTGTCTGATCTAGGTTGCCACTTAATCTTGTGAGTTAAGGATGTAGCCGTTTCCATGATCTGCAAAGCTCGTTTTATCTGATTCTTGTTCAAATAGAAGATCATAAACTGTTCCCAGAGATAGAAGAAAGGCCCTTCTGATCTACGGATTGCGACTTCAAGAACCGACTCAGCTTCATCAACCATGTCGTGTCTTAAATAAGCGCGGATAACTGCAGTGGCCAACTTAACGTCATAGCTGGAGCACGCGCACTCCCATTCCTTGTAGCATTTTGTCATCCCTTCGATGTCACCTAGATTACCAAGAGCCTGAAGCACAACTAGATAACTTCTGTTCGTTATGATAGCCAATGTCGACTTCAAGGACTTCCAAATGCGGTGGACAGAATCAAGATCAGATACCCCAGCGTACAAGCTGATCAGGAAATGGTATGCCTCACGATCATGTGAACCCATTTCCTTCTCAACATTTTGCAGAGCCAACTTAGCTTTTTCTTGATATCCAGCCTTGATATAGATATTCGCCAAGTTACTATACGACGTCCAATTACATTCCTTCCCGTTTTCCAGTTTCATCTCTTCAAAAACTCTTTCTGCTCCCTCAATATCATTCAGATGTGCATGGCTGTTCATCAATAAGTTGTAAGTACATGTATCTGGTCGGATATTCTCCTTCTTCATTTCTTCTCCCAAGACAAGCACCTTCTCATGCTTCCCCAGTCCAGCATACATGGACATAAGATTGTTGAAAGGTAACGGTTTGACTACCATGTTATCTTTAACCATCTTAGCAAAAAGTTCTAATGCCTTATCAGCCATCTTTGCTTTACAATAGCAGTTTAGAAGCGCACCATACACACAATGGACCGCTGTAGTTGGAGAGAGGCTGTTGAAGTAATCTTCAGCTGCAGCTATCCCCTTCACTTTTCCAATCAGATCCAAACGAATTGCATAATTGCCTTGCCTGAAGTTAAACTTCCGAAACTCCATCCACTCCATTATCTGGCATGTGAGATAGTAAACTAATCAGTCTCTATCCTACTTAAACCATCACCCAACCCCCCCTACAAAGGATCCGACAATAATGCACATGAAATGGGAAACAACGTGAACCACAGCCATTTACAGGAAAGCAAATTATCTAAAAGAGGATAGGAAACACTTCCTCCCCCTTCTCAAACAACATTGCATTTTTTTCAAATGAAAGTCAATTGAAAACCAGCACTAATTAGCAAGCAACACTTCAAAATTGTAAGCCATTGGAGTGTTAACTGTTTCCTGGTTCGGTTAACAATGGTCTCTAATATTCAGACACCGTGCTGTGGCGAAAATCCAGCCCACAGCATTAGTGCATTGGTTCCTTAGTTTCAGCATTTACTGCTCATGTTCAGTCTTGTGCACAGCTTAGGAACTTAGTTCAAAAAGAGCAAACAAATATTTACATTACTTTCCATATCAAATTTCATTCATACATGAAATTTCTACCAACAAACTTCTCCAAACATGTTTGATGTCTGTAATTAAAGCTTGCTTCCTCAAATTGTAAGCCAGCACTGACTTTATCCATTGCATCAAAACAAGTTATTCCACTTCAACAACTCCAAAATCCCCAGACAAACACGACATAAGATGCATAATCCAAGACAAACTTCGATTTCCACCGTCAATAATAAAACTAATTCGAAATATGCATGCCAAAAGCACGGGAAACTCTACGCACCTCGAGAGCGTCGCGATGTCGTTTATATTTGCGGAGTTCGTTGATACACCTCTCGAGCTCTAACTTTCCTGACGGCTCTGCCCTCGCGTATGTACTCATTTATGGTGCGCGCCACCATTCCAGTGTTGCGCCCCAAAGCAGACAATCTCCTGTACAGACGGTCTTCCTGTTCGGGCGCCGCCGCCGCTCTCACCTCCGTAGAGAACCTTCGGACCAGCGCCGGATCCCCGGCGGCCAATCGACGGCTGAGATTGACCATCATCAGTTGCCTACTAAGGGTTTAGTTTTTGGTTAGGGTTTTAAGCTGACTAAAATTATAGAAATCGAAGCGCGATAAAGGAAAATATAATTATCCTATCCCAAAAGATAAAAAGAATATTCTCAAAAAAAAAAATATATCATTTCAAAAATAAAATGGGGATTTGTTTGATACTCATTTTTATAAAGTGTGCAATAAATACCTATTTTTCAATTTCACTACATTTATACTTATTTTCTTTTCTAAATGTTTGTTTATTAAAAAATATGATTGAAATGTTTTACTCTTATTTTATAGTAAATGACACGCCATGCTTGCAAGTATTGACTTCAACATTTGAGTCATGATCCCATTTGCACTTGGGGCAAAATAATATATATCCAATTTGAAAGATAAAATCTAAAAATTACCCATCTTTTATAAAATATATAAATATACTCATTTAGAATACTTTTACTCATATGTTGAGCATTAGTGTATTTTACACCGATATTTAACTTGTAATTAATAAATGTCGAGCATTAGTGATTTTCTAAGAATACTCAACTACAAATGTTCGATTGCTCGACTTGCAGAAGTCGAGCATGTCGAGTATTGGAGTATTTACCACTATTGTTCGACTCGCAGAAGTCGAGCATGTAGAGGATTAATATATTTATCACAAATACGCTAATGCTCGACATGCTCGACTAATGCATGTCTAGCATGTCGAGCATTAATGTATTTACCACTAGTGTTCGACATGCATTAGTCGAGCATGTCAAACAAAATTCGCGATTTCAAAATTTTTTATGAATTAAGTAATGGTAATTTTGCCCTTTCAAGCTCAAAATGGGTAGTTTTTATAATTTTATTTTATAATGAATATTTTTATTTTTTATCTTTGAGAATGAGTAAAAACACTATTAACCCTTTGCACTTTATACTTGATTCTTTAATTTTGTGTTTCTTCTTCTTTCACTTTCACATGTTTGATTCTTCATGTGCTTCATTTTTATTTTCTTTTCTCTTTTAAGTACGCAGAGCGCATTTACTTTAATGAAAAATAAAAGAAAAGTATATTTTACTCATTCTATATCATTTACAATTAGGGCTGGGAAGTTCGGGATCAGGTATAAGGTACTCGATTATTCGACCCGAAAAAATCGGGTATCGAATACCCTATACCTGAAAAATTCGGGATCGGGTATTTAGGGTATGAAAAAATCGGGTATACCCGAATTATTTATTGAATATATTTTAAATTATTTAATTAAATTGAATATGAAACTTAAAACCAAAACTAAAGTCTAAAATTGGGTATTAGGGTATCCGAATACCCTATTAAGGGTATATTTTCGATTTTTTTTTATATATAGAGGCTATATTTTCGAATTAAAAAAATAAAGTAAAAATCGGGTATTAGGGTACCCGAATACTCTATTAAGCCAAATTTGGTAATTCGGGTACTCTAATATCCAATTTACCCGAATTTACAGTTTGACTTTGAAAATTGTCATTTTGACCGGGTAATTTAGGGTACCCGAATATCTAACTCGGGTACCCGAATCGGGTATTAGGGTACCCGATTACGAATTCGGGTTCGAAATTAGGTATCTCTCCTCGGCCTTATTCAGGGTCGGATACCCAATTTTTTCGGATAGAGTACCCGATTCCCAACCCTACCTACAATTATAAATATACAATGAAGTAGAAATAGAAGGGAGCACTACATTCACTACTCAACTTCTTTCTTTTTTCTCCTCAACAATCATATCTAAATCAAAGGGCGAACCACACTCATCAATCATAATATAAGGGCGAACAAGAGGCAAACATGTAATTTGAATTTAAATTCTTCTATTTTTAAATTTTAAACATTATGTTTCATTTTTCATCATTTCACGCGAATACTATTTTTTATACCCACTTTACAAAAGCAGGTACTTTTATATATTTCAAGTTTTCAACAATATAATATGTACTTTTTTATTTTATTTTATTATAATAATTCAATTGAATTGACTATTGCAAACTCGGCAAAGCTTTTATATGTTTCCACAATAGTATTTATTTATTTTCTTCTTTTCTTATTATGATAATAATTCAATTTTTTCCCGATCCAAAAAAAAAAAAAAATTCAATTTTATTGCACACTCGATACAATCGGAGCACATGGGGCCAAATTATAAATTGTTGAACATTTGGGGGCTGAAGCGGCATTTCCCCATTATCACATTCCTCCACGTTTCTGATTCTGCTCCATTACAAATCGGAGCTGACGAGCGATTTTTTCCGGCTATGGCGTTTCTCGGCCACCGCCGCCCACTCATCTCACTCCCTTCTCTTCGCTCTCCCAAAACCAGCCATGCTGTTCTAATTTCTTGCTTCTCTAGCCGATCGAATTCTGTATGCATCAGCTCTTCAGTTTTTTCAATGAATTTTTGGGAATTTATCATCTCATTTTTCTCCCGATATCATGTTCGATGCAGGTAGAAGCAGTTCAGTTGAAGACTTCAAGCAAAGAGTATTCGCCCGGGATGATTGATGATGTCTTTTTGAACGTTTTTCGCAGTAAAATGGCTCAGGTTAAAATACGCTGCTCTCTCTGGTTTCTGTTTACACTATTCCTTTTTCTTTTGGGTTAATTAAATAATGATTGAAGAAATTTCTGCTGATTTTTTAACTACAGCATGAACTTTTAATCATAGCAGTTTACTTTTAGGAGTTTTGAATCAATAAGAGAGGTTTTTCGTTACTATTTACTCCTATGCTGCATCGGGAACAAAAAAATGGATAATCATGTGTTTGTGATGAAAGTGAAAAGATAAGTTACAATGAGGAAGAATTGTTCATGGGTTGTGGATTTTGGATTGAAAATATGTTCAAGATGTAATTGAAAAAATATATGTTCACGAATAGCACTGAATAATACTCCATATTACCATATATTAGAATTTAATGTTGGGATTGTAAATTAGACTAGAGTTTGTTAATTATTTAGTAAGTGACCGTTTTGTTTTTTCATGAAGGTTAAGTGATGATTCTTGATTCATTATTATTAATAGGTAATTTGCAAATGAATAAAGCTGAAAGTGTATTATTGATTGGCAGGAGATTGGTTGGGACTCTGAGAAACCTGGATATGATGGATTGATTGATGTTGCTCATCGGATAATGGTTGGGCGATCCAACTCTGAAGCTACAGATGCCGCGGTATCAACATCTTCTTCCCTTTTTCATCGTCAAAATAGTATTTCCTGCATTTTGATGGAAGCAGTGCAGTTTCATATTATGGATGCAGATATGATCACACATACACTAGTGAATATTGTAATTCACAGCACTGCCTCTATGTTTTCTTGTTGGGTATATTGTTCTTGTAGTAGAATGAATTTTGCTACCTTTGGATGCAGTGTGTCACTTCCTGGCTGAAATTCTTCAATTTAGAGAAGTTACACCCAAACTTAAGTTTTTCTGTGTTTTGGATATGTAATTTTGTTTCGTTTCCGTTTCTAGTAGCGTGTGAGCAGTTCATTTACTACCATGTTCCTATTCTTAGTATTCTACATACATTAAACTCATCTTTTTCATGGCATACACATGTTTAATTGGTGTTTCGAGTGCAATTCCTAATCTATGAGAGTATACTGATGATGTGAATGTTTGTTGTAGGTGCGGATATTAAGATCGTTGTTTCCTCCATGGCTATTGGAGCTCTACAAAACGCTTGTTTCGCCTATTGCTGGGGGGAAAGTCGCCTCTGTGATGGTTGGTGAGTATTGCTTACGCTTGTTTGCATTCAAAATTCACAAACTGGAGCAACATCTTATGTTCCAAATTTCACAATTGACTGCTAACGCAATGAATGGTTGCATTTTCTGTTGTGTTTCTGTAAGCAAGAGTGACTGCACTTTCGTGTCAATGGCTCATGGGAACGTGTACTGTCAACTCTGTCGAGATGCCCGATGGATCTTCGTGGCCTAGTGGGGTAATACTGCTTTTGATTCTCGCTTGGGTGTGTAGCGTCTGGCTCGATCTGATTTTGTTTCTGTTGAGGCCGGTTTGATCTTGTAGGTCTACGTCGAGAAATGCAAGTATTTGGAGGAGAGCAAGTGCGTTGGTGTGTGCATCAATACTTGTAAGCTCCCTACACAGGTTCGTAACAGCTGCTTCTGCTTCGTTATCCTTCAAATGCTCAATCATACAAGAGTGTGTTTGGATGGAGGGATTTGAAATTTAACTGTATTTCAAATGAATTGATTCGAATTTTGAATTTTGGATTTTGTATTCCCAAATACGATTTTGTTGCGACTGTTGTAGACCTTCTTCAAGGATTGCATGGGAGTTCCTTTAGTGATGGAGCCCAACTTCAACGATTATAGCTGTCAGGTATACTTACCTTTTCAATCAACATGCCTCTTCCCTCAATACATATTCAAAAACAAAAACAAACTCAAGAACTAGTGATAATTGTTTTGACAGTTCAAATTTGGGATGAAACCTCCTCCACCAGAAGATGATACTGCACTCAAAGAGCCATGCCTTCAAATATGCCCTAAAGCTATTCGACGGAAGGAGATCAACAGCGCCAGCACCCCCAGCGACGTTTCAAAATGTCCTAAGGCGTAGTAGACTCCGACTACCTCATAATATATATCATGCAAACTAACGCAGATATACAATTCAACATATATACTTTACTATATCAAATGAAATTCATCATCATTCAACATGAGATTTGCAGAAAGAAGCTACTTACTTCAACTCAATGCAAACCTCCCACAAAAGTTCCTTCCGAGAATACAATTTCTTTTAACTAAATAACGTTGGAACGATGATGATGATGTGGCATGCATCGGACGAACCTCCCGTATAAGAAACTCTGATAATACATTGTATCGAATGAGGAATGCACTTACAGGCAATACAACAGCACCAAAATGGAACTTGTCAAGTGTTTCTTGTAACAAGATAGTTTTAGCCTTCATGCACTAACGATCCCAGCCAGAGGGCCTTCGTCTTTCTCTTGCTTTATCTCTGATAGCAGCACAAAATAGAAAAAATAAGTCGATTTGGCGATAAAATGAGACATGTGAAAGCAAAATTAACAAAAAATGAGCTTAAATGGAATATATACACATTCAGCTTGAGCATTAGAAAGTCACCTTTCAGAATGTGTCTGCTTTCTAATTTCTCCCGAGTTAGGGGTAGTATTTGATGCAGATGTTGTAGGTATCACACTCTGTACTTTTGCGGGAGGCACGTCACCCCCAATAGTCCCACCAGACACAAAGCCACGCAGAACCGGTCGATTATTGGGTCGTGTTCCTGAACTGAATTGATCCTGAGAAGTCGATGATGCAGCGACAAAGTTGCTTCGGAATTGTGCCATCATCCCTGTCCTCAGTGAATTAACTGTCGCAGAACGACTAGGTGCGGGAGTTGATTCAACCTTTGATTCGGGATTATACCCAATCCCCAAACCGAAGTCCACGCCACGGACTCCTCTTCCGCCACCGCCACCGCCACCGCCACCCCTTCCTTTAGCTCTTTTACCACCTGCGGCTGCATACGTAGGATACATTCTCAGAACACCAATAACGTTAATTTATAAATTGATACAGGTTCATATATGCTCTTTAAATTAGATGAAATATGCAGCATGATACAAGACACAGCATCACAGGAACTTTGATGACAGAAAATGGAATCCTACATGAATACTTGAGTTTCCAACATCATAAAAACCTGACCGCTGGAACAACATATGATGAAAATCATGAGCATTTCATACAAAATGGAATTCCATACCTCCTTTTCGTGCATCACGTTTTGATCTGAACCGCCCATCCTATGGTGTACACAGGAAATATCAATTAAACAAGTACAATGTGATATTCAGTTGAACAGCAAACAAGAGTGCAAATGGTCCAACAGTAATCAATATATACAAAGCCATTATGGAGACAAGTGATGCCTTCTTTCTGTTTAGTTTTTAAAATGTAAACAAATATGAGTATTCCAGGAGTTTCAAAATTCACAAATCATAAGTTTTTTCTCCTCCATGTTACTCTATAAGGCAAAATTAAACCTGTAAATTACCTTCATAGCAAGATCCATGAGCTCCGGGGAGACATTTTGACCAGCAGCAATCAAACTGTTAACTAATTCACCAGCAAATCTTGCCTCCTTTTGCGTTATCAGGGTGTAGGCAGTTCCATCTTTGTCCCCCGCACGACCTGTCCGTCCAATGCGGTGTACATGCATGTCCATGTCTTTAGATATATCAAAGTTGACTACAGATTTAATGGACTTGATATCAAGACCTCGAGCAGCAACATCAGTTGCAACAAGTACATGGTATATTCCAGACTTGAATTTTTGCAATATCTCCATACGAGAAGACTGATCCTTGTCACCATGAAGCGCTGCTACCTTAAGACCTCTCTGAAGCAGTTGTGATTCTACTTCATCAACTGCTGCCTTCTTTGAAGCAAAGACCAGAACATCCCCTTCATCTATCATTCCAGGAAGCTTCTCAAGAAGCCACGGTAACTTTTCTGCATCTGATGGCAACACATGGACAATTTGGGTAATATCCTCATTGGCCATACCAACCTCTCCTACGGTTACTCTCACGGGATCAGAGAGAATCTCCCTAGCAAGCTTTTCAACTTTTCGAGGCATAGTTGCTGAAAAGAGTAATGTCTGACGGTCTGGCCTTATTTGACCCACTATTGACCTTATCTGAGGCTCAAAACCAAGATCAAACATTCTATCAGCCTCATCAAGTACTAAATAGGTTGCCCTCAACATGGTCAGCGCCTTCATTTTTATCATGTCTATCAATCTCCCTGGAGTAGCCACAACTATCTCACACCCTGCCTTTAGTTCCTTGAATTGATCGAGCTTGGACATCCCACCATAAACTGCAGCCACACGGATACCACAAGATTTGGAAAATTTTTTAGCTTCCAAATATATTTGATGAGCCAATTCCCTGGTAGGTGCACATATCACTCCAATGGGACCTTCTTCTTTAGCAAGTTCAGGTTGATCCATAGTATGGACAATCATAGGAAGCACAAAAGAAGCAGTCTTTCCTGAGCCAGTTTTTGCTATTCCAATTATGTCTCTTCCAGAAAGCACAATAGGTAAAGCTTGGCACTGTATTGGTGTAGGTTTTTCATATGCTTGTTTTGCTATGGCTTTCATTAGCTCTGCAGAAAATCCACATTCCTCAAAAGTCTTAATTGGTCGTGGTACATCGAAACCAGAAACACGGATAGCCAAGCTCATCCTGTATTCCGCGACATCCTGCTCGCTCATGCCTGCGAATATAATCAACCAAATACTTTTCATATAAATATAAAATTAAAACACATCAATAAGACTACTCTGGTTTGTCAATTTCAGGCATACACGATAATCTGAAAGGTGTTAGTCACCAAGCTTGCATGACACCATCAGGCCTATCATTTACTGAAAATAGAATGGTACTTTGAGAAAAGCTGCATAATGTATTCCAAGGTATCACCAAATATATTACAACAGCAACTCTACGCCATCCAAGAATGTCAAACAGCACCTTTAATTCTTGAAGTTTGCAGGCATTGATAATATCAGATTGCATCCGGTTGCATCAAAATATCATCTATCCAACAACCAATTGTCCCTGGGCTCTAATATTATATCAAATTATGGTGTTAACACATCTTTTTCAGTAACTAATACTTGCATCATTATGTAGACTAAATACCTACTAAAACTCTTTCACAACAAAACATACATTTGACAGTTAATTTATGTTCAAATACACTAATATTTGATTCAATAGAGGTTTAATAAAAAAAAAAACAGCAGGTAGATATGGGCTATAGCATCCATCTACAAAACTTCCGTTAATTTCCCAGTTGTAACATAATAGAGATGAGTCCCAACTGAACAAAATCCCAAAACTTTTTCATGACTATAACCTGCTTGACATACTGAAAATTTACAAAAGGCACCACCAACCCAGTGAAGCTGAAATAGCAACCTCATATCTCATAAGTAAGATAATATACTGTTATAACCCTACTATGTATAATTGATGGAAAATCCGAGCTCGAAATCTGATAAAGCATAACTTAAAAATCGAAACCCCCTACCCACCATCTCAGAAATGGAAACCCGAACATATGTCAAATTACTCGGCTATGTTTAATGCTTCCCAAAGAACTACAAGTGCAGTAGACGAAGAGTGAAAATTTTCAAATACCTGATATTGAAGGTTTCTCGTCATAGAAATCCTTATTAAACGCCTCATAATCAATTAAGCTATGATCAAGCGGGGGAATCGGCTCGATCTTCTTCTTGTCGAGAACAACAGGGTTATCATCAGAATCATACTCAAGCATCCCAGCATCCACCGCCTTTGCCGCAGCATAAACCTCCTCATCTGAATTGTAACCAGCGTGCAGCGCGTCCGCAGCCAACTGCAGCCCCAAATCCTTCTTTGCCATCACAAAACTCTCCATTGGATCGTCTTCGACGTCATCCTTGTACTTATCCAACTTATCCTTGGCCTTGGGCGGCGGAGCAGCCTTAATCTCCTCCTGTAACCCTTCCATAAACGCGTCAAGAGGATCAACTTCATCGTCATCAGCCGCTGCGCCGTTGTTATTGTCCGAAACCACGTCGTTTGCAGTTTCACGATCGTCGGCATACTCGATATTATCGATGTCGTCGTCTTCCTCTTCGCCGCCGCCGCCGCGGGATGATGGAGGAACGTACAAGCGTTGAGGCTGCTGGGAGTGCTCGAAGTTGTACGTAGCTTGGCGATTGATGCCGAAGCCCTCGAATCCGAATTTTCGTTTCGACATTGTTTTGGGAAACTATTAAACCCTAGAATTGGTTTTGGGGGAAATCTGGAACTAATATTAGCAGCAGTGGTAAAGGGTTTCTAGGAGGAGAAATGGAATCTATATATGTAAAAAGGGAATTATTGTTAAAAATAATAAATTACTTTTATCATTTTTTTTTTGGGTCAGAAATATACTAGTAATTTTTTATTTACAAAAAAATATATACTAATTTTTTGTTAATTAATATAATTGAAATATATTTTTATATATTTATATAGAGCCAGGTCATAATGAGAATGCTATTTTTCTTAAGAAAATTATAATAATGAATAAGTTAGTACATATAATAAATATATTTAGTTAATTGATAAAATTTTCGCTCGCTCCAAGATTTAAACTCAGGTAAAATTTCGCCTCATCCAAATAAATACCAGCCATAAAATTTAAAAATATAATTTTTCAGATTCATTCTCATTTATCATTATATTTGTCCATTTTCATTGGATCATTTCTATATACATATGGTTAGTTTCTGATTATACAATGTCCTTATGCGGTATGTAGTACTACCTCCATGGCTGTGTAACAATAATATATTTCATTCGTTCAATTAGTATTGTCTCATTACTTTTGAACACGTATATTAAGTAAAAATATAGTTAGGGGACGTTTACTTTGAAGGACTAACTTTGATATATAAAAAAAAATAAGGTTAATTCATTTTTTACTTTGATGAATTTAAATTTTGGGATATCCCGAGACCCTTGAATATTTTTATCATTCAAGCTACTTTTGCTTTATCACATGAAAATGGTGAAATTGAAAAAATCATATTCTTAAAGATAAAAAATACTCAATCATGCATATAATCAATCATTCAAAATAAACCGTCCCTTAGTCTATAAAGTTAGTTGGTGGAAGATTTAAAAATAATTTTAAGTGAGTTGGTGTATAAAGTAGGTTGGGTCAATTAATATTATTTTATATAATTAATCTTTTACTAAAAATAGTATGGAAATTTATTAATGGACGTCTTAATATAGTAATTGAGATATTACTAATGGGACGAAGGGAATACTACTTTGGTTCGACACGAGTTTTAATAAAATGGTTTTTGGATGTGTTTTCAATATAAATAAGTGGTTATGGTGAGTGTTAGGCCATGTAGAACTGAATGATTGTAGTTAAAAATAAAAAGTTGTGTAAATGTCCAAAAAAATGTATTTTTTGTAGACGTCAAATTAGATAATTGTTGTATACTCTTGATGGATAAAGGTAGTAACAAATTTTGACCACATGTTGTGCACGTGACACACTAAAAACTCAACATGCAGCAAATGAATTTCAAGACAAAAAAACAAATAGGGGTATTATTATTCTTTAAAAATACATTACCCAATGCCGATAACATCTGCGCGGTAGGGGCAACTAATTTCATATGCATATTTATCCCATGCCGACAACGCATGGATAATAGTGTCGGAGTAACTAAATTCATATGCATATTTATTTTCAATTATATGGATATTTTTTAAAAAATTACATAACCTAGCTCAGGCGACATTGCCTGCAATTGGGGTATGAACACGCAGTGCGCATATTTTTGTTTAACAATATGTATATTTATGTTCAGTATTATATACATTAAAAATGCATAATTTTCTTTAAAAAATATATGAAAAATCATAAACTAGTATATTTTTAAGGGATAATAATATTCCTCTGCATTTTTTTTATGCTGGACGGCCTTTGTCGTGAACAAAATGTGTTATCCAAATTTGATATAACATATATACATGATCTGGCCATCTATTACTCATGTATTTTATGTGTTTGTTCATGGTTCTCAATTCTCACGAATAGATGTGCTTCTCACATGGTCCTTTATATATAGAGCAAAAGGATATAGTGAAAATGACCCAATGTCATGAGAAATTGAATTTAATTGGAAACGTCAGATATTCTATTCTTATGACTGATATTAATTTATAGTGTAAAAGAAAAATAACGAATACGCAGTATAAATATACGAATAAGATAATATAAATCTACGAGTAAATTGCATGTAATGCATGAATAGCCATTTAAACTTTGATTCGAATATTTGAAGAAAAAAAATCACCATATTAACTTAATATGTTATTCGTGCATTACAAACAGTTTATTCGTATATTTATATTGACTTATTAACAATTCTCGCTTTTCACGAAAATAGTCATTCTCATTATAACCTAAATATATATATAACACGGGTTATGATTAAGTGATAATTGTCAATTATGTCATAACTAAAAACTTATATCATCAACCCATTGTTGAGTATGCACGAATGAAATGTTGAATCATGTGTATGTTCTCAATCTTATGGCTAGTACAATTTTTGTGATGAGATGAACATGAATATAGGATTAGTCATTTTTTCTCTCTCCCTATGGTATATATTGTGTATTTCACAGATATGTATGATTAGTCAAAAATAAAATTTTATTTATTTATTAATGAAACTATCTATATTTATTTATGTATTGCTTTTATAAATTAAATCTCATATAATAACAATAATAATGATATAATAAATAATTGTAATAATAATAGTGAAAATAATAAAATAGAAGTAATAATAATAAACAAAAAATAATTCAAAAATATTATTAGTATAACAATTATAATAAATAATCATTACAAATAGTAATTATAATAATATTGAGTTGGCTTTTATTCTCAACATCAAATTCATAATATCATAAACTAAAACAGATCTGAACGTGTGATTAAAACGTGAACAGTGGAAGATTACGATGAAAAAGACAATGAATTCGAATTGAAACGAAGCTACTCCACAATAGTTATGGATCGAAACTCAAATACTCAGCATTTTTGTGTATCTAAAATAATAGAGCCTCATTTACAAGAGAATAGAGTGTTATTTATAGAATTTACATAAAAAGGGGCAAAATAGTCTTTTTTGTTCTATTCTAGGAGGGATAGCTTCGTCCAATTAGGTTTGCGTTTCTATATTTCGATGGGTATCTTTGTTATTTCTTGTCTTCACATGTTCGGTGTGAACTGATGACATGAAGTATCGTTGTTAATGGAGATCTTTCTTCAACAACAGTCTGTCAGCATATTTAAGAAGTGCAAATTATTGATTGCCACGTCTTAACTCGTAAAAATTGTGTGCTTTATATTTTGTTATATTGTTATTAGCAAGCCCACAATCATGACTAACATCTCATCAATATACTTACTCAATCAAGTGATTTGCACTAAACTGATAAACTTTGTATGAAATGTTAATATTTTTAGTAAAGGTAGGTTATGACCCACTAAATAAATTAGTAAATATTTTTTATTATTTAAAAAGAGGTTATAATGAATAAAATAGGATTAACTTTTCTTTAGAATTTTAGACCTTGGTATAGGCTTTAGTGGACATAAACCAGTAAAATTTGACATATTTTGTGCATACGATTACTGAACATGATGATAATAATAGTTTAAACAAATTATTTATTTAAGAATTTTAATCATGCAACTGAGTTTACTAAAACTCATAGGATCAAATTTTAAAAAATAAGTATCGCTTCATTATGCTAGCTAGCTCTTGTTCAACCGACACATAAATCAATCATATAAGAATCCATTGTACTATCTTCATCCCCCAAATATGTTTCTAGGAGGGAGGATTATAATTTTAAGACAAAGTTGTTGAGTGTATTAAATATATATATATATATATTATAATTAGTATTATAAGTGATGAAAATATGAAAAATAATGATAAATGGGAAATTATTGATAGTGTCCAAAAAATAGAATTTTTTTTGGGAATATACTAAAAGGGAAAGTTAGAAAATTATTTAGAGGACGAATGAAGTATGATTTTAGTTCATAGATTCAACTACCTCATACTAATACTGCAACAATAGGATTGCCATAAAATTTGAAATTATTTATTGAACAAACCAACTTACCTATCCAAGAAACACTAAAATGTGTTTTTCATTACTTCACATCTTTGTGTGTATGTGGTGTAGCGGTATGTGGTTATTGTCCAAGGATTGAGGTCTGAGTTCGAATCACCATTATAATTTTTTTTTATTTACTTGTATAATTTATATATAAGAAAAAAATTCTTCACACCTTTATGTCATAATATAGTAGTACTTTTTTTCCCTTTGAAATGACTATTTCTAAGTAACAAATTCTTGGTTAAATTTGAAAATTAAAACTCAGGTCAAAATAATGCAGTCATAGTACTTTTCCCCCCCTTCCAAATGACTATTTCTAAGTAACAATAAGTTAAATTTGGAAAAAAATAAGGTCAAAATAATGCACATGTGAGGGGCGAAGAGGTGCTAAGATAAGCCGGGGGTGCGCAGGGGGATATCCTGCGCATGTAGTTGCAGCATAAATTTGTTGAAGAGAGAGAGAGGGGGATGGCAAAAAAGGAAGCAAATATGGGGCAGAGCAGCCCGAGTCAACTCGCCAGGACCTTACTGAGTCGCGAAGCCGAGTCCAAATATCCCCCACCCAAAAACAAACACACACAAAAATTTCACACACACACACCACATATACAAACAGGCGTGAAAAAAATGGAGAAGAAATTGGGAGTCTTCTTTACTACTACTATAGTAACCCCATATCAACAACAACGCCACCCCCCTCTCTCTATCTTCTCTAACCCTAACGCAAACACCCAAACACCCCTTTACTTCCCTTTCTCTTTCTCTTTCAACGCTTTTGCGTATCCATCTGCTTCGCCGACTCCGTTGTCTCTTTTTTCCCTCCAAATTATACAATTACTGTTTTCCCTTCGTCTCTCCGCCTTCGCTCGCTCCGTTGTTTCGCCTTCTCTCCTTGGGTAAATTTTTGTTTTATTGAGTTTTGCCTTTTGCTCCGACATTCTCCGTTTGCGGGCTTCGATTGACGGGTCTCAATTTTGGGGGAATTTGGGGGATTTTGGTGAATTATGTTGGTTTGAGCTGTGTAGTGGTATCTGGGTCTGCCGCGATCGATCAATGTGATGGTTATTGTGTATGCCGTTTCTCTCCCTGCGTTCGATTTGGCGGCGGGTTTCTGTATAATTTTGGGCGTGTGGAGTGGAATGTGTTTATAGTTGGTGTTTTTGTTTATTTGATTCTGATGAATTGTGTTAAACCAAAATTGAGATTTTGAATTGGCTACTTCTGCATCCTCCCTTAGTTAATTCAACCTGTTTTGACATTGGTTTAAGTGTATTTAGTGTTTGTTGTGTAGTAGTTTGTTATTCTTTTATGGATTTGATTTAACTACATTTACTTTTGCATGTAATGGGCCTGTCTCAAAGAGATTGCCATGCGTTTTCTGATTTCAATTCTGTTTAATTTCTTGAATTTATCCTTTTAGTTGGTTGGGTTGTGAAGAGGGAAGGGCTGTTGGTGATGTTTGAGTTGAGCTATTGCTTCATTCGTTGTTACCATAGTTGTCCTTGTTTGCTTGAACAATCCTTTTGGGGTTAGATAAGAAATGTCACTGCATTGCCATTGGCTTCTTCCTTGCCTTATGTATTCCTACACACTACTTATAACCGAGTGTTTGTTCATTATTTGTGCGTGATTCCTCAATATATTTGTAGAGATATTTTTCTTCCGTCTTTGTATCTTAATCTAGACTAATGGTTAAAGTATAAAAACTTTTGCAGAGACCTTTGATGCTCTTGAGAGATTTGTATACTTCAACCTGATTTGAATCTTAATTGAAACGTGTACCGCTGTTGACATTGGAATCTTGTGAAATGGAACAATCTAGAGGCCCACCAATGGACGGTACGGGGGCTTCTATTAAAAAGAAGAGAAGCCAAACATCACGTCGACCTAGACCTGAAGGGCAACCACACCCTGATCAATCTCCTCTATCGGTGGCACCAGTTTCAGATGATATGAGTAAGGTCTCTAGTGATGAGAACATTGGCGATGGAAACTCTGGGGGGAAAATGTTCAATTTGAGTCAGTGTGTGTCGAGGTCCTTACCTGTTGGTGGATCAAATGGTACTGTAAGTAATGGTACGTGTGATGGAGCAGGAAGTGAGAATAGACCGAAAAAAGTTAAGCTGAAGGTTGGTGGCGTGACACGCACACTTCAGACTAAATCTAGTTCTAATGGTGAATCAGGCAGTGGGTCTACGGCAAAAGCCAGTCAATCCTCTGATAATGCTCGGCCACGACAGAGGCTGATCCCACAGGTTGTCCAAAAATTTGCTTCTATGATAGTGATTCATCTAACTTTTTTTCATACAACACATTTCTTAGCTCATCTGACTTGGTCTTAATCGGTTTCAAATTTAGTTGCTGAACATCAAATGACTTATGCACTTATCAAGGCAAATAAGTTATTTGCGTTCTTGAGAGCAAGCTGAAATCTACTTATTTTTCAGAATGAACTTATAAACTTATTAATGGATATCTCAAAGCCATTCGTAACCTAATTTGCGCTGGATGTTGACTAACAACTTCTCCATAAAAGCTGTCTTCTGACTGGTTTATGCATTGCATTGGAAAGGGTGATATGGTTAGACAATTGTTATCATTGATTAATTGCGTTTCTTCTACTACCTTGATGATTCTGAAGAAGAGAAGTAGCATACTGTGATGAGGAACAAATAATTGCTGAAATAGATTCTCCCTCCATCCCATAACAAGTGTCTAGTTTGAAAATAAGAAAGTGGGCCCCACCACCTTTTACCTTTAAACATCTCCACTTTAATTCTATTCATCTTACAAAATAAAAGTGGGCTCCACCACTTTTTATTTTTTTACTCTTTAATCATACTCACCTATATTTTCGTGCCGAAACAAACTAGGACACTTGTTATGGGACGGAGGGAGTAGTAAATATGGTTGTACGAGGCTCATTCATTAAGGGGATTTTTTTTTTGTTAACAAATCTTCCTGCATTCAAGTTTGCTGATTATGATTTAAGATATCTTACTATGTGGCGGACTCCGTTGGCATTTTCTCATTTCAGGAAAGTTCGGATGAATACCATTCCCCACCTCTCAATAAGAAAAGCACCTTGAAAGGCGTCCCGTGGAAAGATTTCTCGAAAAGTAGTTTCACTTTTGCAAGGGATGAGATGGGGCGGGCATCGGCAAAAAATGCTAATGAGAAGCATGGAGATAAGTCAGATTCAGTTCGTAAGAGCAGAAGGGTTCCTAAGAAACGAGTTTTAGATGGGGAATTTGATGAAGATGACGAAGATGATGAGATAAGGTACTTGGAGAAACTGAAGACTTCAAGGATGGCTGGATATAAGGATTTGGAGGCACAGTCAACCAGAAAATTGCAGAAGGGCGTGAAGAATGAAAATACAGAAGATGTTGAAAGGCGAGATTCCAGGAAACCCAGATCTGGAGACACGGACTATGAAGAGGAAGATGAAGTTTCCTCTGATGGCAATGCTGAAGGGAGGAACAAGAAAAAACAAAAGAGGGATCTGGCAGAGTTACCATCAGAAAACAAAAGGGAGATAGCTCTGACAACTCGTCAACGAGCCCTTCTAAGCAAGGATGCCCCAGAGGCAGGTGCAAGTCAAATTGAGTTCCCAAATGGGTTACCACCAGCTGCACCTCGAAGTCAGTATGAATCCCTTTTCCTTATTGCCCTTTTGATCTCTTCTTAGAATCAGCTGTTTGAATTTGTCTTTGCTAATTTCAACGACTCAGAACAAAAGGAGAAATTAACGGAAGTAGAGCAACAACTGAAGAAGGTGGAGGCTGCTCAGAGGCGTAGATTGCAGAACGAGAAAGCAGCTCGCGAATCAGAGGTTTAACTCTTGCATACACTGTTACCTCGGACTGCTCTACTAATCTTTTAAGTAAGATATGGAGAATAAGCTAGTCGTTTAAAAATTGTAGGCAGAGGCGATCAGAAAAATACTCGGTCAAGATTCCAGTAGGAAGAAAAGAGAAGAGAAGATGAAGAAGCGCCAGGAAGAATTGGCACAGGTATTTTCTTTCAAATATATTTAACATATTAGTTACGTGATGATATCCAAAATCTGCTGATGGAAGCTAACCTGAAGAACAAATTTCCTAAAAGCCCAGTTCTTGTAATAGGTTTACATTGTCAGTTAAATACATTTTAGTTCTTATAGATTATTAATATTTCTGTATAGTAGCAATATGGAACATTCTTGGTGTGTCATCAAAGATCAAAAGTATGCAGAAACAAGAATTACAATGAACTGTCTATCAAAAAACACACAAATATTGTGATAGAAGCTAACACTACTTTTTTTTCTCCTAAAAATTGAACAGGGGAAAGCGACAAATGCTCAAATGCTTACGACAAACACCATTAGGACAGTCATGGGGCCTACCGGGACTACTGTCACATTCCCTCAAGACTTGGGCTTGCCCAGATTTTTTGACTCCAACCCTTGCAGGTAAGAATTGTTTCGTTGTCTGTGTGTATTCAGACTCTTGGTGAAATTTCATCGCGAATTGGTTGAAGAAGAGGAAGCATAAATTCTTTATGTTCTTTTCTGAAATTTCAGCTACCCACCTCCGAGGGAGAAATGTGCTGGCCCATCTTGTACCAATGCTTACAAGTACCGTGATTCAAAGTCGAAGCTTCCTCTTTGCAGTCTGCAATGCTACAAGGCTGTTAATGAAGAGATGCATACTGAGAAGGCTTGCTGAAATTGTCTCTCTTTTATCAGTTTTATTCCGAGAATTTCCTGCATTTGATGAGGTTCAAGAGATGTGGGGTGATTTTGCTCTCTCTCTCCAAGTTTCCTTTCTCAAAGGTTGAAAAAGTAGGCTCTGTAATTGGTCCTTGGCAAAGATTTTGTAATTTTCTGGAAACTTTCATTTGATCAATCGGAAATCATTATGTTTCTGCTATTAAAAGTGTAATCCCCTCATATATTAGAATTTTAAACACTTGTAGGAATTTTGTTACACTATTTGCTGATAAATTCTCAAAAGTTTGCTACACTATATATATATATATATATAAAAGAATCATAGTGTGTCGCCTTGGTTTTAATTATCCCCGCGTAATTGAATTTGAATTTAGAAGATGGAAGAGTATATTTTACTAGGTGTCATGTCAAATCATAGTATTTTAAAAAATCGATACGTAATTTTAAAATTTTATGTTTCAAATTATTAGACAAATCTCACCCGAAATTTATAAAGTCAAATAAAGTATAGCATGCCAATGCATAACTAGTGGTAGAGGTGGTCTCCTTTGCAACTGGGTGCACCGTGCACTCGGGTGTAAAATGACACCAACACTTATATTAAATGACACTAACATTATATTGAAATGATACTAACATTATTTTATTTTACAAATGACACTATCATATTATATAAATAACACTGTCGTCAAATGACACTAACACTATATTGAAATGACACTATCATGTTATCGAAATGACATTGTGCACTTGGGGTGCACGGGAGAATTTGTAGTAGTGGTATGGCTATCTTATAATTTGCTGCTTCTCAGATTATTTAAACATGCCCCACTTTCCTATTTGTTTATCGTAAGAATCAAATTGTGTGTTCTTTGCGCCCCACTAAAACCAAACAATAAATTAATATATAACTCAAATTATCAGAATTTTCACCAGTTCTTGACTCTAAAAATATAGTATCATTAAATTAAATTTTTTCAATACCTGAAAACTGATTAGAATGGTTGTAAAGTAATGTAACTTTTTTACACGTAATTTCATGTCAAATTCTTGATAATCATACTCAATTTTCGAGTATCATAAATTTTTTCCAATAATAGATTAGTATAATTGTCGACAGTTTGATATATAATTAGTCAAAATCGATAACTCGTGATAGAACTTAAAAAAAAAATTAAAATATATTTGATTATTTAATCATAAAAGAAAGGTTTAAGTAGCAATTACGCCTCTAACATGAACAACCCCTATAGTGTTTAGTTCCCCTATACTCGACATTGGATCAATTAAGTCCTTGATGTCCCAAATTCAGTGCAATTAAACCCTCCTTCCAAATGGACGTTTAACATCGTTTCTTATTTATTTTTATTTTTATTTCGTAAGTGACGGGTCTCATCACATTCGATTCCGTTTTCATGCTTCTTTTCTGAGGCTGTCATCAAGTTGACGGTGCCTATGAACAACCATGTCCATGGGGGATCCAACCTCCATCCTCGGTACTTTGGTGCCAGATTTTTTAAGACGTACCGCAAAATGTGAGAAAGATGTTTTGTTTGATGACAACGAGATCGTCCATGACGAGGCGGGTCACCGTAGCGCAAGAAATGACGTATTTTGAAATAGAATGAGAAGTATGTTCTTGATGATGGGGAGGGAGTAGTGGTTGGCAAGGAGGTCGTTCATGGCGCCGTTGTCGATAGCGCAAACAGTGATGGTGCGGCGGCGATTGATCTCGCCTGCGAGGTGGATCACCGTGAGATAATAGTTGAAGTCGGAGGTTTTAATTGCACCGAATTTGATTGAAGATGGAGGGTTTAATCGTACCAAATGTGGTTAGATTCACCACTTAAGAATTTAGGACATCAGAGACTTAATTGATGCAATATCAAGTATAGGGGCTAAACATTATAGAAATGTACTATATATTAGGAGTGTGACCCTAAAAGAAAATCCCATGAAAGAAAAGAAAGGGTGAATGAGCATGGTATAAAGACAAGAGACAGTTGAAAAACCACAACATAAATTTACTACTTTTATAGTGTCTCTTTCTTCCTTGGCTTATCCAGAGCTGGTTTTATGTTTTTCACGTGCGACAAAGCACCACCACTGCCATATCTCGAGACATTGGTTTCCAACTAATTCTCTATCCCAAAATTTATCAACACACATACAAAATTATCTTCAAATGTCTCTAATTAAAATTAAAGCTAAAATATAGTAGTAATTTTGAGTAGTTCGCCCGCACGTGTAAAACTGGGGCAGAAAATTGACACAAACTACTCCAATTTAACATCACCATAGCTACAGAGTATTTTCTTTTTCTTCATATCAACATACTAATTTACTAAGCAAACATCTACACACACACTTTTCACCTAAAAACACACACAGCAGTTTTCAAGATAGATTTACAGTAATCCTCTCCTCACAGAAGCCGCTCTTCATGAAAGCCGTGAAGAAGGAAGAAGTGGGCAGTTCCTCGAGCTCGTCGTAGAAATCATTCTCCTCCGATTTCAGCAGCGGCGACGCCTCGTCGCCGTAGCGCGCGCCAGGTGTTTGAAGGATTTCCTCAAAGGGGGCTGCGTGATCCGACGTGGAAACGAATGGGGATTGGGAGAATTGAAGACGGTCATCTCCGGAATTCAGTGTTTCTTCTGGGTTTGTTTCTGATTCTTGTTCTTGATTCGGAGTTGTGGGGTGGGAGTGATGGGCATTGGTGAGTTTGGTGTGGGGAGAGAGAGAGGAAGGTGCAGGGTCTGGATGATTGTGGGTGGATGTGTAAGTGATGATGAGCATTGATGCATCTGTTTTGCATCTCTCAACTTGCTTCTTGGCTGAGCAGCCCTTGGATGTGCTGCATCTGTAGTACCCCCTGCATGCATTGTTGGACATCGCCATTCTTAATTAGTCTGCATATGTTCAAGGTGAGTTGGAAAAAAAGATGTGATTTTTAAGACATTAGTTTTGAATCTCAAGACCCTTCAAACAAGGGTTTTGTTTTTGCACAACCTCATAGTGATGAATGTTTGTGTGGAAAATCAAGAAAGTAATCCAGACAAGAAGTACATAGTAATAAATGGAGGGGGTGAAAAGAAGATCCACTTGCAAGTGTGTGTGTGTGTGAGAGAGAGAGAGAGAGAGCATGTAAATTAATGATGAACTATAACCTTGGATAAGGAGATCCTTTAATGGGTTTTTGGCCATATTTTCTCCAAGACCAGCAATCAGATGGAGGCCCTTCATTTCTATGCTGTTTCTTATCTTTTCCCTCTATTTTCACAGCAACCACAACTCTCTCACCCATCTTCCTGCAAAAAATTCACACCACTAATTAAAAATCTTGAAAATTTCCCACTTTAAAAACAAATTTGAAGACATGTATAAAAGAGTGCTATGTATATCACTTTACCTTTTCTTGTTTGCATGTGAATGATCTGCTGCTGAATGACTCTGATCACTTTCTTGCATGTTCTCTCTCACTTGATTTTTTCAGTCTAGATGGGACATATATGGAAGCCCTGATCACAGATTTTGGTTTTGGATATGGAGAAAGGGGAAGCAATAAGGAGAGAGAGATGAATCAAGAATCTCACATTTGATTAGAGAGAGAGAGAGGTGGAGAAAAAAAAAACCCACAAGTTGCTTTCTCTCTTTATTTTCTTTATCACTCAATAAATACATATAAAGATCCCACACACAACACACCACATCCACACACATGCCCACAGTGAGAATAAAACTTTTGCACACCACCCAGCATCCCCAATCAGAGTAATCCACAATATTTCCATATGCATATTCACATATGATATATATAGTAGGGACATGTGCTTTAATTGGGTGGTATATTTAGTTGTAGTCTTGTAGAAATAATTTTGCGATAGAAAGATTATGAATTCGAAAGGTTCCATTATTTTGTAAGTTGTGTGTGTAAAAATTAAAATAATGGGGGTTAGCGAAATTATGTGAAAATAGGGATTGGAATATTTTGAGAATTCTATAGAGATATAGGAGATAGTCGGTGTTTTTCTTTTTCTTTTATATTTATAAATACTGAAACTAAATTAAAACTATTAAAATTTCTAATGACAATTATCTTTATATCTTAGAATGATAAAATTTTTGGTCTTGTAGAGTAAATATAGGACACTAGTTAATAAATAACGCATCCGTAGGATAATTCTTGGCTCAAAATTAAAATAGGCAGAAGTATGATACTAATTAAAATGAGCCGACAATTACCCGCGAACGCATTACTTATCAATTAATGTCCTATTTCTACAATTTCAAAAAAATTATTTTCCTAAAAAATCCTCTACCTCTAAGAACATAATTATAAACTACTACCGGATGTCATTGAAACCTCCGACAACTCCACTGTGAAAGCATATCAATAAATAAAACATTTTTTGGTGTAAGATCAATTCATTTTGTTTCCTATAACATGTTGTAACATTTTCCTTTTTATTCGTTAAGGAAAAGGGCATAATTGTTTCGCGCAAATTCTTCCGCTGTCCGGGTTAATTTTGGTCCGGCCGCCTCCATTCAATAAAATATTATACTTTTTATATTACAAAAATTATTTATATATTTTACTTTTAAAAATATATTATTTATATTTAAAAAATATATATAATATTATTAATAAATATATCATTTACATATAACATGGTTTAATACAGCCGTCGTGACAAGAGAAGAGATCATGTCTAATTATTTTCAGTGCTTCTGGATAGGGATAATTGGTGGACTCTATAATTACTTCCTCCGTCCCGTGAAGCATGACACAATTCTTTTCGGCACAAGAATTAAGAAATTGATATTTTGTGTGTTAAGTGTGATAGGTGAAAAAGTAAAAATATGAATAAAGGGTAAATTTTTTGTCATTTTTAGAAATGTGTCATGCTTTGTGGGACAGACAAAAAAAAATGTGTCATGTTTTGTGGGACAAACAAAAAAAAAATTGTGTCATGCTTTGTGGGACAGAAAAAAAAAAAACTGTGTCATGCTTTGTGGGACGCACGGAGTATAACACAACATCCTTTAATTTAGGTGTACATCCTTTTAGATACTGTCAGTGAGCTTTTGATGGTAAATTTAATAATTTCTGAATCTCTGTTCAATTATCATTTATGACCTACTTATAATATAGATATAAAATGTCGGCAAAGTATATAGCATTTCGGGGGTCCGAGCTAATTAATTTTTTTTTTTACAGATTAATTCTTCTATGAGCAAAAAGAACTAATAACTTTTCATGAAATTAATTAATTTTAACGGAAAAAAGCTCGTTGAGTTAAAAGAATATTAATTAAAGTAATCATAAAAAAGTAAAATCCCCACATTCAATTTAAATAAATTTTGCTACAAGCAGAGACATTATAACTTCCTCCAGGAGGAAGCAAATTTAATGACAAATATTTGACAAATCCCTCAAATAGTGCTAGTGGATTTGGTAGGGGGTTGGGGGTGGGAGGTAGGTGGGAAATTAAATAGAGATATAAATATAAATAAACATCTTTACAAAATTTGTAGTGTTTGTCAAAATCTTGATAACTTCATTTTTGTTATGATGCAATCTTGGAAAGAATGGACAAACTAATAGTTCCAAATAAGTAGGGACTCTTGTACATTGTGGACTATGATGTGTGTGCACTCCCCCACCCATTGGAGTACATGTTTTAAATTATAAATATTTAGAGTAACTTAATTCATTTACTCAACACTTACTAATATTCACATAAAAGTTATTGCAAATAAAATTTATCTAATAAAAATAGCTATAATATAATCCACTAGCATGTACATGATTTGAGGTAACATAAATATGAGTCGGGAATATATGATTAAATTGTATTAATAACTAATATTTTAATAATCACATAATAATAAAAATTGAGAGTATGTGAAAAAGCTAAAACAAAGAAGTTATTACATAAAAAATCATAGTGAATTCAACATAAAAAGTAAATTACAAGTGTATTTGTAAAGAATTCTATATTTTAACTCAATTTTATTTTTTTATGATTCCATTATAAAAGATTACCCTACAAAAAAAATTAGTTCAAGCTCACCTATTAGATAAAAAAAGAACAAAA
Source organism: Salvia miltiorrhiza (assembly GCF_028751815.1). NCBI lineage: Eukaryota > Viridiplantae > Streptophyta > Magnoliopsida > Lamiales > Lamiaceae > Salvia > Salvia miltiorrhiza. Next base: position 5,796,414 of record NC_080394.1, on the reverse strand, counting down.
ATATGAAATAACAATAAAGTTGCATTATACTGACTCCGTTCCGCGTTTATAACATCCCAAAAAAATGAAAAACACAAATTAAGGAAATTGAGATAAAGTAAATGAGGAGAGATACAGAGAATAGATAAAATATTTTTTTTGTTGTTGAGACATTATAAATAAGACGTTCCAAAACAGAAATTGGGACGTTATAAGCTAGACAAATGAAACGCAATACTAAGAGAATTTTTTTAGAAAAAAAAAATTCAAACAATTTTTTTATTTAAATAATAAATATAAAAATACATAATATATATATATATATATATATATATATATATATACTACTATTATTATATTTTTGAGAAATTTCAGTGGGCCCAGTGCCCCCAACTGGACCCCTGGGCTCCGTCACTGCATGATGGTGTACTGGTGTTTATAGTGATAAATAAATGTCATCATATTTCATTGCACGGGTACATATTTTGTGGAAACTTATTATTGTAGTAATAATCACGTGAATTATTAATTCTCAAAAAATAAAATAAAAAAATCACGTGAATTATTATTTCAAAAAGTTTACAATGGTTTATGTTGCTTGTGGAGGTGTACCTTATATAGTTATATCGATACTTATATTCATCCACATAGAAATATGCATATCTATTTCTTGTTTGTGTTTTTGAATATTCTGCAGCATTCTGAGCTCGTGAAAGAAAAATATCGAAATTAAGTGTTCGTCTCTTTGCACCTCTATACTTTTTTTTTAAGGTTTGAATTAATATGTCCACGGCGATAGTTATTTTTTGTACGTGCGTATATGGGGTGTTCACGATTTGGTTTAAACCGTAGATCAAATTAAATTAAATCGCATTTATGTTTGATTTGGTTTATGATTTGAAAAATATGATTTGATTTATATTTTTGAAAAAATATGGTTTACGGTTTAAGTTTGATTTTTTAAAAATGTAGACCAAACTAAACCGTAAATCGTAATATATTTTTTTATATTATTATTATTATTATTATTATTATTATTATTATTATTATTATTATTATTATTATTATTATTATTAATTTAATAATTAATTTGTTGCACACTTATGTAATTACTTTCTCTAAGTTAAAAAAGAAAGATGTTAGGAACTGTGTAGATAACTAGATATTATTCATTATATGCTACTAATTATTGTGATATTTGTTTTCATACAATATTCATGTTGGATTATTGGTTTTGTCACATAAGTTGAAGATGTGAAGTTTATACGACTTCTTGATTTTTTGCAAGTGGTGCTTTTTATTTTTCAAATTAAGACACATAGAGTCATTTTATTTATGTCTTAGAATAATTCTTAATGTGTTTTGAATTTATTATTTTTATTTTCAATTATATTTTATTTTTATTATTTTTGAATAGCTTCGATGTTCGATCTTTTTATTACTTTTAAATAGGAAAATAAAAATATAAACAAATCGCAAACCAAATCGCACCAAACCGCATTAATACAATTTGGTTTGATTTAGTTTGGTTTTGATACTAATACAGTTTGATTTGGTTTCAAAATATTATCAAACCGTATTTAATAATTTGATTTGATTTTAGTGCCAAACCGCGAACACCCCTAGCATATAACATAGTTTAAAAAAATTTACTCCTAAATAAGGGTTGCAACAAAGACACGTTTAATTTTTAGATTAGATTGTCACATTTAGACTATAAATAGGAAATAAAGTTTTTATTCTAATAAAAAAGCATATGCATTCTTATCTATTTTTCTGCACTGTTTTGTATGACTTTTCAATTCTTTAATCATTTTTCTTCTTAGTAATCATGTCAAAAGTAAGGAGTACTCATATTTAATAGGGCGGAGGAAGTATTAGATAGAATGGTGTACTCAAATTAAACACTAAGGTACGTTCTCTTTAGTTGTGCATTCTTATCTATTTAATTTTTTTCCCCTTATTTCATAGAAAAAGAGGGATAAATAAAATTTCACCATTTAAATCCTTACTTTCTTTTGCATAATTTCCTACAAAATAGATGGACCCTCATTCCTCCTTTTCACTACAAAGGAGGGAATTACCCCTCTATTTTTGGTGTGCTAATATATACTCCCTCCGTCCCTGAAATAGCTTATTCTTTGGGGAAAGGGAAATTAATTTGCAAAGTGTATTGATAGTGGAGAAAAAGTGTTATAATTATTATTGAAAATTATGAAAAAGGTGTTATAATTAGTATTGGAGTGGTGAAAAGTGAAAAGTAAGAATAAATAAATATTTATAGTGAAAATGAGGAATGAGTAAGGGTCAAATCCTATTTTCTATGAAATAAGGGGAAAAAATAAACGATTTAAAGGGTGAAATTTTATTTATCTCTCATTTTCTCATGATAAATTTATAATCAAAGTGAACTCATCTTGATAAGAAATAATATAGCATTTGTCTTATCAATCTGGACATTTGAACAATAGGAAAAAAAAAAACAACTAATGAGGAATAAATAGGAGAATTAATTTGTAACACAATGCAGTTCTATAGAAGCATTCTCTGCATTTCGAATGAATTAAATTCACCATGAAAAAATAATTTTTTACGGATGAAAAATTTTCATGGATAAATAGCTAAATCCTCTTGATAAATTATACTAAGAGATTATCGATCAAATGAGGCCCTCGTCGACTTCGATGTCGATAAATTTTAACCGAGGTACTCAATAATATTTACCAAGGGATTACCAAGAGAGTGATCCCTCGGTAAACCTATGTCAGAAATTTAGTCGGTTTCTGTAGCTATTTTACTGAGGGGAAAATTCATCGGTAAAAGTGTAAAATTAAGGATTTTTTCTTTTGGTAATTTCCTCGATAATTACTGTTTTTTCAAATATTTATTTTTTATAGTTTTTACGTATTTAATTACGATAAGCTGTTCATCAATAAATCCAACAACAATAACATATTTTCAGTCAACATTGTTTAATAGTATCTGACAATATGTCCATATTTAAATACATCATATTAATGTATGTAAAATACATCACTAAGGGTTCCTGGTGAGCATAGACTCCGATTTAAATGGTCGATTAATAGTATATTATTTGAATCTTTTTCCCTAAATTTATATTAAACCAAAAAAAAGGAACATCTTATTAAAAAAAAAAACAATTTTATGTATTAAATCATGTGGAATAGTTTAATTTACTTTAATTATGTATTTAAATCATGTGGCAGTGCAGATCAAGACAACCCTAATCTTCAGCTTGCTTGTCTCCGCCGTCGCCATCGCAGTTCTCGTGCTCTAACCGGCATCATAAAACGGCGCCGTTTGTGCGAAGCATGGATTCTGCTTCTTGATGCAGTTTGGCCTGAGTTTAGGGTTTTATCTGCTTATCAACGCCGACAACGGGAATTTCGTATCTGGATTGCATGAAATGCGGATTTTCTAGAATCTGGTGAAGCCGGTGGTGGATGAGGCGGTTTTGGCGGTGGTGGAGGTTGGCGGCGCTGCCGCGGATCAGGGCGGAGCTGGGGTGTGGACGCCGCAGATGTTTTGGGGGTGGTGGTGGTTGTATTATTTGACGGCGGCGATTGGCGGCGTTAAGGTGGTGATTAAGGGCTTGTTTTGGGCAGTCAACCAATTTCACAGCTCCACATCAGTAGAAGTTCAATACAAAGTAACAATTACTCGATGTAACTTTCATGTTATATTTTCTATTTATTGTATATTATATGTATACATGGAGACATGCTTACAATCATGTTCTATATATCTATTTTAATTTATATAGTATAGTTTATTTTATTTAAATGATATTAGTTGGCGCTATTATATATCTGTAAACTTCAACCAGTAGTTAAATAAAATTTCTATTAGTTCAAATACTATAATTGTACAGCACTATTCAACTTTAGTTTTAGGCGCGTATATTTAATATTTATATGACCGAATCATGAAACCATAATTCATAATTAAATATTGTCATTTATTAGAATGGGCTCAAATAAATGTATGGTTGAGTCATATATAAACTAAATTTACTCACGAAATATATAGGTTCCTATTAAACAATATGACCTTGCTATGAAATATAATGAATTTAATGTGTGAAGGAATTAAAAAAAAAAAAAAAATGAAATTTTCACTACTAGAGTTTCGAACCCACCTATACTATAAATTCATTCAATAAAGTGATGAATTCATATTAAATCTTCACGATTTATGAATTGGCCATGGTTTCTATTTCATATATATACATAGACTAACCCTTCCCTATCTATATAAAACCTTGATAATTGAGGCCAGAGTTCTTGAGATTCCCACCCGCTCTTCCATCGGTTTTCTCTTGTTTTCTGGTGTTTTTGAGTACTCTTTTTCTTCGATTTTTTGCTGAAGTTTTAATGAGGCTCAACCTTTAGTTTGTTGACTTGTTCGTTGTGCTTTTAAGGGTTTACGTTTTTTGATTTTCGTTTCTTCTTTTTAATAAAATTGCAATTTCATCATATATGCAATGTGTATGAAGTTGTTGCAAAATAAAAATATAATGCTAATATAGACTAAATATGAGCGGTATAACGTATGTAGGATAATATTTTTACATAAATAGGAAAGGATAATATCAGTAAATAAAATAAGCTTAAGAACGGACAATTATATATATTCTATTATTGTTGATCATCTTCTATTAATTATTCTCATATTGATAATATATATATATATATATATATATATATATATATATATATATATGTATAAAAGTATATACAAATATTATGCATAAGCAAGAGTTTCGTGGCCACTATTTTAATAAAATAGACTAATTAGACGCTGGTTTGATGAATAAAACAGATACTATATAATAAATGCTACAAGTCGTGAACAGCTAGCCGAACACATTTTTATAACTTTTGAAGACTTTTTTTTTTTTTTTTTTTTTTTTTTTTTTTTTTTGAAACCTAAAAAACAAACTTTTGAAGACTTAAAACCCCAAGATCATGCACCATTAATTAATCCTCACTAAAACAACAAGAAAATATTATATTTGTTAAATAATTATTTTGCTGCAGGTATCAACTGGAGGAATTACTCATCATGTCATCCACTTATGGATAATATACAAAATTTCCTTTCAAATATATATATGGTGTTTCGTTTTATGTTATACGATTACCAATATAATTAACATGAATGAAAATTATTTTATATTTTCTATATTTATATAACATCGATGCTACCTCAATTATCATATTTATAAACCATGACATTTAACTTTGTGTGCGAATTGCGATTGATGAATCAATTTTGAAAAAAATGGCTTCCGACGACGGAACCAATCAATCAGTTATCAGACTACACAGAATTACTTCATCTATTCTTTTTTTCTTATATAAATATAGCTAGTATATTATACTACTCCCTCCGTCCACCAATTCAAGGCCTACTTGCCTTTTTGGTCCGTCCACAAAAACAAGGTCTACCTATTTTTGGCAAGTTTTTATTCATTATTTAATCAAAAAAGTCAAAGATTCTTTACAAAAAAGTGGGACCCTTTCTCCACTCAACTAATAAAAATACACTTTTTTCTTAAAACCCATGTTTTTTCATATAGGCCTTTAATTGATGGACGGAGGGAGTACTATTTTCTCAGCGGCTGGCATAAACATCCTAAAAATCATTTATTTACCTGCAGGAATCTATTTTTAAAATAATTAACATAAACATCCTAAAAATAATAGTCGAAAGTCTTACTCAAACTTATATATCCTCTCACATTCTATCGATCGAAATTGTCTCTTATTAATTCAAGAAGAGTCATTAATCTTCTCAAAATGTCAACTATTTATATTTCTAATTCTACAGAAAATCAACCGGCTAAGCAATGCCGCGCCGCCGTGAAAGAGTTCGGCAGAATCTTCTGCACCACCTTCCTCAGCCTCGTGCCGCCGCTATCGCTCCTCCTCTTCGCCCGCCTCTCCGCCATCCGGCATCAAACGGCCGTGCCGAATCTCCACAACAATTTGTACACTAAGACGACGTCAGTCCTCGGCTTCCCAATACTCGCCGCCGCCGTTGCTGCTCTTGCTCAAGGCTTCGCCGGCGATAGGCGCGCTTGGCTTATCAGAGGACGGCGTCGTTTACATGGCGCGGTGGTTTGGATTTTCTCGATGCAAGTTTGTCTGAATTTGTGGATTTATGGGTTTGTGGAAGTTGATGATCGAATGGGCGGCGGCGGAGTTGGGAGTCTGGTTTCTGTGAGGAGTCTGGTTTTGGGGTTGGGATTGTGTGAAACGGTGGTTTTCTGGCGGCGGGATGTGGTGAAGCCGGCGGTGGAGGAGGCGGTTTTGGGGCTCCGAGGAGAGGAGTTTAACTGGGTGGAGAATGTTGTGTTGGCGGCGGCGTTTGGTTGCATGTGGTGGCGGAGGCTGAGGAGAGAAGCGGAGGAGCTGGTGGTCATGAGGAGAGATGTGGAGCTGGTGGATGTTGTGGGGTGGTTGTTGTATGGTTCCACAGCGGCCGTCGGCGGTGCTACGGTGGTCAAAGGTTTGTGGTGGGCGGTGAGTAGGATTTTCCGACGGCAACCGCCGGTGATCGGAAAGGTCCGTGCCATCGATAATAGTTTAATTTGGGTTTGAAAATTAACATTGAAACCGAGATACAAATATCTATCATGTAATTTATACTCTCTCCGTTATCATGTAATTTATACTCTCTCCGTTCCATAAGAATGCGCCCTTATTTCTAATCGTATAACTTTACATTTAGTCTCATTTAAAAATAAATACATTATTACACTCAAAGAAAGGAAAAACAAAAAAAAAAAATATTACATTCTTCCTCATGAAGCGCAGTCTGTTGGTAAGACGCTTCCCCTCCAATCAATAGGTCGGGGGTTCGAGTCACCCTAGGAGCTAGAGTGTGAGTGAGTTTTTTCCTTTCTTTGGTTGTAACAAATTAAAAAAAAAAAAAAATACTTCACATGTGATTCAAGTAAACAATTAAACTTCGTATATGAGACAATTAATAGACTCCCTTTATTAATACTAATTATTTAAAAATATATATATATTTATGCATAAATCTAAAATTCAATTAACACGTTAGATGCCCATATGAAAAAGTATTACGTCCTCCAAACTTTTCTATTTTTTTTATATACATTTTCTATTATTGAACATTAATATTCCACACATAATATGAATAATTTTTCTCTTCTAATTAATTTACACTTATTCACCAATAATCAACTTAACATTAATTAATACCCTTAATATGAAATCATTTTTCTACTATTAATACACTCTACAACTTTCTATTAAAATTTGTGCCAAAAAATTCTCTCCATATATATATTTAAGTGATGAAAAAAGTATAAATTTAAGTAAATATTCATATTAAAGATAATTCAACAATACAATTAGTAATTAAAAGTATGAACCGTATGGATATCAAAGATAAAAAAAGTATTCATTTTTTTTTTATATATATATAATTAAGATTATACTAAAACTTTCATAATTTTTGTAATTGGCCTTCAAATGGAACAAATGATGATGGCCGCGGGGACGGTTCTTGTCCGGCCGAGGGAGACCGGTGAGGAGGTTCTGTTCCGGCGAACAATAAGAGACGGTGAGCTGAGATCCTATATTTCAACTTTGGTTTTTAATTATTTTTTTATTTTTATTTAATAATTAGAGTATTATTTAGGGTTCACCCATTCAATTAAAGTTTATAATTATCTTTTAATTTAATTTGTATTTTTATAGTATATTAATTTTCAAAGTTCAATTTTTTTATAATAAATGTTAATTAGAGTTTATAATAATATGGAGTAGTAAATATTTTTTTTGTAATATATTTATTAAACGAATTAAATTAATAGTGAGAAGCATATAATGAGATATAGAGTGTGGGATAGAGGATCTTATTCGGTTTCAAGGTGTAGAAAATTTATGAGATGTCTAATTTGGGGTTTTAAAGCTATACTATAAGATAATAAATAAAATTTATGAGATATCTAATTTGGGGTTAAAGCTATATGATAAGATAATATATAAGAAATTTTTTATTTTAGTTTAGTTAAATTTTATAACGAGTGAAATGATGATTATGGATAGAATTTTATTATAGAGGTTCAGGATTTTGTCATATGATTTCATTATATTTTCTTGTTCCGGAATAACTGCCAATTCGTTAATTGTATATTGGGTTAAGTACCAAATACCCCAACGTTGGGGCCCCTATCGCATATAGGACCCTAAAGTCAGGGTATGCGCTGTTTACTACCTCAACGTGGCCAAACCTAAGCAAATCCCCCCCCAGCGTTTTAACACCGTTAAGTCACCGTTAAAAAAATTATTTTTTTAAAATTTTTAATTAAGATGCTCTCTCTCTCTCTCTCTCTCTCTCCAGTACACAAATAATCATTTCCGAAGATCTCTCACAGATTAAACATAAGCATAGTTTCACCATCAAAGCAGAATAGACATAGCTACACCAGATTAAACATAAGCATAGCTTCACCATCAAAACCTTAATTTTACAGTATTTAAATAGGAAAGCGGATCAATAACAAAAGAAAGGTAAAATAAAATAGAGTCTTGAGCAGTAGACGGGCTGCCTCGCCGGAGACGTCTGAGCCATCGATTCCTGAAGTAAGAAATAATTAGAGATTTATTAATTTGAGCAATAGACGGGCTGCCCGCGCCACGGTGGTCCTCGATGGCCGCCGATAGCAGAGAGAGAGGGAGATTGAGGGAGTGAAGTAGAGAGGAGACAGAGAGATAGAGATTGAGCGAGGGAGAAAATGACAGAGCGAGATAGATGAAGAGAGAAGAGAGCAGGGCGGAGACCACCGACACTGCATGCGCAGCGGCGCGACATCATGAGAGAGTGAGGAAGGGAGCTTACCTGAGACAGAAACGGTGGCGGCACGACAAGCAGCAGCGGCGGCGGCGTTATTCGCTGGAGAACAAGAATTGTGGAGAGGAAATTAGAAACCCTAGATCTATTTCTGATTTGAGAAAAAGGGGAAGAAAATGAAGGAAAAGAGGGGGAAAAAAGGGAGGCGCCGGCCTCGCCACGCCGGAGGCGGCGAGAACCGGCGACGCTCACTGGAAAAGGAGGGAGAGAGACTGTATAGCAAAGAGGGAAAGAGAACGCAGAGGAGAGTAGAGAGAATGCTCGATGGGGGGGGGAGAGAGAGAGAGAGAGAGAGAGAGACCATCTTAAATAAAAATTAAAAAAAAAAAAAAATTTAACAGTGACTTAACGGTGTTAAAACGCAGGGGGGGATTTGCATAGGTTTAGCCACGTTGAGGTAGTAAACAACGCCTACCCTGACTATAGGGTCCTATACGCGATAGGGGCCCCAACGTTGGGGGGGGTATTTGGTACTTAACCCTTGTATATTTGTATGAGACACACTTTTCTGTGTGCAGTTGGTTTTTGAATGACACTATTTCAACATACAAATTATATATGAAGATTTTCAAATGTCATTTGTATGTTGAAGTAGTGTCATTTGAAAATGTTCAAGTGTTATTTTTAGAATAAAGTGACATTAATTTGCCGACTGAATCGGCCTTTTAATTCACATATTCTGAAAATGTTTAAGTGTTATTTTTTGAATAAAGTAATATCAATACTGTGTAACCGATTGCACAAAAGTATTTGTGTATCTATTTAATATATTAAAGGATTACATGTTGAAGAGCTCACAATCATTCTCTATCCTAGGTGGCACTCTAGAATGCTTATATTTCTAATTTTCTAAATCCTTCATATTTCATGCCTCTTAAATTCAAAAAAAAATATAAACAAAATATAATCATAACCGTTACTTATACATTTAATATCAATAACTATTTTCTTCAAATTTATCATAGAAAGTCAAATGTTTATATAATGCAATACTTTTTATACATTTAATATCAATAACTATTTTCTTCAAATTTATCATAGAAAGTCAAATGTTTATATAATGCAATGTAATTAATGGTTGGAATAAAAAGTAAACTACACCATATACTATTTTCAAAAATCTCTATTATCCTTCACTAGTGTGTAACCCGTCGAAATTCGACGGGAAACCACTTTACATCATACGAGTAATTGTTATTATATATTGTTTATAATTATAATATATGAAATACTTATATAAATTATATTTTTAAATTTTAATTTTATTTAATCAAAATAAATTGGTGGTACAGTTCAAACTATAATAATCTCAATAGCTTTTATCTATTATATGTTAATTTTTTGTTGAAAGTTAAAATAAATTGTCTTCTTATAAGTTTTTATTTGATGAAATTTCAAAAAAAAAGTTTATGTGAGGTTTGGAGATTTTAGAGAAAAAAAACAAACAAACAAATATTTATGTATATTTGACATAGATATGATGAATGATTGATACATCTCAGTTTGTACTAAAATCACTCTAAATAGTTAATTGTAGATATTTCGTTAAACAATTTAGCTCACTAAAATTGTTCGAGTCTCTTATTTTTTATTTATATCTGACTTGGCTCTAAGAGTTTAAACGATGTCACACCTTTGATTATTTGATTTATGATTTATGAAGTTTATATTTCCATCTATAATGTTCCTTTGGTTTTTAATTCTTTTCGATGATTGACTCCAATAGTATTGTAACTCATGCATTTACTATCTGGTGCTTTTTTTTTCTTCAATTCATGATTGCAATGTCTGTGACATTGTAAAGACTTTGTGATTTTGTGTTTCTAGACTTCTATAAAATTAATTTTATGATATGCTTGTGTAGGATGTAGATAAGTCACTTATGTATGTTCCTTAACCAAATTTTTCTTTTAAAATTTGACTAAGTCTGTTTTTTGGTATATTTGTAGTCATACAATTGAATGGGTTTAATAGATTCTAAAACTTGATGAGAACTGACAATGGAATCCGAAGCAGTAGCAAAAAACAACAACTTTATACATTGCACCCAAAACTCAGTATACATGTTTTGGAATGGAAAATTCTCACGAGCCATAATGCAGAACATCAAGTCCTGATACCAAGGATGACACTGGAACCAGCTGATCCAAGACTATCGTTCAAGTTTCAACGGCTATAGTTTGTTATTATAGTTTCTTATGCAATGACTATAGACAAAAGTCAAGGTCAATCACTTTATCATGTGGCTTTATTAGGCATTATCAATTTTATGTAGCTGTTTTTAGAGTTACAAGCTGAAGATGTCTAAAATCTTGATATGTAATAAAGACAAGGTAGTTTATTCATCTACTACAAATGTTGTATATAAAGAAGTCTTTCAAAATTTATAATAATAAGATGTTGCAGTTGTCTTTTGATATGTTACCCCCCTTCCCCCCGTCCGCCAAAAGTATGAAACTTTTGATCGGCACAAAAATTGACGGTGATTTTTATACACTTGAGAAAGGGTCCCACCATTATATGAAATGAGTGGTTGAGATTGAATTAAGGTGATTTTTTTATTGTAAATAAGAGGGGTATTTGTAATGTAAAAGACAAGGAAAATATGTGGAATCATATTCTAAAAAGTAGAGTGTCATACTTTTAGTTGACACAAAAATGACAAAATTTCCATATTTTTTCCATGGACGGAGGAAGTATTATTTTTATATTTTTTTTTTGAGAAATTTAAAATGTTAATCTTAAAATATATTTTTAGTATTAATATAAATTGTATAACAATTTTATAACTTTTATTTGACGTCTTACTCAACTACTTATAAATGTACTATGAACTTTTATGTAAATGGATAAATTTTAAAATAAATTAAGAATTTTTTTATTATCTTATAACTTGTATTTAATTTTAATAATATTCGTGTATATTTTGAAAAATGAATTAAATATATGAAATTTCAACAAAATACGTATCCCGTGCATCGTACGGGTGAAACGCTAGTATTGATTAATGTTCGGACCCGTTCATAATGAATGTACATGCACCTGTTGAAATTCAATTTTAAAGTAATTTTACTATCATTACAACGTAAAATATTATTTTAGAACTTTTTAATAGTTATTTTAGAAGCTAAAATAAATAAATAAAATAGAGATAATGCTATACAATTTAATTCACATAATTTATGGCTAATTATATATATTATGTAGTGCCTAATTTGTGGATATGTGTGCTAGATAGGCGCATACTATATATTAGTAACACATAATTATAAGTAGGATATAGTGCATATTCTAATATTATATGTAATGTGTAGACACTTATTACTTATACACTAATTATTACACACATATATAATAATATATAATTACGTGAAGAAATATGGTCGAAATTTTTGTCATATACAATACTTATATACAAATTAGTATTTTGATTGATCATTAACCAGTAAATTAATTAGTGCATGTATATCAATCGATTGTAGTGATAATCATTTTCTTTATATGATTTTCAACATGTATGAAAAATGGCTCGATCGCAAGTGGTCATACTTAAAACATCCTTTGAAAAATTAATAGATAAAAACAAATTACACAAAATAATTAATAATAAGTTAATTGCTCATCTCAATAAAACCCAATTTAAGCTTGTCTTCTGTTACTATTACAATCTCGGAAATTGGAAGTGAAATCAACATTGCATTTTTCTTTATGAAATTGATCGTCTAGAATGTCATCAACGTCGTATTAGGTTTAGTTCGTAAATTCTTTAATTTCATACATATTATGTAAATGTGTATACATGATTTTTTAATTCTATTTTTTATTGAATTAATTATGCTTGAATAATATGCATTTGAAACAATTTTAATTTTATATATAGAATATTTTGTTTTGAATATTTGAGTAAATGATTGAACTTATTTTGCTATCTCTAGGAATTAATTATGCGTATTAATTTATCTTGTGTGTAAACATGTTGAATTCATACAACAATTATTAAAAAAAAATATAGTGAAAATGAGAGCTTCAATTCTATTAATCACCTATTAAAATCACCAAGAATTTCAAATGATACAAAAGTACAATGTTTAGTAACATGATTTGCTAGGAATTTGCTTCACCTCTTCAATCTTGTTATTCGAATTCTCTTATTTCTTTGTTGTCATCGCATCTTCTTCTTCTTTTTGTATCTAAACGTACGTGCAAGATATTCTGATAAACCATTCTTCATGATTTTTGCTTTGTCCAACAATCAACATTGGAAATCCCTACGTGTAGCTTGAATTTAAGCAATGTTATATGAACGCGTGCCTCTCTTGCTCTCTAGATTTGTGGTGTCAAAGATGTAGTTAAGTGTGGAAGTTTTTTGTTGTAGAAATTTGAAATATATAGGCACAACGTAATATAAAAATGGAAAAGAAAAATTATTGTCAATTTGTCATTAACTTGTAATTAATATTATTAATTATATTTAATATATTGTCTTCAATTGTGTTAGGATAAAGTTATTATGTTGGATTGTATTGATTGATTGATAACTACCAAAAATAGCATTTTCAATAGAAGGAAAATAAAAGATAAATTTTGAAATTTATAATTAAAAGGTATATAAATTGAAAGTTTTAGAAAATTGAAAATTAAAATTTCTAATAGTTTCATATAAGATTGAGGATAAATATAGTGTCTCCAATGTGTATTATTATATAAAATTAATAGATAGAGTGAAATTAACTTTTGGTAATTGCAAATGAATATTAAGAATAGCAATAATATTGTTAGGGGTGTCTAAACGGGTAGCGGGTATCAGGTATACCCGACCCGACCCGATACCCGAGCGGGTATCGGGTACCCAAAACCCGACTAAGGCGGGATACGGGTCGGGATCGGGTATTGCTTAGGCGAGATTTGCGGGTATCGGGTATACCCGTCGGGTATCGGGTATACCCGAATACCCGCATAATAATTAATTAATATATATTTTTATTATTTTATATAACTTAAATTAGTTAATGTCTTAAATCTTAATTTTGAATTCTGAAAATCCTATGAAGAAACGCAGTGTGCCTACCCCAATGCCCTAACTTTGGAAAAAAAAAATTTTAATTATCTCATTCTTCGTATATAATATATATGATATATAAGTTATATAATACTATAAGACAGACTAGAACTAATTTCCTCCAAAATATATTGAAGCTTTTTGTTGTAATTTATTTAAGGTTTTACTATTTGCTACTGTACTCTGTGCTCGTTGGGAAGCAAGAATAAGGCAAAATTTTCATTATGGGAACTTGGGAAGCAAGCTTGATTCTTGAAACTACCATAGTAATAGTATTTGCTATTTGCTAATTGCTAATATTAGGGAACTTCCATTAAATTTATTAGTTATTATAATAAAGTTTCTTTCAATTTCCATACGTCATTTTAATTCAGAAATTGGATACACACATTCAATCAAATTCGCTGAAGAATTAATCAAAAAAAAAATCGAAAAATTAACTAAAATGCGGGTATGCGGGTACCCTAATACCCGCATCGGGTACCCGCGTCGGGTATTAGGGTACCCGACATTTTTGTCGGGTCGGGTATCGGGTAGACGATTTGCGAAAAAATCGGGGTCGGGTACCCGTAAAATTCGGGTAGGGTACCCGACCCGTCCCGTTTAGACACCCCTAAATATTGTTATGATTATAAATATAATATGGAATTAAAAATGAATAAATGCAAAATGTAACATTCAGAAGAAAAAAAAAGAATGGACGGAGATATCTAATAAAGATATAGAGATGGTTGGATTGAAAATTTGTCTTTAATTATGTAAAATTTGTCTTTAATTATGTAGTAAATGCAAGGTGCTTGTATTAGGGTAAAAATTATGGTAAGATTATAATTATTAGAAATATAACATAGAATTAAAAATGAATAAAATATGAAATTTAGAAAAAAAAGAATGGAAGGATATGAGGATGCCACCTAGGAGAGAGAATTATTGTGGTGGCTTCAATATGTAATCCTATATATAATAGATAGATTCTCATTTTTTCATAAGTCATCGTATCTCTTATCCACATTTATTTTTAATCAAACTCCATCATGACTAAAGACTATATAAATACTTGTGTAATATCTCATCCTTTATATATTTGCACCATCAATTTAATTTGATCAATTAGTCAAATTAATTAAAATTTTGATTTAAAATTAGATTTAAATGTTGATTTAAAAAAAAAACTATTTATTTGGCCAACTAATTAATTAATTAGTCAAATTGTCTTATTGTAAAAAAGATGTTTAGTTGGCCAATAAATAGTTATATTTAAAATAGATCAAATAATTAAGTTTTGTTATTTAGTATACAATCAAATCAACCAACTACAATACAAATTAATTATTATTACTTTTTTTAGATCTAAATATGTTACTTTGTTTAACTAGATTAACCAATAACCGGATTGAAAAATTCAATTATTTGAAGTAGGTTCGAGTGAAATTTAGTTTGACTTAAATGTGAAAACTCTAAATGTTAGTTATCTAATTCAATTTTAAAAGAATGACAAGTTTACCACAGTACTAGCATTGAGAAACCTGAAAATTCTAATTGTCTGTTAAACATAAGATGATTTTCTACATACTAATATTAATATATAAAATAAATTAAAATATAGTAAAAATTTTCTTAATATATTTAAAACTAATTTATCTTAATATGCCTGCATAAGTTTTTTATTTATTCAACGTTGCAAAATTATCTTTTGAATTAAATTAATGACAATATAAATTGACCAATTGATTTGTAAGCATTTCCGCTAGGTATATGTTTTTTTTATAGCTCTAGACGAGATGAGTCTCAAAATTAACTTTTGATCTTTCAAACTCTAGATGAGATAATCTTAAAAAGTCATAGCTCATAGGTGATCTATCAAACTTCATACGAGATGTACTTATAAGTCAATTTTGCTCCAAACAATGTGATGCTCATAAGTTAGAAGTGGTTCGCGAAACTCCAAATGAGATAATACTTATAACTAAATTTCGATCCTTTAAGCTTCAAATGAGATACTCAGCTACGGTCTTCAAACTCCAAATGAGTGATGCTTATAACTCAATTCCGATCTATCAAACTATAGACAAGATGATGGTTACAAGTCTGTTATAGTTTTTCATACTCCACACGAGATGATGCTCACAACTCAGGTTTTATCTTTCAAGTTGAAGATGAGATGATACTCATAAGCCAAATCTCATATAACAAGCTTCAGATAAGATAATAATTATAAGTTCGACGTACAAAAGTCAAATGTGATATTTCAAGTTACAGACAAGATAATGCTCAAAAGTTTTGTAAGGTTCGAATGAGACGATGTTCGTATATAAGATGGTTTTCCTATAACCGATTAACAATAAATAGATGTGTCAATCCTTCATCATATTCTATGGTAAATTTACCTAAATATTTTCTTATTTTTCTAAAATCTCCAACCTCAATTTTTATGTTATTTCATCACATAAAAATTTATATAAAAAGACAATCTGTTTTAATTCTCAACAAAAAAATTAACATATAACTAACAAAAATTGTTAAGATTATTATAGTTTGAATAGGACTAGCAATTTATTTTAGTTAAATAAAAATGAAATTTAAAAATAATTAATATAAAGACCATTTTATATACTATAATGAAAAATAATGTACAAAGTTTCCCGTCGAAATTCGACGGATTACGCGCTAGTTTGTATTATACTCCTAGAGGCCTAGTACTTAACAATTAATCCACAGCTGAGTTTACATCATATGTGAATTAAAAGGCCGATTCAGTCGGCAAATTAATGCCACTTTATGGAAGGATGATACTGACCAATCAATGAAAATTTAACATAATAATTGTAATATCCGACGTATTTATTGCATCATTCTACAATATAATACTGCATACTTCCACGAAAGTAAGTCCTAATTAATTTATGCTAAAAATAAATAAATAAATGAAAGACGGGCCTTTTGTGTTGGGATAATTCAAAAAGAAAAACGAGCTAGCCTATTAGAGTGGGACGAGAGGAGTAGCATTTTTGTTTATTCACAAATACATATCCTATCATTTTTTGGAAATAATTTCTTTAACTTGATTCTCTTTTCATTCACTATATAATAATTAATTTTTCTTAAAATTTGTGCTAACCTTCTTTTCATAATCGAAGAAAGTATGTAGTATTATATATGAAAAATTGATAGGAGACAAATTAATATGAATATAAAAATAATAGTTCATGCACATAAATTACTCTCCTACAACCATCATTTCTATTAAATTATATATATACCTGTAGCATTTTTTTTATCGAACTCAAGACCTCTCATAAAAGAGAGTCTTTGGATATCTCAATTTTGTCATTTGAGCTAGGATATAATTTGCACCAATATTAATATATCCTCACTAAAACAACAAATTAAAAATAATTAGGTTTATATTTGTTAAATAGTTTAATTGCTGCACGTAGTAACGACAAGAATAAAATATAATTGTTGCTCGTATCAACGGCAAGAATAAAAATTATAATTTGCACCATCATGTCATCCCCTTATTCACATATACAAAGTTGTTGGAATATAAAAATAAACTTGATTTTTTGAGTGAAGATATTTTAAAAGAAAAATATAGAGAATTCTAGAAAAAGTAAGTGAAGATATTTGTATTAGAAATATCTAGAATCAAGATATTTTAAAAGAAAAATATAGAGAATTCTAGAAAAAGTAAGTGAAGATATTTGTATTAGAAATATCTAGAATCAAGATATTTTAAGTAGAAAAATCTAGATAGAAAAAATCAAGAGAATTCTAGAATTCTCACTTGACTACTATATATATGTGGAGGTTGTATCAATTGTTTAGAATGAAGTGAATTGAAGAAATATTGTGTTAGCAAACTACAATCCTCCCACTCAAATTATTAAGCACACACACGTCCACAACCAATTTCTCTAAATTTCCTCCTACCAATTAAATAAATTCTCCATTATATATTCTTATATTCCAACAAAGTGGTATCCGAGCCATAAAATCCTACCTGTGGAATGGCCAACCTACAATCGTTTCAAGTCCCCATGCTCAACAAGAGCAACTTCGATAATTGGAGCATCAAGATGAAGGCGCTATTGGGAGCCCACGACGTTTGGGAGATCGTGGAGAACGGCTACGAGGAGCCGCGGGACGAGGGCGCACTATCCCAACAACAAAAGGATAGATTGCGAGACGCCAGAAAGAGAGACAAGAAGACTCTCTGTCTCATTTATCAAGCGCTGGGGGATGACGATTTCGAGAAGATCTCGAATGCGAGTACCGCCAAAGAAGCGTGGGAGAAGCTCCAGAACGCGTGCAAAGGAGCGGAGCAAGTTAAAAAGGTACGACTTCAAACTTTAAGAGGAGAGTTTGAGTCTTTGCATATGAAAGAGTCCGAATCGATATCAGATTATTTTTCAAGAGTCTTGGCGGTGTCTAATCAAATGAAAAGAAATGGTGAAAAATTGGAGGATGTTAGAATTATGGAGAAAATATTGCGGTCACTAACCTCAAAGTTTGAGCACATTGTGGTGACGATTGAAGAAACTAAAAATTTGGAGGAGTTGACGATCGATCTCTTGTTGGGGTCGCTGCAAGCATATGAGGAGAAGCAAAAGAAGAAGCAAGAGATTTCAGAGCAACTTTTAAAGTTGCAAGTAAGCCCGAAAGAGAAAGAAGAAGGTCCGAGCAATGGCCATGGACAATTCGAGATAGGACGTTGCCAAGGGAAAGATCGAGGCAGAGGCCGAGCACGTGGACGTGGTCGAGGACGAGGAGGCTTCGTCAACAATGGTGAAAGAAATGAGTTTACAAATGGTCGGGGGAGGAGCAACCCGCAGTCGAGGTACGATAAATCTTCGATAAAGTGTTATAATTGCCATAAATTTGGGCATTATGCTTCCGAGTGCAGAAGTAAAAAAGTAAGAATTGAAGAAAGGGCCAATTATGCCGAGAACACGAGCGAAGCAAATGGTAGTGTGCTTCTGGCATATAAAGGAGAAGCTGGAAGAGATGACACGTGGTACCTCGACACCGGTGCAAGCAACCACATGTGCGGGAAGAGAAGCATGTTTGTGGAGCTCGATGAGTCGGTAAGTGGCAACGTCTCCTTTGGTGATGAATCTAAAATTCCAGTTAAAGGAAAAGGGAAAATTTTAATTCGCTTGAAGAATGGAAATCATGAATTTATTTTCAACGTTTATTACGTGCCCAATATGAAGAATAATATATTGAGTTTGGGACAACTCTTAGAGAAAGGTTATGATATTCACATGAGAGATTATAACCTTTCAATAAGAGACGGCAAAAATAATCTTATTGCCAAGGTGCCAATGTCTAAAAATAGAATGTTCTTATTGAATATTCGAAATGACATGGCAAAATGCCTGAAAGCGTGTTACCAAGATAAGTCTTGGTTGTGGCACCTACGGTTTGGGCACTTAAATTTTGGCGGCTTGGAGTTGCTATCAAAGAAAGAGATGGTGAGAGGCTTACCATCCATCAAACATCCCGATCAACTCTGCGAAGGTTGTCTACTCGGGAAGCAGTTCAGAAAGCCATTCCCAAATGAGTCAAGCTCAAGAGCTCAAAAGCCACTGGAGTTGATTCACGCTGATGTGTGCGGGCCAATCAAGCCAAGCTCCCTCGGTAAAAATAATTATTTTCTGCTATTCATTGATGATTTTTCTAGAAAAACGTGGGTATATTTCTTGAAGCAGAAGTCAGAAGTATTTGATGCATTCAAGAAATTCAAAGCTGCCGTCGAGAAGGAGAGCGGACGACAAATCAAGGCCCTGAGGTCCGATCGAGGCGAAGAATTCACATCAAAGGAGTTTCTAGAATTTTGCGAAGTAAATGGAATTCGGCGGCCCCTGACAGTTCCGAGATCCCCCAACAAAATGGAGTGGCGGAAAGAAAAAATAGGACAATCATGGAGATGGCGAGGAGCATGCTAAAGACGAAGAATCTGCCTAAAGAGTTTTGGGCCGAAGCAGTGGCGTGCGCGGTGTACCTGTCCAACCGATCGCCGACAAGGAGCGTGTGGGGAATGACTCCACAAGAAGCCTGAAGCGGGAGAAAGCCAGGAATTTCTCACCTAAAGGTATTTGGGAGCAAAGCATACGTGCATGTACCAGATGAGAGAAGGAAGAAGCTCGATGATAAAAGCGAAGCATTCATCTTTATCGGGTACGACTCTAACTCTAAAGGCTATAAGTTATATAATCCAAATACCAAGAAAACAATGATAAGTCGAGATGTGGAGTTCGACGAAGAAGGAGTGTGGGATTTTAATCCCAGTGGTGACTTCACCTTCATCCCACAATTCGATGATGAAAGGACAGTCGAGCAAGTTGGAGAAGTCCAACAAGAGGTAGTGACTCCGCCAGCTTCACCTATACAAGTTACTGAAGACTCGCCACCATCTTTCTTAAATGAAAGAGCCACACCACGAGCAAGGAATTTGGATGAGATATATGAAGACAGTGAAAGGTTAGAAGATCTCACCTTGTTTTGCCTATCTGCTGATTATGAACCTGAAGCAGCAAATAGTGAAAATTGGCGAGTTGCAATGGACGAAGAGATCAAAGCTATAAACAAGAATAATACGTGTGAGCTCGTGACACTACCGGAAAGGCACAATGCCATTGGAGTCAAGTGGGTGCATAAGGTTAAGAAGAATTCCAAAGGTGAAGTTGAAAGATATAAAGCAAGGCACGTCGTGAAAGGATTTCGCCAAATTCAGAAGTTTGCTCGGAATGAAAAATCAAGTTTAAGGGGGAGTGTTGGAATATAAAAATAAACTTGATTTTTTGAGTGAAGATATTTTAAAAGAAAAATATAGAGAATTCTAGAAAAAGTAAGTGAAGATATTTGTATTAGAAATATCTAGAATCAAGATATTTTAAGTAGAAAAATCTAGATAGAAAAAATCAAGAGAATTCTAGAATTCTCACTTGACTACTATATATATGTGGAGGTTGTATCAATTGTTTAGAATGAAGTGAATTGAAGAAAGATTGTGTTAGCAAACTACAATCCTCCCACTCAAATTATTAAGCACACACACGTCCACAACCAATTTCTCTAAATTTCCTCCTACCAATTAAATAAATTCTCCATTATATATTCTTATATTCCAACAAAGGTTTCCTTTTAAATATGGTGTTTCGTTTTATATTTTACGGTTGCTAATATAATATTATTACTGTACCAATTAGATAATATTAACTATAAAGGGATGTTTACTTAAAAAAATGAGCCTTAATAATAAAAATAATAATATTAATTCTTATTTATTTAAATGAAATTAAAACTTTACGCTTAATTATTTTTTTCATTTAAATTAATTTTGCTCAATTCATATAAAAAGATGAGATTAAAAAAATCATAATCTTAATTGATACAAATATTCAACCATGCATCCTAATAATTAGGCAAACAAAGTAAATGCAATATCGAATGTACACGGAAATATAACGGTTAATTTTTTTTTTTTGAGGCTAAAAGAAAGCATGATATTAATCAACATCCGAAATTACAATATCCAGAAGCCAATTCGGGAAATCGGCCTTCCAAATCATAACATCAGAGAAAGAAAACGAAAGCCGTGCAAGCTCATGAGCTGCACGGTTTGCCTCACGGCGCATATGAAGGAAATCAACAACCACATGTTCACGAGCATGAGCAAAAGCTTCCCATAAGTCATCACACAAAGACTCGCTACCTTGATGCTTGTCAGATAAAACATGAATCGCCAAAAGGGAGTCGGAGTAAACCACCACCGGACCTGTATCATTTGCCAAGCAAAAACCCACTCCGAGTAAGATTGCATGAAGTTCCCCCATGAGAGTGGTGGCTGCGTAGCTGATAGTTTGACAGCCGGCAAACACGATCTGCCCTTTTGAGTTTCGAGCAATAAAACCCACCCCTTTTCGCACACCTTCTTCCCGGACAGCTACATCGACATCGAGACGAATAACACCCGACGGAGGGGGGGACCAGAGGCGAGAACCTTCACAGGGCAGGAGAGAATGCTCGATGGTGACCTGGTGGCGGGCATTCTGAAAAGAGTCCAGCATCCGTTCCCCCACTCTAAAATCAAGCTTGTCATTCGTCGAGGAATTGCCGTGTTTGGTGTTGCAAAGAAACTTCCAAGAAAACCAAAGGAAGAAAAACCACTTCTCCAGCCCAACTTCTCCCTTCTCCTCAAAAATAATCCTGCAAAAGTCAAAGAAACCCAAGTGTTTAAACTTTCTGAGAAGCTCCCAGAACGCAGTCTCCTTCCATGCAGACCGAACAACATCGCACCAAAGAAGGCCATGAAGAGTAGAACCCCAATCTTTCTTGCACCAGAAACAAATCGCCGAAGTCGGAACATGATGGCTAGCAAGATTCTGGTTCATAGCAATAAGATCATGGAGGGCACGCCACATGAAATGAAGAACCTTCGGTGGGACGTGCAAAGCCCAGAAAATTTTCCACCATTTGGAAATCGCAAGGGAAGACGATGAAGCATGTGGATAATAGAAGTTAGTGGCACATAAATACCCCGACTTAACAGTGAACCGGCCTTTCTCATCAAACTCCCAAAAACGAGCATCTTCTTTAAAGACTTTGGGAACTTCAATCGAGCAGATGGCCTCCATAATAAAATGTGGGTAAGTAGTCATCAATTTTTCTTTGTTCCACATCTTTGATTCCAAAATAAAGTCCGAAACTAAAATGTTCTCACCACCATTAGAATCACTAGACCCCGGCCAAACGCCCCGGCCCGGAATCCATCGATCCTTTCGAACCGAAATTGAAGCACCGTTACCCACCTTCCAGCGTAAACCCTTATCAAGGAGTTCACGTCCCCAGCAGATAGACCTCCACACAAACGAGCAATTAGAAGATATCTCAGCTTGCATAATATCACCATCTCTAAAGTATCTCTGTTTCAAAACTCTAGCAAGAAGAGAATCTGGGTTTTTAATAAGACGCCAAACCTGTTTGGCTAGCAGCGCCTGATTGAACGGCACAAGTCGCCGGAAGCCCAGTCCACCTTTGGTCTTTGGCTCGCAGAGTCTCTCCCATTTTGCCCAATGAAGTTTCTTTCCGTCAGCCGAATCACCCCACCAAAACCTACTGCATGCTTTTTCAATGTCCACACAAATACCCACCGGAATCCGGAAGCACGCCATCGCGTAAGTGGGAATGGATTGAATAACTGATTTTATTAAGGTCTCCTTTCCCCCAGCAGAGAAAAACTTACAATCCCAACTCTGAAATTTTTTCACCACTCGATCTCTAATATATTCAAACTGGAGCTTTTTTTGTCGAGGGATAAAATTAGGCAAACCAAGGTAAAGGGCATGCCCCGAAGTCTCCTTAATCCCCAAAATATCAGTAACCATCTCAATATCCGCAGCAACAACATTTGGACTGAACGTGATTGAAGACTTCTCGAAATTAATGGTCTGTCCAGAAGCTGCTTCATACTTTCTCAAAATCTCCCCAAAACTCCTAGTGACCGGTTCCACCGCCCGGAAGAAAATCAAACTGTCGTCCGCGAAAAAAAGATTTGTAATGGAGGGACATGTCCGTGTCATTTTAATACCACTAAACAGACCCTGGTTCTCGAAGCTTCGTAGCAGGGACGAGAAGCCTTGAGCAACAATGACAAAGAGAAAAGGAGAAAGAGGGCACCCTTGTCTCAAACCTCTAGACGGGAGCACAGAACCATAAACTTTTCGATTGATCACAAACGAAAATTCCACTGTAGCAACACACTGCATCACTAAATCAATCACATGAAGCGGGAATCTCAAAACAAGCATCATCGCGCGAAGAAAACTCCATTCCACCCGATCATAGGCCTTGCTCATATCGAGCTTGGCCGCCGCGAAACCCTCATTTCCATGTTTCTTATTCCGCATCCAATGCATGCACTCGTAACCCAAAATGATATTATCCGAAATGAGACGGCCAGGAATAAAAGCGCTCTGAGAATCATCAATCACATAAGGAAGAACCCCCCGAAGCCTATTTGCCAACACCTTTGCCACCAATTTATACGAGGTGTTGCATAGACTAATAGGTCTAAAATTTTTCATCTCCTTTGGTTTGGTAGTCTTTGGAATAAGAACGATGAGGGTTTTGTTCCAATGGCTGATGCTAGCACCCTCATTTAAAATGTTAAGAACTTCCGAAGTAACTCCATCACCAATAACACCCCAAAACTTTTGATAGAAGTAAGGTGGAAATCCGTCCGGGCCCGGCGCTTTATGTGGATGCATCTGAAACAAAGCTCGCCGAACCTCGTCGGCTGTGAAAAGTTCTGCCAAGATAGCCCGAGGGCTCTCTCCCAAAAACCGAGAACAAGAATTAACCACCGTATCAATAGAGGATGAGGGAGGCAAGCTTGATTGGAACAACTCACCAAAAAAATCCTCCACAACCCCAGCCATCTCGTTTTCTTTTTTAGTTTCCGTCCCATCATTCCTCATTAAGCACGAAATAGTGTTTTTCTTTTTCCGATTGCTTGCGAAAGCATGGAAAAACTTGGTGTTCCTGTCACCAAGAGCCAGCCAATTCACCCGCGAACGTTGCTTCCAATGAAGTTCATCTGCCTCGGTAAGCTTTTCAATCTCTTTAGTCAGTTTTTGGAGTTCCCTATAAAAGTTCTTCACCCGAGCTTTATTTCGGAATAGAGAAATCCGCTTTTTCCTGAGCTCATGAAGCTCTTTGGATGTTCTATTAAAATTTTCTTTTGACCAAACCTCCAAGAAACGTGAGCTTCTTCTCAGTCGTTCGTGTAGAGCTTGCCCACCAGTAGATTGCCAATTAACCAAGAAGTCCGCCGTAAAAGTTTTTTCTAACATCCATTTTTGTTCAAAGAAAAATCTTTTGCACCCATTGCCCGGCTCCCGCTGATTCTCTCGGAGAGAAAACGAGATAAAAAGAGGAGTGTGATCTGAGCTATGAGGATCCAGAGCTTTGGCAGTAGAAAAATCAAAAACATCATCCATAAGCCTGTTACACATGAATCTGTCCAATAACAAGAACCGAGCATCATCTCCATGTCTTTGGTTATACCATGTGAAAGAAGAATCACATGGGATAGATTTCACGCCGCAAAACTGGATTGCAGTATTAAAATCCCGCATTTGAGCCCACGACCTTCGGCTACGATCACAACTCTCCGCCCGTTTGGTAATCTCATTAAAATCTCCACCCAAAAGCCATGGTATATCCATCGTACCACTACACGCAAGTCTTTTCATGAGAGACCAAGAAAGAGGCCTTTTCTGCACCTCAGGATTACCATAAAAACCTGTAAAACGCCATAACACTTCATTAGAATTAATCACACAGTCTATGTGCCCATCAGAGAAACTGCCAATAGTAACCGAGCATGGGTTTTTCCAGAAGAGCATAAGGCCTCCACTAGCGCCCTTTGAATCAACCACAAAATGTCCATCAAAATTGAGTGAAGTCCTCCACCAATTTGCTTTTCTGGTGTTAGTCTTCGTCTCACAAATGAACAAAAGGCTTGGGGAGTAGCCGGTAACCAACCGGCGGAGTTCATGGAATGCGTGGGAGCTCCCCAACCCCCTCGCATTCCAGACTATAGCATTCATGGCGATCGGCGGGGCGCTCGGCAGCCTCCGCCGTTTGCTCATTGGTGACCACCTTAATGACGTCCACAGGTTGCACCACCATGCTAGCTTTTTGTTTCTTTTGACCCTCCTTGTCCACAGCTCCCCCATGTCTCTTGTGGCCTGTACTCATCTCTTGTCCTCCATCACCAGAAAGAATCTCCACAGAGGGGCTCATAGTTCTAGCCAACCGTTTCCAGCCTTTCATTTTTGGATTTGTAGAAACTTTGGCGGGAGAAAACAAATTTGCTTTTGACGGGTTTATGTTGGTAAGTGTCGAGTTTTGCGGTTTTTCCAGCCTTAATGGTTGCGAGAGTAGTGGGGTGGAAAATTCAACAGCCATATCCACCATACCCGAGCTAGATTTTGAGCTGTTAAGCGGGTTTTCCAGAACCTCTCGTCCCTGTGCGTGCTTGTCAGGAGACATCACACACTCAGAGTTATTGCTTGTAGAAATAGCGTGTAAGCTGCCGCTATGATCCTGACTTCCTTGTAACACCAAAATAGTTCCAACCCCATCATCCTTTGATATAGGCGGCTGAATGTTTTTGAGAGAGTTGAACAAACCACTAGCCTCCTCACCACCATCAGTAATACAAGAGATTTTTTCCCCAAACGAACTCCGCGGCGGAGGTCGAGGTCCAAGAAAGTTTGGTCTCGCAAACCCCGGTGGGCCACGCGGAGTATTGGGGGTTGGCATGTGATTAAAAGTATTCCTCTTATAATCCAGACTACGCCCCGCTTTCAACCAATTACCAAATTGTGGGTTTTCTTTCGCTTCCTGGCTCATCTCACAATGACGCATAAAATGGCCAAGTTTTCCACACGCGAAACAGAAGTGGTCAGGGAGTTTTTCGTACAGCACTAGGATCATCTCTTCCTGTATAGTTCATTCCACCTTAAGTGGGATACAACGAACCAAAGGATCTTTCACAGATCGGATCACCTTCACCCGGGCGTATCGTCCCACATAGGAGCTGCCCTTATTATCATCAATCTCAATAACAGAGCCCACTTGCTCTCCAAGGCGCCGTATAATATTGTGATCCATGTAGGCAAAAGGCATATTGTGGAGTTGAATCCACATAGGAATCTGATCAAAAATCGTATTAAGCGCAGTATTAGATGGATTCGCCTTCTGCAAGATCAAAAGTTCATTAAAAAAGTGCCATGGCCCCTCTGTTGTTATTCGTTCGCAATCAGTTTCCAAGTCCAGAGAAATCGCGAACACATTTCGACCAACAAGTTCAATCTCCATTGTACCGCGTGGCTTAAGGAGCGCCGGTAAATTATCACGCAGTGCTTCACGATTGACATTTCGTTCTGAAAAAATCTTACCAATAATCATCCGCTTAACTCTTGAGAGTCCCCGAGCAGCATCCGAAGTCGAAATAGTAACAGCTTTGTTGTTTTCAGAAGTTGATAGTTTGAGATCCTTCACCCTCTTTGCAATTTCCTCCGAATCCATAGAAGGCCGTAAAGAGTTTGCAAAGGGAAAAGACAGCAAGAGAAAACCACTCCCCAGATGGGGGAGAACTCACCGTTCCGAGAAGAAGAAGAACACCGTTCCGATTTGAAGAAAAACACCGCTCCTGAAAACCCCAGGCGGCTAGGGTTCGCAGAGGAAAAAACAGAGTGAAATCTTTGTACTTTTCTTTTCTTTAGTTGCGCATAAGTTAGGCACACTTAAATATAACGGTTAATTAAACCACCACCTTTAACTTTGTGTGCAATATTGAATCAATTTGAAAACAATGGCTTCCCACGATGGAACCAATCAATCAGGAAAGAGATCTTCAACTATTCTTTTATATTTTTATTTTCCTTATATTAATATATTCCTTCCATCCCAACTTAAATGATGCGTATTCTTTTTTGAATCGTCCCAACTAAGATAGTGCGTTTCTATTTTTGGTAATAATTTTTACACCACAAACAATGTGGCCTACATACCTTTACATACTTTTATACTACAATTTTATTTTTCTTAAATCTCGTGCCGAAAAGAAGTGCACCATTTAAATTGAGACGGAGGAAGTGAGTATATACTGCATTTTACTATTTTCTCAGCTGTCTTAATCATTTACTTACCTGCAAGAATCTATTTTAAACCTAAAATAGTCGTAAATCTTACTCAAACTTATATATTACTCTCACGTTCTATCGATCGAATAAAATATGCAATGATTTGTCTCTTATTAATTCAAGAAGAGTAATTAATCTTCGCAAAATGTCAACTAATTAATTATATTCCAAATTGCTAAGCAATGCCATGTGAGGCGACACCGTGAAAGAGTGCGGCAGAATCTTCTGCACCACCTTCCTCAACCTCGTGCTGCCGCTATTGCTCCTCCTCTTCATCCGCATCACTTTAACTTTCTTTGTTTTTGGATGAAATGTTTGTTTGATTCAAGTTTTAACGCAAAGGATCTTGGCCTTATTTTCACATTAAATTTTTCTCTAATTAATTCTTGAATTATTCAATTATAATTTGATGTATTTTGAAATTTATATGCAGACCGCTATTTATAGTTGATTAGTTGTAGGTAGTGTATAGTAGGATTTTGAGCATGAGCCCACGTGATTATGAGCTTAGGATTGAAATAATTCAAGAATTGGAGGAAATAAACAAAATGTATAAAATTAATACAGAGTAATAATCTTCTTCTTCTTTTTCTCATAAAATTTGTGTGCCTAGCCCATTACTTTAACAATTAATCCACACTTCAAGACTTCACACCATCAATTAAAAGCACGTACGATTCAATCTGCAAATTATGCCACTTTATGGGCGGAGGATACTAACCAAATAATAATAATAATAATAATAATAATAATAATTCGAAGTCTTTATTGCATATAGGCGGAAGAGAAAATTGATACAGAAAAAATAGTTTATATATAATTTAAGAAAAAAATATATTTTCTATAGTTTAAAATAGTAATTATTAATAATAAGGAAATAGTTTATGATCAAAATAATATTTACCCTTTAATATAATCCGACTGCATATTATTTATTCAAAATCTTTTTCAGTAATCAATCACCATAATCCATAATACTGAAAAGATGGATTATTACACAAACATGTGAGACTACCTTAATTTTAATAATCCAGTCAAATTGTCTCTTCCTAATTCATCATATATAATTGAACACGTCCTATCTCAAATAATAATATATGCCATATCTGAAACAATTAACCTGATTCAATCCCAACTCAAAAATGGAAAATCATGGCGCAGCCGCCGAGGGTGGCAGGATTCTCGCCACCACCTTCCTCAGCCTCCTCCTGCCCCTCTCCTTCCTCCTCCTCGCCCGCCTCTCCGCCGCCCGCTACTTCTCCTCCGCCGCCACCGTGAAGGATCACCAAATTTCCTTCTTGACGTCTCTTTTCCTCCGCAGCGACACGACGCTAATCCTCAGCTTCCTCGTCATCGCCGTCGCCGTCGAAGCTCTTGTTCGAGGTTTCAACGGTGACAGACCATCTTTCAAATTGCACAAACGGCGTCGCTTATGCGTCGGGTGGGTTCTGATTTTCCTGATGCAAGTTTGTCTGAGTTTAGGGATTCACCGCGCCGCCGACGTCGCGGAGCTAAGTGGTTTCGCGGTCGGAAATCTGGTTTCGCCGATAAGAGTGGTTTTCGTTCTGGGGCTGCATGAGATGACGGTTTTCTGGCGGCGGAGCGTGGTGGCGCCGGTGGTGGACGAGACGGTGATCGGATTCTCGCGCGAGGGCTTTGGCTGGGTGGAGGAGGTGGTATTGGCGGCGGGGTTTGGTAATCTGTGGTGGAGGAGGCTGAGGGATGAGGCGGAGGCGCTGGCGGTGCTGCCGTGGGCCAGGGCGGAGCTCGAGATGGACGTGGAGGCGGCGGATGCTGTGGGGTTGGTGTTGTATTATTTGACGGTGGCGATTGGCGGAGTTAGGGTGATCAAGGGTTTCTCGAGGGCGGCGATGTGGATTTCCGGCCGTCGCCGATGGGAGGAGAAGAAAGGGGTTAACGCCGCTGTCATTATTCCCGTTTAATATAAATTATCTAAATTCTTTGGGTTGAGATTTTCTCATGTTTTCATGATCTCATGCTAATTAGTCAATCAAGAAATGTAGTAATTAATTTTTTTTTTACGAAAGAAATGTAATAATTAATTAATAAACCTTATTATGCATATTTTGTTGTATCTCTTTCGTAGTATATCATCGATTTTCATAATTTTATGTAGGTTTACTTAGATAAATTAGTAATTGGTAATAGAAATATATATTATACAAAACTAGTAATAGTGGACTTTTAAAATATCTAAATTGAGAAAAAAAAATATTCACTAATTATAAAACCATCTACCCTTATATATAATTTAATATTCGAATAAATAATTTTTGTTGTAGTGAAAGTTTTTATGTTATGACTCGCCATTTGAAATTCATAATAGTGTAGATTGTAAATGAGAATTTTTATGCTATAATTAATACAATCTCATACTATGATTTTCTTTTTAAATATAATAAATTTCACTTGGTCTGAATGTAATAAATTGAAAAAGCAATCAGTTAATCCAATCTTAAAGGAGTGTTGTAGATAAATATATTTCAAAAACATGTAACAAGGCAATATTTTTTAATTGAATTAATTCATTTTTTATTATTTCATCATATAATTTGATATTAACAAAACATTACTTTTTTTGAAAAAAAAAATAGTAAAATACTACGTTACTTTAAGAGAGAGAGACCCAAAAAATAATGAAAAGAGCGGGGAATTGAAATTTAACGAAAAGAAGATATGGAGCAGGGCATATTTAATGTACCACACTTATCTTATCTATATAACTCACTTTCAAAAAATTCCCTTTATGTTTGTCTTTAATTTTAATTTTATAATTATAATTAAAATGTACTCCGTCAATTAGAATGTATACTTTTATCATTTAATTTCACTTTTGTCAATTAATAATTCATCATAAAGATTGAAAATCTAAAGTCAAGTACATATATATATTTCTTTATTTCAATTTTGTGAAACAAAAACTAAATATGATTCATAATATTATAAGTTAATTTTATTTCTATTATCTTCTTTATTTTTCTTCAATTTTATATACTTTAATTTAATTATATTTATAAAATTTACTCCATCCAATTAGAATATATATGTTGATTTCACCTATATTTATTAATTAATGATTCATCATTTAAGGTTGAAAAATCTTAAGTCAGGTATATCCCCTTCGGCCCTCGCACGTATGTTTTGAAGAGTTCAACATAGTACTCCGTATTATTTTGGATTTTCCGTACCAATTCACTTTTTCAGAATTATCACAAATTAGTAGCTAGGCATCTAAATAGTTGAAAACAGTACATGGCCCATTTAATTAACAATTCAACAATTCACGAATTTTTTTTCTCCGTATACATTAGCTCCTAGAAAGGCTTACTCGATCTAAATAAATGAAATTAACAAGACTAATCTTAAAGATTTATCTAAATTAATAAATAAAACTAAAAATGCTAATATCGTATATAGTATATACCAAAATGGATATATACAAACTTCAAAATATAACCGATGATAATTTCTATTATCTAATTTAGTTTTCTTGATTCATATTAATGGATCAAATTAGAGAAAACCTAATTTTAAAAATAAAAATACTAAATCACATAACTCCATCAATTATGAAATCGTGCAAAATAAACGCATTCATACACATAATAAACGCATTCATATTAACTTGTAAAATATATCTAGTTACACGTCGTACACATATACTGATATACACAACAAAAAAGATGAAGATCACGATCGCGATAGCTATAGAGCTAGCAACAAAAACACAAGCTTTAAACAAACACCCTCGCCGTGGACTCCGCGCCCTTACACTCCACTTCCCTCAGCACCGTCTGCAACCCTCGCCCCCCGCCGTTCGCCATCGGGTGTATCCCGTGAACCGGTCCCTTAATGTTCGCCCGATTCTCCCTCTCCTTCGCAAACGACACGTTGTACCGTTTCTCAACATCTAATTACAAAAAGGCCAAATTTCGATCAACATATGTATATATTACTCTCTTCGTCCTCATAAAATGTATCTACTATTAAATGCATCAACACAAATTTGAGTGAAGCAAGGATCCCACTTTACATTTTACGAGGACAAACGAAAATGACAAACTGAATACTACATTTTATGAGGATGGAGTAAATATAATTTTTAGTGTATTTTGGGGTATAAAGTGATATTTACCTTGGGCGAGATTGTCGTAGAGCTGGCCCTCGCGCGTGAGGGCCATCATGACTTGGGGTATGCCGAGGGGCAAAGAGTCGCCCCTATCGACCTGCCAAAAGTGTATGGCCTTGCCGTAGGTCTTGGCGACCTTGTCGAGGTCCTGGCGCTCGACGGGGCCGGGGACACCGGGCATGAAGAGCACGCCGCTCTTCACCTCGTACTCGTGCGAGTGCCAGAACCTCTTCTCGTCGTCGGGGAGCGTCAAGAAGAGCTCCTCGGACACCAAGTACTCCAGCCCGATGAGGCGCCCGTCCGCATCGGGCCGGTCGTAGATGAGGCACTGCCGGAACTCCTCGTTCTGGTGGGCGCAGAAGTGGTGCGCCTCCACCTGCCTCGTCATGTCGTGCCCGTAGAAATGGAACCTGAGATTGAGATCGCACGTATGTATAATTTTCCATTTTAGTAAGAAAGATGAATTAATGTGATGAATTAGGGTTTAATTACGCGCAGAGGTGCTGATGGATTTTGTTTATGGGGCCGAAGCCTTGGATGGTGGCGGTGGCCTTCTCCAGAAGCGCCGTCGACGACTGAGTCGGCTCGCCGGGAATCTGTGGGTGAGTCGACACGTTCACTCCTTCCATTTTTTTTTGATCGGAAAATAGTCCGAGTTGAGAGAGAGAGGAGAGAGAGAGAGAGAGAGGCGTATATAGGTGGTGTGGTTGCATGTTGAAGACTGCCGCGTAGCTGAAACGTGGCGCACCTGCATGACACGTGGAATATGAGTAAGCGGAAATTCGGATCTCTTTATTTTTTGGATGAGAAATTAATTTTTTTTTTTTAGGCAAAACCTTAATGTAGCCAAAACCTTTTAGTCATAGGAAATTCTAGCTATACAAATAAAAATATAGAAATAATAATATTTTTAACTAAAATACCCTTTCAGTGTGTAACAGTGTAAAATACACTATTACACATTTTTTCGCTTCGAAAAAGTGTGTAATAGACTAATAGTGTATTTTACACTATTACATATTTTTTCGCTTCGAAAAAGTGTGTAATAGACTAATAGTGTATTTTACACTGTTACACATTTTTTTAGCAAGTATACACTTGTACGAAAAAGTGTGTAATAGTATTAAGGGTATAATTGTACATTTACATTAAAAAATGCTAGTTTTTCCATATTTTTATTTGGGTGGACACTTTTTCCTTTTCTTATACAAGAAGGATTAATTGAGCACATTAACTTTTTTTTTATTGTGGTCTTCAAAAAGGAGGAATGTTTGATTACTTTCGTAAAACAAATTTGACGAGTTAAATTTGTTTCATATACCAAAATTTGATAAAATAATAATTCAAATTGTTTTCAAACTTGGCCCGGTCCGGTCTATTTTTATTTGGGCTGGTCCATGATTTTATTGACCCTAAAGTATATACAGTTGGGCCGATCAAGTAACTAAAATAAAAAAATTTGTCGAACCTTAATCTCCAAAATTTTGGCCTGATTAATTTTGGATTTCTTGTTCGACCCGATTTCTCACTACAGATTGTTGGTTTCGTATTGGGCCAACATTTATGTTTTAGACCTACTTTACTTTGTGTTGGCCCAAGTGAATACTTGCCATTGCATTACTTTTGTTTTTATCTCAATAATTATGACATTTATGAAACCGAGCCTTAAAAAAAATCTAGTTTACTTGGAGTTTTGTTATCATATTTTCTTTAATGTTTTACTGACCGCCTACTGTTCAGTTCTTTTACATGGATTTTAATTTACTGCGCACAAACTTAATTTCCAAATAGTGCATATTTGGATAGCGAATACGGATTTTCTTTATATATACCAATAGATGTGAAAAAAGGAATAGGTAATTATGTTTAATGTGTACATATCGAAGTTAATAAGGACAATATGTTTTTTCATGAGTTAAGTACGACACGATTATATAGAGTTATGTTTCATTGAGAAAATTAAATATTTTGCAAAATTTCAAAACGCTGAGCAGATCAATAATTTTGATGAACAAGTTAATAATTATGATGAACAAGAGAGTTCGAATCATGGAATAAAGAGATTTTCAATATATTAAATAAAATATGTATGTTCATCAAAATTATTGTTTGTTCATCATAATTATTAATCTATTCAACGTTTCGCAATTTCGTAAAATATTTAATTTTTCAATGGAACATTTCCTTATATATACACGTCCGTGTGTGTCTAATAATGTGAAATAAAGCAATATGTATACTATATTCATATAAAAGTTAATAAGGACATTTTTTTTTTTCTCTCATGTGTTAAATAGGACACAATTTTTGAACTAATTTTATACATATAAAAGTTAATAAGGACAAAATATTTTTTTTGAAGGGTTAAATACGACACGATTTTTGAGCTAATTTTCAATACAATACTTTTCCAAATGTTATCACGAGCTCTTTGTTTTTTCAATTTACTAGGCCTCCCTGTTTTTTTTTTTATTTTTTATTTTTATTTATTTTTTCATGTCAGCACGCTTTTAGTTGAAATATGCTTTTTAATACGCCAACGAGCTTTCTATTGAAATTTGTTTTTAGTACGTAAATGTAATTTTCGTTGTACTTTCTTCGTCTCAATTATCTTGAGATCTTTTCTTTTGACACAATAATTAAAAATGTAATATTTTGTGTGTAGGTGAAAAAATAAAAAATTGAACAAAACGATAAAACTTTTGTCAAATAAAAAAATGTCTCAAGATAGGTGAGAGAGATACAGTAATTTGTTTTTTCTTTTTTAAAAAAAAAAATTAACGCCAGCGTGCTTTTCGTTGAAATTTGAATATATACAATCGAAGTATAGGGGTCACAGTGGATAGTAAAAAATTAAGGTTGGTTTTAACTTCCTTAAGCAAAAGCAATAAGTGTGATTAACGGTTGCTTCAAACAACTATCGCTCATGATTTAGTTAACTTTTCTTTAACATGTGAAATACTACGTAGCTAAATTTGCCAACAATATACCCTCTACGGTTACAGGTAATCAAATTTCAACAAAAAAAAATCTTTGTATGTCGAATTACTAAATTAAAAATTTCACCAAAACTATAATTAAATATTGGAATAAAATTCCTAAATCTTTCAATATTCAACCCTACATTTAAGTTAAAGGTAATAAAAGTGGGAGAGTTGAAAGAAATTCCACGCCCTTTTTATGACATGATGAAGCGAAAGTTATCCAAGGACACATATAAATGGTAAAAAGTTGAAACTAAGAAAATTATGCCGGTTCACAAAGTTTATTATCGCCTGCTTCAAAGTCTACCGTTTCCCACATGCACTTGGTTATAGTACGCATGCCACGTGTAAAACCGGATTTTCAGACCTTGATAAGAAAGACTGAGACCGTCGGATCAGCGTCGAGTAGATAGATCAGAAGTTGCAACTCGTCCGGTCCAATACACCGCGATGTATAATCCTTTCTCTTTATAACGGAGTTCGCTCGCCACTTCATCTTATAATGTCTCTTTCTCACTCTCGCTCGCGCTCTCTGTTTCTCGCTCTAAGAAAAAAATCGTCGTCAAAACAGAGTCATGGTCTCCAAGCCTAAATTCAGGGTTCGATTTCCCCTCTCTCTTGATGAGCTGGACTTTTGTATTTTTCTTAGTTGATTTCCTGAGTTTTATTTTGGCGAATTTTGAGCTGAGAATTTGATCATCAAGTAGTTTTATTGTGATCATAAAGTAGTTTTATTGTTGAGTTTCTCCCCAAATTGAGCTCGTACGTCGTATGATTGAATAATTGGTTTCCGTCTGTTTTTGTAGCTCGTTTTTTGTGTTATGATTGAAACTTGAATGCAGAACTGGCTAAGAAGGTGATGGATATTGTAAGTGTCTTTAAATTTGATGAGAGCGAGGATGCCGATCAGTGTTTGTTGTTTGTTTTTGTTCTCTTTTTACTGAGGGATGATATAGGAGAAGAGTCTACGAGATGAATTATCTTTGATTATTTCCTCTGTTTTGAGTGTTCGAGTGCAGGGGAAGCAGGAGAGCTATACGTTTGTTGTAACGTATCTGTAGTAAATAAATTTTGTTTATATTGATCAGTCTTGTTAGTAACTTAATTACGTTCGAAATGTGCGGTTGAAATTGATGTGATTTCTGAATTTGTAGTCTGTCATATATATATTTTTTTCCAGAATGGGTCCATTTTTGATTGACTCTGCTCATTCTTTGACAGAAACATCACGGGGAACAGGGGATTGATGCTATAGCAAACTTGACTGCGAAACTCGCACAGATGAAAAGGCAAATTCAGACTGAAAGAGTTGTTTCAGTTGGCGTAAGTTTTACCAATCCCTCTCTGTCCAATTGCTGTATCTATTTTATTATCGTAGTAACACATGTTCAAATCTTGAGCAATCATCCTCAAATCCTGATCTCCCCGAGTGAATTATTTGGTTGGTTTCTCCATTGCCTGTCGTGTAAAATCATTTACTTCTCCTTGATGGGATTGGTCCAAGCACTGATGGTTGTTAGCCACTATTCTTTGTAGGAAAAACTTAAAAGAAATAGCAAAAACATTAAATCTTATGTTTCTCACCTCAAAGATTTGGCTGCATCAAGGGCGGATTCTACAACTACTACAACGAATAGTTCAGGCAACCTCCTTTCTTTGAGAATGAACTATCCTCTCTGCAAAGTCAGTGGGCTTGTTCAAGGATCTGAAGACAGAGATGGCGATAACAGTGAAGAAGTCGTGTTTTCTACAACAGCCAAACTTCCTCTTATCGAGAGGATACCTTCCTATACTACGTGGATTTTCTTGGATAGGTACCAAAATCATCATCTTTATTCTTCCTTTTCCATAACGCCTATAGTGAAGTTTCTTTATTTGTGTTTAGTCTCTTTTCTTCTCAGGTAGAATATAATATCGAAATCCTTTTATTTTACTTTCAATATTCGTCTTATGTGATCAATAGCGATTAACTTGCTTGATATTAGATTAACTGGTAGGCTAAGCAAGGTTATCATTCCTTGATATGAAATGATCATTGATCATATCTTAAGGGCTTAATTGTAATTAGTTTCTTACAATTTTTATCTGGGAGAAAAGGAGTTTAGTGACTTGGTATATTCTATTGTGTGCTTGATTGTGTTGGTGCTCAGAGGAGATACTTAGGTGCTTCCCATTACACATCTAATTCAGGTTGGGATTATTCACTTTTTTGGTATAAAAAAACAAACTCTTGGCGATATAATGCATTAATGCTTCAAATTACTTTGCTGTCTTGATGCATGACTCTGGTTGATTGAGATTTTGTTGATTTGATTGGCTTGGATATATTGCTATAAAACTAGATGATCTGTACGGTGAATGGGCCAAAGTTAGGCTAGTCTGAGATAGAAAGATCTGATCAACCTAATGGTGTGGCGGATAACTGAATTGACCAACTAATGCATTACTTAATGAATTAGAACTCGGAGAATCGATACTTACAGATTATTATGCGAAAGTTATATTATAAAGCTTGACCATTGTTATGACTTTTCCTTCTAGTCTTAGTTTTTGGGTTTATCAACAACCATACCTTGGAGCAATTGCTCATCTTTTAACTTAAAACTACTCTTTGCTACTATTTACTCAAGTTTTCTTCACACAGCACAGAAATCAGAGAATGGCTGATGATCAGTCAGTCCTAGGGCGCAGACGCATTTACTATGATCAGCATGGTAGTGAGACACTGATCTGTAGCGACAGTGAAGATGATCTGGTGCAATTGGAGGGTGAGAAACGTGAATTTTCTGAAGGGGAGGATCGGCTTATGCGGTCAGTTTGTAATATGCCTTTAGTGCTTCCAAGAAATTTGATACAGTAGAATTTAAGCACCATTATGTCCTAGTTTCATATTTCCTTAGCTCTTCTAGTTTCTCATGTTGGCTTTGTTGTCCCTAATGAGACCTAATTCATTGATGTCATATCTGTGATTGTAGGTCTTGAACCTTCTAGTTCATTTTATTCAAATTGGCAAGAGGCACACAATTTTATGATTACTGTGCATAGTTTAATGTTCAAATTTGACTGAGCTAGATTTGGGTAATCATACTGGTGTTACCAGGGGTTCTATTAATTTATCAAAAAATGTTGATGCAAATGAGCTGTCTGTCATTGGTTCAAAATTTTAATTTATTTTGTTTTATATGAGCATGTTATTTTCTTTGAGAACTCATAAATCATGGCATGTTTATTTTGGAATCGCAGTGTGGCTTTTTTAGAGTGTGGGATAGGGAATGAAGTTCTTGATGTGCTGACCCAGTTTGTTGAAGGTTCCTCTCAGGAAATTCAAGTAATTTCTCTGTGCAAACCCTTTAAGAATTTGGAAGAGAAAATAACTGTGGGGTGGTTTTCTTTTGTCTTTGTTTTTCAAGGAGACCATTAGTTTAATGAAAAATATGACATTTGCAAAATTCTGTCTTTTCTATTGTTCAGATGTATTCATTCCCGTGTTATGCAGGAGCGTTGTACTATGCTCATGGAAACAGATCAACAAATGGAGATACAGAAGAAACCTTTGAAGGATGAGAGATCTGAAGATTATATATCCCTGGACCAAAGCCTCAGTGCTGCTTTAGATTCTTTTGATAATCTATTTTGCCGCCGTTGTCTGGTATGTGGTCTTGGCTTGTGAGTTCTCCTTCCTTTTCTGTTGTAATGGTATCGAGAAGCTACATTTATTTAGTTCTTTACATTGAGATTTCACACCTCAGACTTCTTATTAAGTATTAGGGTTAGTAATGGTTTCCCACCTTAGTTATGCCCAGATTCACATAGTATCAGTTCCTATCATACTTTTCCATCTGAACTCCTTATTTTTTATACTGTACCATCACATGTTTGCTGCTCTCTGGTATATAATGGGGTTCATCCCACCTAGATGGCATGTAAAAATTGTTAACTTGAGATGTTTGTCGTAAAAAATATGGAATATCCATACAAATATCATGTAGCATCCACTTAATGAAATCTCGATGGATAATCCACCAGCATTGACCACTCAATGGTAGTGTAAAAATCTTGTAGTATAGTTTGGGCTACAATTATCACCCAGAAAAAATAAAATATAAGTTGGTGTATAGTTTGGGCTACAGTGTGCTAAACCTAAACTTCAGAATAAATAATTTGCAGTATATATGAGTCTTAATCAGCTTGTGGGTTTCACATTATATATATTTTTTATTACATGCATAAGTATTCTTCTTTGTTACAGGTGTTTGACTGCCGCTTACATGGTTGTTCCCAAGCTCCAACCTATCCTGTAAGCAAAAAAATTGTTTGGGTTCTTTTCAGTTCTTGATATATTTCTCACATGTTGACTTGAATAAGTTATGGTTGGCAGAATGAAAAGCAAATTTTGCAATTTGATACAGAAGAGGACCGTAAGCCGTGTGGAGATCAATGCTATCTTAAGGTAATTTCCATTATAATACACTACTTCCAACGTGAGAAGTATAAGAAGACTTGGCTATCTCCCATATTTTTATCTCGATACAGTTTCATGCAATCAGTTACTAGAACTTCCAA
The DNA here is from genome assembly GCF_028751815.1 of Salvia miltiorrhiza. Lineage (NCBI taxonomy): Eukaryota > Viridiplantae > Streptophyta > Magnoliopsida > Lamiales > Lamiaceae > Salvia > Salvia miltiorrhiza. The sequence goes on along the minus strand of NC_080394.1, from coordinate 5,757,045 downwards.
AAGAATCAGTATGAACTACTTTATGCAATCAGAGACTAGAAATTCCAGAAGAAGCAGTATCAACGCCTGTCAAACTTCAAGGATTTTGTTTTAGAACTAGTGGTCGTAGCAAGTTCGAGAGAAATTGTTTATAGTGCATGCTGAGAATTGCTAGTGTTCCAAAGAAAAGAAAAAAAAGAGAACCAACCAACTTGAGTTTTTTTATGTTTTTGCGAGATGAATTCTAGTTGACATTGTTACACTTAACAGCTATCTTGTATCCTTCGAGTCAAATTGTTTCATATACATGTTTTTTGCGAGAAAATAAAAGAGGCAAATTTCACTCTTGTTTCCTTCTAGTCAAATTGTTTCAAAGGCATGCCAAAACGTTCAGAATCAGATGTAGAAATGTCAAACGCACATAATGCACTCGGTCAGGAAGGCATATCCCCCTTGTCTCCATATGTCATTCAGGAAGGTAACAATTATGTACTTGTTTCTTTTTGCCTTATCTTCTGTGCTAAAATGTTTTAAGATCATCTCATGAGGGAAAATGTAAATCCATGATAGAACATCATCTAGAAAGCCAAGGAAAGGCCATAGTACTTGAATCTTCAAACTCATCGGATAAAGCATCAAAAGCTGGCTTCTGACAAATTACCAAGTTCATCCAGTAGGGAAGTAAAGTTGGGCAATCCAGATCCTGTGGGTCACAGTGCAGATCTGGTGGACCAGGTTCCTGAAGCAGATGTATCCCATGAATATGAGCTTGAGAGGTCGACTTATGATTCAGTGTGTGCTTACAACAGGCACAGTGTAGGCTATAGTGATTGCCCACAGAGTGTGAATGATGATGACATCGAGAAAGCAGCTGTCTCGGATATCACCGAGCTTTCCGTGAAGCAGACGTGCAAATCTATAGGAAATTCAATCAAAGCTTCAGGCGGATGGAGCAATTGGAAACCTTTGGAGAAAGACTTGTACCTCAAAGGGTTAGAAATATTTGGAAGAAATAGGTATGTGAAAACTCGATTTCATGGTCAAGAATATCATCTTGGTTGTATCTGGTATAAAATTTTATTGCATCAGAGTTCTTTTAAGTTAAATTTGAACTTGCTTACTAAGGTTCTCATATCATAAGCAAAGGAAGCACCCATACATCTATATACGGGTGAGAAAGTATCAGAATGGTAAACAGGGATCAGGAAACATAATAATATAAGACTATTTTAACATATCAACTGTATATCTGTTTAAGTCAGAATATTTTGCTTAATCTCCTACCAGTAACGGGGATGTAGAGTATCTCAGGTGAGTCATAGTCTGATTTGAGGATAAAGCAGAGCAACAAGATTGCAGTCACAAATCTTGAATATGTTATATGGAAGTATTCGATCTTTCTAGCAATTTTCATGTACTTCTAGGAGTTCTTATATTATTTGTTTACAAATACGTTTGATGTACATGTCTTTCTTGTACTTCTAGGAACTCTTAAACTTTTTTTAACAACCTTTTTTTGCAATATTGCACCTTGTAGAACTGATACAGATGTCATGTTCTGTAGTTGTTCCATAGCTCGGAATTTGCTCCCTGGTCTGAGAACTTGCAAAGAAGTATCTAATTACATGTATGGTGATGGAGCCGTGATGTCTCGTGGATCTTCAGCTATGCTAAACTCATATTTTGAAGATGTTGGGAGGGATGACATGGATCCTATGGTTTGTAGCCTTTTCTTAGCTTTGCCTAACAATTAATGGTCCTAATAGATCCAATAAGTCTATTTCAAATTTGGAGGGAGAAGGAAAAGGAACTACACCTGCTATTTCTGTGTGCTGAAATTGGTTGAATGGCTTAACATTCTTGGAACATAGGTTGGGTTGCAGATAGTATAATTTATTTTACTGTTGATATATCAGGAGCCAGATATGCCTGTCAAATCAAGAATATGTCGTAAAAGGGGCAGAGTGCGCAAGGTTAAGTCTTCATGGAAGTCTGCTGGCCATCCTTCCTTGTGGAGAAGGATTGCGGATGGAAAAGACCTGCCATGTAAGCAATATTCTCCATGTAGTTGTAAGCCAACGTGTGGAAAGCAGTGTCCTTGCCTTCAGAATGGAACTTGCTGTGAGAAATACTGCGGGTACTTAAACTTCCATCTCAGTTTCATAAAACGATATTGAGAATATGTAGTTCTATACTCAGGAATTAATGTGATACATCTTTGGTGACTGGATGTATTCATTGATAGCTGTTCCACAGAATGCTGATTAGCCAAAAACCCCACTGTGGTGTGGCTCCCTCATTTATTCTCTTATGAGGTTGGGCTAGATTTGGTTTATTCATTTATCTTTACTTTCAGGTGCTCAAAAGGCTGCAAAAATCGCTTTAGAGGGTGTCATTGTGCTAAAAGTCAATGTAAAAGCCGGCAATGCCCCTGCTTTGCAGCTGGACGTGAATGTGACCCAGATGTTTGCCGGAATTGTTGGGTTAGGTATTGTGTTCTCATGTCTATTTGTCTCTTCAACTGTATGTCATGAGCTCCTCTTTCTTTCTTACATCTTTTTATATCTTCCATTTTCTTTTTCATGAGTTGAAAGGTTGAAACCCCCTCCCTGGCTTCACCTCTATTTCCCTCTTTATGCTTGTATTTCCCCTAGTACCTCGTTTTGTTTTTCCTTCTCTTTGAGGAATTCTATGACAACTACGAACTCTGTTGATGGGTGTTTAAATTAATTTCCCGCATCTCAAAGTGGTGATTGCAAAAGACTATGCATTCGACTAAAATATGTTATTTTCCACATATGGAGGGAAACCTTAGAAAAAATAATGTTATTATGTTCTTTGGGACCTGGAACTGATGCATGAGCGTTTGAAAGTTATAAAGCGAGTTTTAGAAACTTTGTGAAACTGGTTATTTAAACCAGGTTTTTTGTGATACTGATTATTTGCCCCCAATATTTTTTTTGTTCATTCTCCATGGACACACACAGATTGGTGCATACTTCTTTACTTTAGACTTTCATTTTTCTCAGACATTATACTTTTCAGGTTCCCCTTTGGTTGTGTTCATGTTTAACACATCCAAAGAGAAAAATAAGAATATTTGGCTGCCTTGAGCAAATTTTTTTATAAATTTTGACGAAGAATTTGTTCCAAATTATTTCCAACTTTGTGCAGCTGTGGTGACGGTTTGTTGGGGGAACCACCAAGACGAGGAGACAGTCAGTGTGGCAACATGAAGCTCCTTCTGAGGCAACAGCAGAGGGTAACTGATTTAGGATATCACGTCTAATTTTACCATCCTTCTCTCATGTAATGCACTGTCTAGAAGACCACTTGCTTTTCCATTGATAGGTCCTCTTGGCAAAGTCGGAAGTTGCTGGTTGGGGAGCATTTGTTAAGGTACTAAAAAAGTGCAGCCTTCTATCATGATTGTAGTCGTGTAATGTTTACATTGTGATGTGTAATTTCAGAATCCTGTCAATAAAAATGATTACCTTGGAGAATATACTGGCGAATTGATCTCCCATCAAGAAGCAGATAAGCGAGGAAAAATATATGATCGTGCAAATTCATCATTCCTCTTTGACTTGAATGATAAGGTAAGCAGTATGTTCTTGGCAGATAATCCCCTTTGCTTTAATTATTTCTATACCAATTCTTTTTTCAATCATTAAGTTCTTTACACTGTTCTGCTTAAATACAATAGCAATAGAGGAAGACTGCAAATCACTGATCTCATATTCGTGCTTTTTCTAAGATTCATAATAGGATAACATGAAACTTTACATACCATGACGAACTAGTTATTCATGATAAAATAGATCTTCTTGCTCGAACAAACAGTAACTGATATCCAGAATTATATATTTAAAGCTAGATGACGAACTAGAATCTGTCGCTGGTGCAACTATTTCTCGTTGAACCTTGATTTGAATGTGGGATACACTACTCTCTGAGAAATAAAATAATTAATCCTTAGGTAAAACTCTATATCTGTCACCTAAGGTCAGCCATTGACCATTGAACCTTAGTTTTGAATGTGTCAAGGCTATCATGTAGCAGTAGGCCGAGATATATTTGGTACAATTTTCAGTATATCTGTATGTTTCTCAAGTTATGGAGAATGAGCAACTGCTATAAAGCGATATGTAGAAAGCCTCCAATCCAGGTGGTCGTGTACGACATTTTATAGAGTTCTCTTGTTTCAGTATGTCCTTGATGCATACCGCAAGGGAGACAAGTTGAAATTTGCAAACCACTCATCAAATCCAAACTGCTATGCGAAGGTATTCATCTTCCATTGCTCTTCTCCTACGACAATGTCCTCTTGCGGGTTTTTTTTTCTGAGATAGGATGTGGTATACAGGTAATGCTGGTGGCTGGTGATCATCGCGTTGGCATCTATGCCAATGAGCACATCCAAGCTGGTGAAGAGCTTTTCTATGATTATCGATATGGTCCCGATCAAGCACCCGCCTGGGCCCGGAAGCCCGACGCTTCAAAGAGAGATGGTTCGCCTCTCCTTTATGGTCGAGCAAAGAAGCACCAGTCTGGTTGAGGAGTCATTTCTGTGTCATTATATAGCCATAACCCAATCTCTCCTCCTCACAGTGTAAGTTGTTGGAAAGCATTTTAAGTAGATAACTTCACCTTTAATGTAGTCACGTATCTATAGTCTCAATCTGCCACCTAAACTTATTCATTTTTACACTTCACTATCTAACTTGTATTTTGTCATATTTAACCATCTCAACTTTCCATTTTTGGCACTTTGCGACCTGCAAGCTTCTGTCGGCTGAAATTTCCACCCAAATTTTGGTGAAAGCTTATAGGTTGCCAAGTGGTGAAATTCAGGTTGTTAAATGTGACTCTGAAAAGGAAGGCGAGTTGGGTAGGTAGTGTAGAATGAATTTAGTTCGGGTGGCAAAAAATAAATTTTTAATTTTTCTTTTAAAAAAATTGTAATTTTTCCAGTGCGAAAAAGGCGATTGCAATTTGCACTTGATGCATGAGTAATAAATGTTATCAACTGCGGCTGTACTAACTGCATGATGAGTTATACTATTTGGTATTTTGCTTAAGGTGTTGATCAGCAAATGTTAATGAACAATTCTCTTTGCTTTGGATCGGTACAATGTATGACTTTCTTTTCAAATTTAATCCAGGTTTTATCACGATAGTTGTTTATTCGAGAATTTTTATGTTTAATGTATTTATATGAATTATTTATAAATTATCCAGTATTAGTAATCATTTTTTTATTTTTTTTAGATACAAGATACATTCTATATAGAGGTGGCGAAATGGGCGGGTTGGGCCAGCTCGGTCTGTCTCACCGAGCTTTTGAACTTAGCGGGTTGGGTTGGATCAGGCTATTAATTCACAACAATAATTATAAGCAAATTAAAAATTTAAAATAATACTACAACATCAATTATTTCATTTTAATTATTTTATAATTTCAAAATGTCAATTATTTGAGTTGCATTTATTGTTGTAAAAGTAAGTAAATGAAAAATTGATAAAATTGTATTCAAGTCAAGAAATCATCCCTTTTTGAAAACTGAGCAATATAGACATTTTCATTTCATACTATACTAATTAAAGTCTATTCTTAAAAGGGGGCAAACTTGTGATCAAGGTAAAATCATAGATGAATGGTAATACTCATTGTATCATGGAAGTTTTACAGAAATAAATAATTTAAATGCATGCAACATGAGTATATATATTTAATTAACTTATGTTCTTTTAAGCCCGATTTTTTTGGGCCTCTATCTTATATGGCGCTTAGTTCAACCCTAAATTTGGGCGGGTCAGAGCGATTTAATAACTCTTGTATTAATGAATTAATGAAATACTAACAATTAAGATAATAGAAACTAAGTTAAGTATCAAACAAAATGAACTCTTAGAGGAGATAGATTTTGGTCCTCAACTCTGCCGCGGTGTACATTGCCCAATGCCGAATATACAGTTATATATGATTGGATTCAAGAATATTACAGTTAATATTTTCTTAGGAAGATTGAGCTGTCGACAGTGAGGAGGAGTTAGTCAAACGTTAAAATGTTCATCACTTTACAATTGCAGCCTAACTCTGTTGTGGAAAGAGAAAACCATCAATTAAAGAATTACAAGACACAAAACTGTTTTCTAGTCTACAAAATGGCCTTTCTTCTTGATTGCAAATGATAGTACAGCAATTCATTCCAGATATCTGGAACACCAGGCAAGCACCAATGGCTGCAATCTTGGACGCCTCGATTTATAGCTTTTCTTCCATATATAGACGGATGAGCATCCGGTCTGTAATCTGACAAACGCGTTATATTCAGGAAAGTAACGGGCGTCTTCATCTTCCTCAAGACCTCCTCCATGATCAGATTCTTCTCTGGGTAGACAGAGGTGAACGTCTCGTTTAGGGGTCGAAAGGCTTCTCTGCAGTGGCCTCCCGTGTCCCACTGACCCCCGCTGTTAGAGGAAAACCACGTTTGGCCGTTAATATTTGATGCCAAGATGATGCAATGAAAGTTTCAGCTTCTTAGTACAATAACCTGAAATGAGCAGGAGCAGAGCTTCTGAAGAATATACGCGTCTTGTGTGGATTGATGTTCTTATCAGCCCACGATGCCCATGTCAGTAGAGCTCGTTTGAAGGCCGTTGTGACATCAAGCCGGGGATAAACTTGGTTGCCTTCTTGGTAGTAGTTAATCCTGTCATCAAATAACATATGAGATGGCAACAAAATTTCCCATCAAGAAGCAAATCTTACACTATTATATGTTAAGGTTTTGTGTGTGTGTGTGTGTGTGTTTTGTAAGAGGCCTGCAGCTTGGTAAGATGGTTTATGATGTTCATATCATAGATGCTTAGAAATACTTTCAAGAAATTCATCAACCATAAAAGAAGGCTTTACCCAGCCTTCGTTTTCTGATGATTCCACCAATGTGCAGTGTTGAACACTAGAACATCAGCTCCTCTCCATCTTGATGACCCTTTATCAATGGCATCAATGCGCAACGTCTGCCCTTTCTTCTTGCCTATCCTCGCCTTACTCTCGTGGACTAGATAGTGCGAAACATAAAACTCAACCGTGCATTTGTATTCCTGCAGAGCAACGAACACGAAGGCAAGATCCCTTCAACAATACAACACAATACAACACATACATAATCAGTCATATCACAACTTGAGAAGTCTAGAAAAAGCTTTGAGCAAACTTCACCTCAAACTTGAAACAATAATTCCCCCTGTCTTTGGTTATCTTCCTCCCTCGAGCCTCATACACCTTCCTCGGATCTTTCACGCCTCGCATCAACAAACAAAGCATCGACTCCCATTGATTCCTATTGAGTGAATCACCAACAAACACCAACCTTTTTCCTCTGATCAACTCCAGCATTTTACTAGCATTGAACCTACATACAAACATAACATCATAATTCAAATCTAATCTCCAAGTCCACTTAAAATAAGAGGCTTAGGCCTCACCTAGGAATGTCACAATCTTTAGGCTGCCACCTCCATTTCATGAAATCCTTGTCCAACCTCCCATTACTCTCACAGCTAAACCCTTCATCTATAAAGGGACATGTAACATTTGTGTACAAAGGGTAGCTTTCATCAAAAACCCAATGCCCTCTTGTAACATCACAGTCCACTTTGTTCTTACCCTCATCAACAACACTACTTCTGATTGAACTATCTTCTTTCTCATCAGATGCTGTCCTAACCTCTCTCTCACTAGAAACTCCCTCCACCACCACACCATTCAATTCTTCAACCTTTTCATCAACATCCACAACTTCCACAGATTCATCCACAGTTGGTTTAGAACTATTCGAAACATTAACACCACCAACAAACAGATTATCATTACCAAAAGGGGTCGAGCTAGAATTTGCAATTAGCAAACTACCTTCGCTTTCCGCCACGTGGGCAGCAGCTTGAGATGAAGAGGAATTGTCACCGCCCGCGTAATTTTTCTCCATCAAGATTGAATTTTTCAGCATATCGTCCGAAGAAGTGTTGCTAAAATCTTTGGAGCTCTGCACGCCGAGATTTTGGGGGCCGAGATGAACTGAAGCGGGGGACTTGAAAACCCAAGTGAAGCAGAAGATGACGAAGATTATTGAGAAGGTAATAGTGAAGGAGGAGACCAAGAATTTGATGGGTTTCACAGAGAAGCTCTTTTGCTTCTCCATCACTTAATTTGCTGTGTTTTTGAGAAAGAAGGAAGAAGGGGTTCTTGAAGTCAAGAAGAATGGAGTAGTTGTTAAGTATTCGGTAATTTGTGATGTCAAGAATCAAAAATTAGTACGGAAATGGCGGAATCAATTCGATATTTTTTTTGAACCGTTATTAAATTATTGATCGCATGAACAGCTAAAACAATGAGAGAGAGAGAGAGAGAGAGCTGTAGGGAATAATCAAATGAGGCCATTTTCTTCGTCATCTTGCATTTGTGGAGGAAGTGATTTAGATAATGGAAGGAGTTTGTTGAATTGTTAAGGAATTAAAGGAGAGAGTGGTGCGGATAATTCGTTGCAGAGAAAGAAAATGGCTTCGTGTGTTTAAGCTGTAAACCACGTGACCTGTTGAATTCAAAAAACAATAATAAAATTGTTTATTGTTTACAATTATGAATGTATACTACAGCCAAAATTTCTATTCAAAATTAATTTTTAAATTATAATAAAATTGACTGTAAATTATATTTTTCTTTTCATTTCCTTTTGTCTTTATCTTCTTATTTCTATCTAAAATTAAGAAATTTGATAAAATTATAAAATATTTAATATGCATATCAAATTAAAGACCACGATAAGAAACTTTAATTTATTTTATAATATCTGATTTAAAATGTAAAAGTTAAATATATTTAAAGATTAAAACTTTTAAAAATAATCTTTCTCTTCTTATCTTTTTTGAATAGGTCTATTTTTTAATTTATTTTTATTTTCATTTTTAATTTTTTTTACCTTTTCATCATATCAATTTTTATTAATTAGAATTCTTTTTTGTTTTTTTAATATTCAGGTCAAATATATTCAATTAATTTGTGTTATATTTATAAATATAATAACTAAATTGGTATCAATTTTATATAATAAATATAAACATATAAAAATATATCTCGTGTATTACATTGGGCACCAATAATAGTTTCAATTTAATTTAATTGTGAGTGTGAGTTTTGCTTGACGGAGTGTGAGTTTCAATTTATATAGTAAAGTCTTTCTTTTTAATTTTTCTCATCTAGTCTCACCAATTATGTTTTAAAAATTGAAATTGTTTATTCTTTAGAAAAAATAAGATATTAATATGTACGCATCAATGTATTGTGGTTGTAGGTATTTCCAATGAAAAAATTAGATATTTAATTTATTATTTTATGGAGTATTCAGCTTCGAAACAAAAAGTACTAGTCCTATATTTGTCGTGGGCTAGTGTTGGCCTAAATCGATTTTTCAAGAGTAAAATAACTGTCGTCTACTTGCACACAACATAAGAAGTGGTGGAATGGAACCATCAAAAGTAATTATTGTCTATTTGCACATAAATTTATAGAAATAGTAATGGTGGAATAATCATATTAATTCACCTATTGATAGAATCTAATAAGTGTAGCATGTGAAACAGTTATATAAATATTCCATATATTCTAGACTTATTTTTTCGTTAACTAATTTCGTTAACTAATGTACATAATGTCGAAACATGTAACATGGAGTATTAGTTAAATAAAAAATGAAGTCAAAACATAAGAAATTGCTCAAACTCAAAAGTAGTTGAATTGTTGTTATCTATGAAGTAATTCTCACTTGTTTGTGTCAAATAAGCAATTTACATCTTGGTACAATCAGCTAGCTCATGTATGTTTTGATGTTAAATTAGCATTGCCTAATAAAGACAATCCCAACAAACTAGTAACGCAGTTAACAAAGGTACCACAACAATGAATGAATTCCTAAGAATGTATTTTATCGAGATAAGACAAATTTATCTTATTTCTACGTATTGATTAATATCTGATCAGACAAAAGAAAAAATATAAATTAAAAATTTATATCTATACTATATTGGGGTGAGTTTGTGTTGTTAATGTTCTTAAATTCACAGCCAATTTGACGAATTCACAATTGAATCGCTAGTTGGTTGTGAATTTTTAACTTAAGTAGAAATTGGGGTGAATTTGTGTTGTTAATGTTCTTAAATTCACAACCATAGCCATATTTGCAACGTAAGTTTGCACCCAAAAAAAATAAAGTTATTTTTACAATATTTTAAAAATCTAACTATATTTGAAAGTCAATCAAAAAATGCAAGCGGCAAATTACAATGACCTAAAGTTAAATAATTACCATTGCTTCTTCCATATGATGTTGAGTTATGGAGCCCAAAAGTATTGTTAATTTGGTGATTAGGGTTGTTTTCTCATTATAAATATCAAAAAATATAGAGGAAAATCCCTAATTTAACAATGCTCCTAGTCCAAGACATACTCCCTTACGACGAATTAAGTAACTATTTTGTGTATTTTTCTTATTTTAGAATTGTTTTAACCTTATTTCCGTAACACATGGAATGACTCAACCAACATACTTCCTCCGTCCCACCTTCATAGTCTCTTATTCATTTTTTAGATGTCCCACAATATAGTTCACTTTCTAAATTAAATTAGCATTAAATTTCTTTTTTTACCAAAGTAACCTTATTTAAATATAGTCAAACATAGAATAAATAAGGGCAAAATTGAATAATTACATATATTTTGTATTTTCCAAGTATTATTTGAATTTTTCAAACACTATTTATTGTATTTTCTTAATATGTGTGAAAAAGTGAAGTGGACTGTAGAGATGGGACGCAAAGAGTATACAAGATCCGTCTATCCGTGCAATTGTATTGGGCCTACCGTTGAGTCCGTTAGGCGACCTTCACACTGTAAGCTCTCACATTGGGCTGACCCAACACTATATCATTTCAAATTTTCACCCTTTCCTATATTATAAATAGGCCTTTTCTTTTGTATTTTGGTTTTATTACTATTATTATTGGATATGTTATATTATTATATGTGATCTTTTATTATTGCACTCATTCGGAGAGGAGAAGAGAAGAGAAAATGCTCCCTAAGAAACTATTTCGCATAATCAATATATATAATACTTACATATATTTATTGAGTTGAGACGTAAAGAGAGAGAAAATGAATGTGAAAATATCATAACTAAAAATGTAGGATAAATGATATAGAAGTAGTATCTTTAAAGAAAGATGAAGCCGTTTATATATCATTCATTATATGCATGCAGCAATGCAACATACAGGTTATGCAGAACTTCAACTAGAAAAAGGCAAACACAAAAACTAAATACCAACACCACCAAAATGGCCTATTGAGACAGGGATCCTCTGTTCCACAAGTGTCAAGTAAAAACAGCCTCAAGAAGCACATGTTTCCTCTTAGGATACCCTAAACCAACAAGGTGGTTCAAATAAACCTTACCCTCCTTCACCGTGGCTGCTGTCACCAAACGATGACCAAGAGCCTTCGACTTCCCTACAATGCGCCCACTCTCCCAATCATCCGTGCTCTCCACCATCCTCACCGATTTCCCAGCAACCGCGAGCTTTGTGGGGGATACGAGCTCCAACCCGTCTCCAAACATCAACGAATCCCCAATGATGTTAACCTCCTTCACCACGTCTCCCTTGCCTATCTCGACCTTGAAGAGCTTGCCGGATAGAGTATGGACCACCAACAAATACCCGTTTGGATGGTACACGATTCCGTTGAGGCCAATCAAGTTGAGGTACCACTCTTTTTGGATAAAGAGTGGGCTCTCGATGGTGGAAAGGAGCTCACCATTCACACCAACCTTCCAAAGCTTGCTTCCCTTTGCATCGGTTACATAAGCATTTCCTTCTGCATCAACGGCTACATCATCTGCGAATGTTTTCTTGCCCTCTGCACCACAGCATAAACACCCATCCCTTTATCCATCTTCACAAAAAAAATCGAGTATAGCATAAAAGTGCAACCACTACAAAAGTTCCATATCCAAAAATATTGAAAAACCACATTGAGATATCCTATTTGAGAAAGGACTAAATTGAAGATACGTTTAATTATAATAAAAACATGCAGCCTATAATTCAACGCTTGCATCAACATCACATGCTTGTATTTAATTCTTGAATCTTGATGGGAAACCTACCTAAACCCATATCTTGGTAGAAGTTGATGAATGCTTGTAATTAATACAGGTACAACAATATATTTAATTCGTTGAAGACCGATAAGCTAGTTAGTTGTAACCACGATTGGGCCCACGAGTTTATGAGAAATAACTTCGTTTAGCTACATAGAAAAAAGAGTAAGGTTTTAAGCTCAACCTAAAAAGGAACTTTTTTGGCCACTAAATTAGCTATACACTCAAAGATCATCAATTTTTGAGCCATTCTTCCTAAAACTTCTAAATGGACCTTTTTCCCTTTTCATATAGTATTTGATAATTTGAAAATATACATTTTATCATTTTAATATTCCATTTTTTCATGAACTTGCCACATGTAAATCATCTAGGAATGCAATAAGAGATGTCACACTAGATGGTAATAGAGGATATATATGAATTACGTATATATTTTCCTAAATGGAAGTGGAAACGTTACTCGCGGTCAATAGAGAGAGAAATTTACTATATATTGGTATATATTATGCAGATGACAACAAACAATAATGGCTAATAATTAAAATATCGAGAATTATTGTCTAACTTGATATATATAAAATGGAAACTTTTCAAATTTACTGTGGTAAATGCAATTTCCCCTAAACCCAGAAAAAATCTCTATGTTGATCTCATTTTTTACACGAAATGCAATATGTAATTGTGTGTGGTTAACTGTCAGACGGTATTCAATTGAAATACAATGTAAATCATAATTAACCTAGCTTCCAAATTTGTTTTACGTATGTTAATTTGAACTTTACCGCCACAATATGAAAAATTCAGTGCTATCTACCGCATGATTACAAGCAAATGCAGGTAGAAAAAATCATTAGCAACACAAAATTACCATTTGCCACAACTTGCTTGGGCGTATATGGTGGATTTTTCGTCAGACTCTATATGTGTTTGCACCTCAGAAATCTATAATTAGTAACTATTCGCTGTGAAACGGTTAGAGAGAGAGAGAGAGAGAACGAATCACCTGGTCCAGCGAGCTGGGTGTGAAAGAGGCGGTTCCACGTGGTCAAATCGTAAGCGGCGAGAGCGCCGTACTTGTTCCCGAGCACATCGGCGATTGCCACCAGCAACCGATTCCTGGGCCGGTCGATCACGATTCCCAGCGACGAGTTCTTCCCGAAGCCGGCGCCTTCGACAACCGTAATCTCCTCCAAAACGGCGGCGTCCGCCTTCACCGGTACCACCCCGATGCCGCCCTCGAAGAAGGAGACGATGAAGCGACGGTTGAGATCGTCCCACTTGGCGCACTCGCGGATCCACGATTTGCTGCTGTAGGCGTAGACGTGAGCGGCGGGCTCGGACGTCTCGAGGCGGATGATGTAGGCGACGGGGACGGCGGAGAGGAGGATGAGGAGGAGCAGGAATCTGGTGGAGCAGAACGCCATGAGTGATTGGGTTAAGGTTTCTCTTTCGAGTTTTTAGCTTTATATAAATAGAAATTTTTCCCTCAAAAAGAGAAAAAGAAAAATAGAAACTCCAAATTTTGAGTAGTCAATATTTTTTCCATTTATTTTTATGGGGGGAGAGAGAAAAAAGTGGTTTGAGATTTGTATTTTTGTTGGTGTTGTAAGTGAGTAGGTGGAGGCAGGAGACCGGAGTGATAATTTCCATGAGAGAGAGAGAGATGGTCCTAATTGGTGGCTTATTATTTTGGACTTTAATACTGCGGAGAGACTTTTTTTCATCTCTTTCTTTAATACTGCGGAGAGACTTTTTTTCATCTCTTTCCTTCTTTCCTATTCAGTGGGTTTCACTTCGTAGTTTGTAGTAAGGTTATTTAGATAAAAAAAATACAAAATATTTAATTTTGATAATCTCATTCGTGAGTTGATTAAAAATTCATCAAAATCCTCGTTACCATTCAAGTTCAGTCGTCGGCCGCCAGGTGGCACTCATGATCGGACTCCCTATCCTCTTTTTTTCAATTAATTAATTTTTGTTAAATTGATACATTAGTTCACATTTGGATGACCATCTGGCATGGTATCTCTCCCTTATAATTGACAACATTAAGCGATCAATACGCACGATTGAACCTGCACTCAAGTCAACATGCATATTTCCCATACTTCAAAGTATAGGAAAAATTGCAAAAAATTAATTATATATTTAATGAGTGGAGAATGAATCTCACAAAAAGTGAAGATTGTAAGAATAATAGTGAGCAAAATTATTTTCAAAAATAGGATATAAATATATTTTAGGAACGAACCAAAATAAAAATAGAGAAAGATGTTTGAGAAACGAAGGGAGTATCTATTAGTATCACTACATCAGATCTACAATAGCGTATACGGTGTTCTCTAGTCATTAAATGTAATTTAGTTAGGCAAGTGGGCGTCTGATAGGCTACGGATAATTTTCTATTGTATATAGGAGTATGGGACAACACCATAAGTGTGTGGGTGAGTAATGTGTTAATTTTATTTTATTTCTAATCCATATGGCCAAACCCTTTCAAATAGCATGACAGGCTGCCCGAGTCTTTTTTTTTTAGAGCTGGCTAAGTTTATTTTACTTATCTTTTGGCACATTGCTATAAGCCTGAACAAATGAAACCATGTTACCAACACTTCAAGTCTTCTTCCACCTAAAAAGGCGGAGAACTAAATTGGGATGTGATATGAGACACTAATGCACTAACAAATTAAAGTATTACAATTACGGCAAATACCAAAAATTAATATGGCAAATCAAGAATAGCCCGCTTATATATATAGTTGTTTTGTTGAAATTTATTAAATTACCGTACTGGTCTGGAATACAATGCTATCGACAATAGACTATTAGAGAATTGCATAAGTTTACGAGCATATAAAACCAAAACGAAGAATTATGATCCATTATTCCATTCCAATAATTTGCTTCCAGTGCAATAATCATTTGTTTATGAAACCATGCACAGTAAATTGACTGCCAATTTTCGCCCAGAATACTTTGCAAGAGAAAATGAAGCATTTTGTAAACCGAGCTATAGCTTCACTGATGCTATCGATTGTTAAATTTGATACCAGTTTACCCGCTCGTAAACTTTAACCGAGCTCGAGTTCATCCGTTCCAAGTCATGATCGATATCTGCAAAATGTACGGCATATCAGGACAATTCATGTAATTCTGTTCGAGTTGCCTACTTGAAGGGGTGAATAATTACCACAATGAAGATTTGCAGATTATGTGAATTCTATCGGGTTCTTGATCTGGCTCTGGCTGCTCTGCGACTCCTCCAGCAGCTCCAACAGCTTTAATTTCTGCATCTGATGTGTCTTTGCTAGCCTTTTCTTCAGGTGCATCAGGTGCTTCGGTAGCATTAGCCACACAGTAGCTTTGCAGCCACCTGTCAGTTTCCCAGAGAACGTGCATCACACTCTCTCGTGCTGAATAACCGTGGCTCTCAAAGGGAAGAATAACGAGGCGACAAAGTGCACCGTGCCCTTTCAATGCATTGAAGAATCGATCTGACTGCAACATTAACCCAGAATTTGTTAGATAAAAGCACACAGATACAATGTCTTCTTCATGAAGAGAAAAGGGTAGTCCCCACCTGCATTGTCAGGGTTCCTGAATTGTTATCTTCTTCTCCATGGATGAGTAAAATAGGCTTCTTAATTTTATTAGCTGATATGAATGGGCTCATTTCGACGTAGGTGCTGACAGCCTCCCATAGTGTCCTATCCTCATTCTGCGAAAGAGAGAGATTCGATAATTGACAGCCAGTAAGAAAAATGCTGACTGATGAAGATTAAACAGCAACTTAGGAACCCATCATTATAATAACCTCCTAGCACTAGAGCAAATAAGCTAAAGAGGGATTCCGGAAAGAACAAAAGAATAGTGCATAAACTCAGCTGGAGCAACTATATCTGTACCAAACTAATCTAAAGGACTACCTGAAACCCAAAGGGAGTAAGTGTTCTGTTATATGCTCCAGAGCGAGCAATTCCACAACAGAACAGATGAGGTGCATGAGCAAGGAGATTTGCAGTCATGAAAGCCCCATATGAGTGACCACCGACAGCAATTTTGTTTGGATGAGCCACCTGGTGAGAACGATATTCATATAATTGTCATTTTTCTGTAAAACTAATTTTATGGAAACTAGAAGTGGAGAAACGTACTCCCCGGCGTATAACTTCCTCAACTGCGGCCTCCGCACTTGTAACAAGTTGTTCTACATAGCTGATGAACGAAACCAGTTATTAATACCATACTTAACACAGACCCTATGGATCTCTAGATCGACCAAAAGATCTCATCCATCTGGAAGTAAAACAGATCATTCAATCATAATACCTATCATTTGCCTCTTCATTACCCTCTCCAATAATAGGAATTGTCGGTCCTGATAAGATAGCAAACCTGCAGGATTTAAAGTGATCATGAGTACAGCAAAAACTGCATAACTACAGGTCCGGTGTTAGGTCAATGAGAAGCAAATGACTATAAATGATATAGAGATACAATCTTAAGCAAGTGATAGGAGTCTGCCTTCTTGCTAGCCAGAGTAGAGGAGATGTTGAACCAATGCCGGCAAACTCATTCGGAGAACCACGCACTTGACCAGCTGCATCTTTGCTTTTAAACTCGCCAGGATAAGACCACATTAAACATGGAAGTGGTCCATCTCTTGCAGGATCATAATCAGGAGGAAGATATAATGTTGCAGTGAGTTGAACACCATCCTTCCTTTCATACCTAATCATCTCTTTCTTTAGTGAAGACAACTGAGGGTAAGGATGTGGGAAATTTGTGATCTGGCATGCTTTCTTTTCTGGCCAGCTCAGCATGTAATACTGTGTGTTTTCAGTTTTGGATTCTTTAGAGGTTAATACTTTTAACCGATTAAGAGGTATCTCCCCTTCATCCTGATCGGACATCAGAGCAACAACAGTCTCGTAATATTTTTCCTTGTCACTCTCCCATATCCGTTCTTTATTGCCTGTATTTCTGAAACTTTCCAAGTCAGATACCAGATCATTATATTGTTAATCTATGATGAATAACTAGCAACAGAAATTTGAAACCCACATGTCAAATAAATCCACAAATGGTACATTCCCTTGTGGGGTGGCACCACTTCCATTCAATAGGACATATGTCCCTTCATCGCCTTCCTTTTTTATCTTTGCAATCACATAAGTGCCTGAATGTGTTCTCCGCAGCATAGGAGAACCAGGATCTGAATAAACATCTTCGGACGACCTATCAAAGAGTATGCGTGGAGTTGCATCCTCACGCCCAGGTGAAATAACCCAGGTTCTTATCTTCCGTGTTTTATACCAAGATTCATAAACTAGTGCAAGTGAATCGTCACACCAAGAGATCCCTCTAAAAACACAAGGAATTCATGAAAAGCAAGAGGTGGTGTCAGTATGTCAAGTGATTGACAAGAAAAATAGAATCAAAAACTACAATGTGACGAAAGTGGAG
This sequence comes from Salvia miltiorrhiza, assembly GCF_028751815.1. NCBI lineage: Eukaryota > Viridiplantae > Streptophyta > Magnoliopsida > Lamiales > Lamiaceae > Salvia > Salvia miltiorrhiza. The sequence continues at coordinate 5,739,376 of NC_080394.1, read as the reverse complement.
ATGCTGAAATCAATCATCTAGGTAGTGAAAGCAAATGAAATAAAACATACTTGAGTGACAATTATTCAAATTAAGCCAAAATTCAAGTACTTACAAATAATCATCATTCAGTTATGGTATTTGTGGTTCATCTAGAATTTGAGGGGGGGGGGGGGGTAATTATGATTTGAGTGATTTTTATGAAGTAGTATGGGGACGCATGAGCAAGGAAGAAGTAGAAGTACAACCCAAGTAAATTATGACATTATGCCATGAAAACTGTGCATGAAGCATACTGCTGGCACAGTTTAACAAATCCAAGATATACTGGACTAAAGCCATGTCACAAATCATACCCATAGCGAAAATCAAGTTTATGCAAAACAACTGGCTCATCATTTTCAAGTGGCTCAGCAGGTTCTGTGTAAACTATATCACGTGGAGAGACGTCGAGTTTTGCATCACCACCATCCTGTGTCTCAACCCTTATTCGCCATAAAAAGTATTATATTAAAACAGAAGTTAGGCACGCGGAATATCCTCAAAAGAATTACCTAAAGACAACGACATGAACAACATACATAAAAACCGGTGCATAAATACTTTTTGAGGAAAGTGGAGGATCTCAAATTTGCAAATAGCAAAGCCTGGTTCGAAGTTCATGGATCATTAAACTCCTATAGCAAAAGCCATTAAAATCAGACAAAAGCTCGTGACTGTAAGAACAACCACTGTATCCTAATTCTTAAGCTATTCTCTAAGTCCAGATAATTAACTAAATGCAAAATACGTGCACACAACCTATATGCAGTTATACCACATTTCCATTTAACAATATTGTCACGTGATTTGGTACCAATATCACTCGTATCGAAAGAGCAATTTCTTTCAACGAACTTACAGATTTGTATTGACCATTGAGCTTTCAGAAGTTCAACAGAAAAAATCCTTACAAGTTGCAAACTTATTCTTCCAGTTCAGGTTATAATAAATGCAGCCATGCAGGACTCTTTAGATTGCATACCAGACAAGTGTTGATGGCTTATCTGCTCTCCATTGGATTGAGCGCTTTCCTCTTCGAGTACTATTATGTGTAATGGGAATATCCTCCGCAAGAGGTAAATCACAAATTTCCCTTATAAATTTTCCATCAGCTGTCCATAGATCAACCTTCCGAGGGAATCTCCCACAGGGTACAATAAAAGAATATGGCCTGTGCATCGAACAAATCATAATATATTTTTCATCTGGTGATGGGTCCAATGATGTATATATAGCCGGAGGTCCTACTGCCTTTGCTGTTCCATCAAGAGATACCAGAACAAGCTGTGAAGATGCATAGTAATCAAATAATAATTCATCATATTCATCTTTGAGAAGATCTTGATGAGTTCTTGCTTGTATTATATCCTTCTGTTCATTGGATTGGATCTTAGGACCAGGAGGAACCAAAGGTTTCTTTGGAGGATCTCCCCGAGACAAAGGAATTGTACAAACCAACAGGGTCAAGTTGTTTACCCACACAAAGCTGAGCAGGAAAAATGAGAGAGATTTAAAAAGTGAAGAAAATTTGTATAACAAAAGCTCAATTCTAAGGTATGGAGCATACTTATCAAAAACTGCATTTAGAAAAATATCTGGTGTCTGGAAAAGAGGTCTAGCTTTTCCAGTTTCAATTTCAGCTACCCATAATCTCAGCTTGCTACTGCTTCCATCCTCCTGTTAAGAGATTGATTTTAAGGGCCAATAACATTCTTATAGATAAAATATAAGCAGAATGGGGAGATAAATTCTTCTCTAGAATAAATAAATATCATGTGAACATCCAGTAAGTGTGTAGAAAAAATATATAGGTAGAAGGCAAATTCACAGAGCAAGATGGGCGATGCCCAATGTCATCACAGGCTATGATGGAAGACTAAAATGGAGACAAATACCTCATCGGTTCTAACACTGAAGGCAAGATGGCTACCATCATTTGACCTTGTTGGAAAAGGAAAAGAAGTGAGTTAGGGATGACCAAATATTCACAGTATTCCTCAAGTGAAGTAATAATGTGAAGAAGAATGAGGACTAAAAAAAGTATCAGACATCAGACAAGAAAAACTAATACTACAATATAGTGCGGCGTCAATTCATCTTGTATGCCGCATAAAATATAAACAAGAAGGTGCACAGAGCACATTTCTTAAAGAAATTTGGGCTTACCACGAGATAAAGTTAATTTTAGCACCACTTGGAAGTCCATTTACTTCTTTTTCAGGACCCAGGGTACCATCATTCAGTAATTGATAGATTCCAATACCGGTATAGTATGACCTGGAATGAAAGTCATTTCATTCTTCAGTAGTCCATTAGAACAATAAAACATTAAAACATAAAACCATCCATACTGTTGGTTTATGAAACATTAACAGTGACTAATTAAGCCCAACATACGAACTGTTACCCACATTCTACTCCGAGAATTGCATTTCCCATCAATGCGGACTCCAGCCAGTTTCTCCTCAGGTCTTGCCAATTCTGCCAAGGGAGGCAATGATCTTCTCTTGAGGAATAGTATTTTATCCCTATGAGGAGAGAATGATATTGTTGGAAGGGGTGGGGCATCAACAATATTTTGTATCTCTGGTGGAGGAAGGCGATATCCATTTCCCAATGATGAGTCTGAAAAAATGTCAAAAATGAGAAATCAAAGATATTGAGCTTGACTGCAGAAAACACAGGTAGCAATGTGGTCGTACATGTATGGTGCGACCGTGCGAGCAACTTTCAGGATTCATAATTCAATCAACACATATACATGGCACTGCCAAGCATTTTGAAAGGACTAAAGAGATCATATGGAAGATCGGAAAGGATATATAGACTAAAATCATCAGTGACTGATTCAGTTTGCTTCGAGAAATCTACTTATGATCAATCAATAGGGACTGTGAGCTTTGCGAAATATACTGCTTCCATACATCATAAACATATAGCAGTAATGCAAAATGAAACAAAACGCGCTGCACAACAAGAACGCAGCTACCCGCTACTAGCAAGGACATAGTTTTAGAGTTCCAAAATTTGCAAAACCAGACGCTAAAACAGTTAAACTCGTGATGATCCTAGCATCAGAAAAACAGAAAACAAAAAAAAGGAAAGGAAATCAATAGTAGCACCAGAGAGAACAATATGAGTAACTGTTATGCTTTGCGTTCCTAGTCAGTTCATTCAGAGCTACTATCAGCTGAAACCGTCATCCAGACTCCAGAGCACATTTCAGCTTAAATCACTTACAATTTGGTTGACTTAATCAGCACTCAACAAAAACGAAAGTAAGTCTAAATCAATTCAAAAACCGGCGAACGCGCAGTTCGTCTGTTACCTTGAGAGTCAGCCGCGGCGGATGCAGCAGGAGCGGCGCCGTTGGAGCCGACGTCGCCCTCGGCGGCGTGGAGAGGGGCGATGTTGCGGAGTCTCATCGCCGTCGCTCTACCCGCAGCTGGCGAAGTTGACGAAAAAGGCTTGATCAACTGTAATGGAGGACGGTCGGGGGATTTTAGAGAGAGAGAGTGGGGGGAGTGGGAGATGATGAGGGGCTGTTTGGGGGAATGGAAGAGAGAGAAGCGGTGGTAGACTTTGTGAAGGCGCATTTTAGCGCGGACAGCCAAAGAAAATGAAGTAATAATGGCGTTAGATAAAAGCGCAGTTGCGTATTCCTTTTACTACTTAGCTTTTTGAGGGGGAATCTCTTACTGCGGCGGGGCTGTGATTGGCTGCGGGCGGCCACTGGATTAGAATTTAGATGGAAGGGAACAATTGGACATGGTTGAACTAGAGGAGGAGCTCCTAGATATTTTTTTTTTCTTCTCCTTTTTGGTGTACTATTTTATTGGAATTGTTTTTTGTTTTGTTTTTTTTACCAAAATGTGGGAGTATAGTTAGGGATATAATGGGGTTATGGATTAAGTTGGAAATTCGAATTCAGTTATACTATATTTGTTCAATATTGTACCATTTCAATTCCCAAAAGTTTAAATGAATAAAATGTAAAATATACTAGTTAGGGATATAATGGAGTCCCTAATCATTACATAATTTTGAAATCGTTAAAATTGAGTTGAGCATCCAAAGTTTGTGGACGACCTACTTACTCAATCTATTAACATGGCATTTATTTTAGATGATTAGTTTTGATAGATAAATTTAATAAAATTAATTTTTAATTTATCTTGATTGATTTTGATTCATTGAAAATATGAAATTGAAGAAATCCTTCTCTTGAAAATAAAGATACTCTATCATACATTTTATCAATCATGTAAAATAAATATTTTCTAAAATTTGTAGTAATATATGAATCTGAATTTGTTGGCTTTAACAAAAAAAAATAACCATATACAGATACTATCATCATACCTATATAAACATTAATTCAAATTAAGATATATCTTTAATTCAAATTGTCCCAACAAACAGTTCACACCCACAAATATATCACTGAATATAATCTAAATTTAAATATTACTTCTTTCGTCCCATTATAAATGACACAAAATTTTTGGACACACAAATTAAGGATAAATTATACTCCCTCTGTCCCTGAAATAAATTCCTATTTTTCCTTTTTGGGACGTCCCCCAAATAAGTTCTTCTTTCTTTCTTTCCATTTTTGGACAATTACCCCACCACTAATAATACTTTATTTATTCTTATTTTTCACTTTTTCACCACTCTCAATACTAATTATAACACTTTTTCACCTTTTCACCACTCCCAATACTAATTATAACATATTTTTCTCCACTATCAATACACTTTACCACTTTTCCTTAAAACCCGTGCCGTCTCCAAAAAGGAACTTATTTCAAAAAGGAACTTATTTAGGGGACGGAGGGAGTAAATTAGTTAAAAGTGATAGGACCTACACTTTTGTAAGAGTTAAATTTTACTATATATTTATGGAAATATGTCACTTATAATGAAACAGTTCAAAATGAAATACAAACCACTTTCAATGGAACGAATGAAATAATATTTTTCTCACGAATTTTAACTCAATAAAAAAATAATTAAATAATTAAGACATCAATATGTATAACAACCAACCAACTCAACACAAATGAACATCATTACATATACATTCTACTAGACTCGAGTTCGTAAAAACAAAGTTACGGAACCTAGCTAGTTCCCCAACGGTTGGATTGGGATAAACTATGCTCAAATTATTAAAACTTACCTAATAATCGTTTTATTTTTTTTAAGAAAAAATAAAACTCATTCTAATCTACTTGAACACGATGATGTAAACAGTTTTGTCTGGTCAAGAAAGAATCAAAGCTGATATTTTAGAGCAAGCGTTGCAACTCCGAACACGTGTGTGGAAAAACACCAATCTTAATACGCTAAGTAGCTCTTCATTTCCCACAAATCTTTGCATTATATTTTCTTCAAAAATCCTAGCTTATTCTTTCATGCACACATAAATAACGAAATTACTACCAAAATAAAAGACCACAAAAAAGATACTTTTGTGTAGAAATATCTTGCATGGGATGGAGCCACGTGGAAGGCCACGGTTGGTCATGAAAATGATAAGAATTTCTATCCACAATTCACCACACTCGCCAACTATTTATCATCACATAAACCACCGCAAAACAGCATCATTTTTTCCATCTCCAAAGAAGCAAAAAAAAAAATGGCTGCAGCCGTAGCAGGAGTGAACATCGCCGCCGTGAAGGTCTTCGGTAGGGCGTCGGAGCCGTCGCCGAAATCCGCGAGCTTCTCGCAGCTGAACAGCCCGTGGAGGCGGGCATCGAGGAGGAGGATGTGCGTGGCGGCGGCGGCACCCGACAAGCTGACGGGCAAGGTGGAGGAGAGCATCAAGGCCGCGGAGGAGGCGTGCGCGGGGGACGCGGTGAGCGGGGAGTGCGCGGCGGCGTGGGACGAGGTGGAGGAGCTGAGCGCGGCGGCGAGCCACGCCAGGGACAAGCAGAAGGACGCCGACCCCTTGGAGACCTACTGCAAGGACAACCCCGAGACCGACGAGTGCCGCACTTACGATAATTGATCATTCTTCCATTATTATCATGTGGATTTTAATTAAATGTTTTCGGATTTTTTAAGGTTTTTCTCGATGTCGACATGATATGATGTGTTGTTAGAAGGTTTAAAGTGTTAGTTAATGACATTACACTTCGTTGTATGGTCAAGAAAAATGGTTGGTTGTTGATTGGGAATTATACGATACAATATTGAAACGTGTATAAGATGTTTATGAGCGTTTAGATACAATATTGAAACGTGTATAAGATGTTTATGAGCGTTTAGGCAGTGTTTGAGGTTCAAAAACAACGTGAAGGAAAGCCAAGACTATACTTAACACAACTTTTGAATGAAAAAAATCGATCATCTATTTGTGTTCTATCTCTTGTTTCAAGTGTTAAGTTAGACGGTGATAAGATAAATCGAAAAACCTAATTAATAATTTGCTAATTCGTCCATAGTTGTGAGATATTTTAAGCACACACTACTTGTTGTATATGCCAACCAGATAAATATAGGCCTCGAGTTTATTTATTATCATAATTTTTGTTAACTCAATTTGTGTTTACCACGCTATAAAGTGGAAAAGGGGAGGAGTCCACTGTCCATACATAAGGGGGTCCCATTCTCACTATTGGAAACACTTCTTTTCTCCTTTTCTTCTATTTGAAATAGTAAAGTGAAAAGTGGATAAAATATGTAGGGCTAGAAAAAGAACAGAAAATGAGTTCCTTGGTTGAGAAGAATTGAATTAAGATCATACAACCAACGTTCAAATTTACATCGAGATGAAAGAATACAGCATCACAAGCTAGAACAATAAATATGATCAATTTCCATAGCAATCAACAAACTGAGAAAGATCCAATGCATATAATCAAACATTTGTTTTAGATAAAAGGTCTTGGGTTAGAATCACAAGTAAATCAACACAACAATCGAAACCAAGTGGTACAAATGAGATATTTATTTATTGCCACAAAACCATCAATCAAGAACAACATCATAAAACTACTAGAGACTAATCCAAACACAACCAAGACCAAAAAGGAGAACACAAACTTATAAAACCTAAATATGGGACCTTAGTGTTAAGACAATACTGCAAAATCCTGGTTAATCAAACACCATAATTGCTATAAACAAGAAAATTACCAACTAACCAATGCAAACAACCATAAGGGAATCACCAGAATCCTCCCAATCTCGCACATCAGTACTGGAACATGTCAACAGAGGCAGGGATGGGATGAACAGGGCAGGGCAGCTGCCATGGCTCGAGCAGAGTATCTGGAATGTCCGGAATGTCAAAGGCGAAACCACTCACCTCTGATGCAATCTGAAGCACAGAATTCAGTGACCGGAGGCGGTCAGTCAGCTCGGACACCTGAGCCCTCAGCACGTTGTTCTCGGATGCAAAGTTGAGGTAGAGCTGGGAGGCGCCATCGATCATCTCCCTCAGCTTCTTGTTTTCCTCGAGCATCTTCTGCTCTTGCGCGATCAGTTCGTCGAGATGCTGCTGCTTCCTGATCCGCGACCGTCGTGCAGATTCACGGTTAGACAGCTTTCTCTTCCTCTTCCTCTCGTCCCCATCGGAACCAGGACTCGCTGGCTGCTGCTGCTTCAAAGCCATTCCTCGAAGGGGATGCACAAATAATAGGGTTTTTCGGTATGTGGGTTTTCCTAATTCGCTCGAAAATTTAAAACTTCTCTAATCGACGGTAATTTCGTCGGAATGCAATGAAATTAGGGTTTCGGATGAAGGCTAGTTCATGAAAACACGTAGAACCAGTAGAGAAAAACTACTGAGAAAGAGTGGAGAATTCGAATTCTTCGCATCAAGATGGGGCACGTCATAAAAACGGAGGGATCGGAAACATGGAAGCTAGGGTTTGGAATCCAATTTATTAATTTGGTAGTCCAAAATTCACAAATAAAAGAACGAAAATGACCTAGAACCGATTTCGGAGCGGAATTCAGACGCCAAAAACAATCTGCAAGTTCAAATAAACAAAAAATAAGCACCGGTCACACAATCACACCGCAACCAACTAAAAACAAACAATTAAAGGCAACTAAGTAACAAAAAAAAAAAAACAAATAAAGCAGGAAAAGAAAAAACTCAAACTGAAAAGGAAAAGAAAATGACTGAAATAAATGGAAATGAAAAAGAAAGGAAAAAGTAGAAAACTAACCTTGCGGGGGCCTGTAGAAATCGCTGAAAAGAAGGTTTTAAAGGGTGAGAGTGGGGGTATTTATAGGAGCGAGGAAGTGATTTCGGATTGTAGAAATTATTATTTTAATATAATTAAAGATTAATTAATAGAGAGTGCAGAGATGTAATTGGTGGAGGACAGCTAAGCAAACAGCGGCGCCCATTGGTTGGGATTCTGGGAATCTTCGTTGTAATATTCGGTGTTTAAAAGTTGCCTAATTTTTTCTTATTTAGTTAATTTTATTTTTCTGCCCAATACTTCGAACAATATTTAAAAGATGAAAAATGCTAGACTGCGTTATACCTATGTAATATGATTGGATTTTTTATTTATTTATCATTTGCATAATTTTATAAATTAAATTATTAATCTTATTTTTAAGTGAATTTGTAACTTACATAATTATTCATGGTAATAATAAGGAAGAGATTACCTATGATCTTTTTAATGACGAATATTTGATTTCCTTAATGATCCGAAATATTTCTTTGATACCAAAAGAAAAAATGTTACATGTAGCACGACATATGTAAATTATTACTATTATAAACAGTTAAAGTTGGCAAAATCAATTCGATCTAATGGTCGGTCTAATTCGATTGGATTTAAGGTTGGATTGAACTTGGTAAAATAGAGGCTCAAAAAATTGGACCTAAAAAGTCCGTCCATACGGCTCACTGAGCTGATTGGGCTCCGGAACTAAAAAATACTCATACTATTTGTTATTTATATATATTCTTTTAGTTTAAACATGTACAATAGTTGTGCAATGGTTAGCTCTTATTTTATTAGTAAGAGCTCTAGAGTTTCAAACCTCTTAATAACATTTTAAAGGTTTGTTTTATTACTTTTTGAAATTGAGTTTTATTTGTTTTATTATATTTTAGGTGAATTTGGTATGATAGCCCGATAGTATAAATACAGTTGGACTAAGTTTGTTTTTTTAGTCAAGTTGACTTTCAAGCATGGTGATTTGATCCTATAAAATTGCAAAAACTCGATAAATTGGATTGACTTGCCCGTTTTGTTAACTCTACAAACGATGTTAAAAGTTTTTTTTTTTTTTGAGGTGAACGATGTTAAAAGTTGTAAAAGCCATATTACCTCGATCAAACAAAAAAGTAACAATATGGTTTAAGTTTCTACTCATTTATCTTTCGCCTCTTGTTCGTATCCACAACCACTATTATCACACCAAGTATGCAAGAGCTAGAGAAGGCCAATCCCAACATAGATTCAATCTTTATACGAGGAGAAAACCCACTAAAGGGTAAATTAGAGAAATATGAATGTAATCTCGCCTTAAATAAATTATCAAAGGGGATAGATGATATTTGTTTTCAAAGATGAATAATAAAATAATGTCAGGCATTTCCTTTATCATGCCTTTCCTTTATCATGGGTTGCCTTCGTTAATAATACGGGATACCAAACGCTTATATAAGATAAAATTATTTTGCTATCCTACCTCATAATACCTACCAAACATTATCTTAACGATTAATATTGAATAATATTTTTTAGGAATAAGAATTTTTTATTATTCTTTATCTTATTTGTATAAAGTTAAATAAAAACAGTCTCAATGATTGTCACTTCACCATACGCCTAGAGGGAGGTGATTATGAACACACAACATTCTCCGCAAAATTATTAGTTAAAAGGACAAATTATTCGAATTTATTTACTTACATACTTTTCATATAAACTAATAAAATATATTATCTTACCCTATATAGCCCTAAATTAAATTCATAACAAATATAATTTCATCAGCGTAGCCCTAGAAAAATAGTCGAGTTCAACCCCAAAAATTGTACGAATAATGAAAGAATCTGATACATTTGTTAAAGGGGCGAATCATATTAATTAATTTGCTTCCATTATCTTCAAACATCGCACATATAAATTCAAAACCCCCAAAAACACAACTCTCAAATTACTAAATTATCAATTTTTTCTAAGTTTGTATATTTGCTCATTTTTCGATCAAATTTTGAATCTAAAACGATGTTGTTTCCATCTAACTATACAATATGACATTCGTTCTATTTTTTCATACATTCATATTTATGTTACACAAGCATATTCATGCCAAGTGAATATAATTATGCTATGTCACCATGATGAAAAATGAGCGATGTGCAAAATGAAAAAAAAAAAAAGATTTCATATTAAATAAAAATTTATTGAGAGTTCATTTATATGCATGATGAGGACGGTATTCGGCATTCCCGATACTTGTATAATTTCATCCCGAATACCCCTTGAATACCCTCTGATGACATCATTTTTCCCTCCTTGAGGGACCACTTCGGGCTCCAAGACGCGAGTCTATAGACAGAGAAGATGATCACACGCAGGTCTGACTCGCCAGATCTAAAGACCCACAGAGTATCATCGAGGCGGAAATAAGCCCTGCCTGCAGAAGAGGAGATGAAAGCCCAAGAATGTCGCGAAGCCTCCTTCACTCTGCACAAAGATTGTGCCAGAAGGGTTAAATGATACTTTATGCCCGAAAGAAAGCTGTGCACCTAGGAGATAGTTGTAACTGAACGACAGGTACTGTCACCCTTTTTGCAGGGACCGCCTTCCTTCAACCACTCCATTGTCGGTTGACGTGGAAGATGCTCTAAAAAAGATGAAAAGACTATTCTATCCACGATAATAGATGAAGTAAAAGAAGGATGGGCCAAGAGGCCCATCGAAAACCTAGCAGGAGAAATGCCTGATAAAGCCCAATCCTAGGGACGACTTATATATACATGTAAAAAATGTAACTTAACACACATACGAGAGAACAGTGAAAATATTACCGTTAGAAGAGAGAAAATTTGAAAATGAGTGATGAGAGAAAATACTAAGTGAGCTAAGAGTGTTCCACGCATAAATCGAGTGTTCGAAACGAGAGTGTTGGTAAGAACTGCCTTCACCAATGCAATTAATCCTTTTCGAAATGTCCTCTTCAATCAATAAAAAGGAAAACAGATACACACAACATAAAGTTTAATAGAGAAAAACAAAATAGAATTATGGATCATACGTATTATCAATTCAAAATATAATGAATGTGCATGGCACGTGACCCGTCTGCATCAATATAATGCTACTGCCACAAATAACAATTGTTCATGTACCATATTACCAGCTATTGAAAAACATTTACAAAAAATACCACACGAAGAAGTCTACAAATATTACTCCACTTATTTTGTTCCCATTAAATCCATAAACTGAGTTTAGTCTCGAATGCTCCCTTCCGATCTAAAGAATGATGTTAACGTGTGCGTGTCTTGATCTAGTGGTAGCTAGTTAATGTCTAAAACTTGAGATACTGAATTCAAATCTACCGTAATATAATCTTTACAATTCTTTATTTAATTGGATGATTTATCAAGAACAAAAAAAAAATGGCGGTAATGCACATCCCTTATCGACGATTGCTATTAACTTCATCAGTCATGATTAGCGTGCACAAATTTTCTACCTAATTTCAATTGATTTTACCACAATTTATTAGTTGAAGTCAAGGTAATCACTTGCCACGTAGTATCCTCACTTTTTCTTTACTCTATCTATCTCTCTCTCCCCGTTTACTTTGTTTTTTTCATACTAAATCTATATTTTCTTAATTTGGATACCCCATTTTTTTGACATTATTAGGACGAGGGGAGTACTACCCAGTACATCTCGAGTATCTATGGATAGGCGGGGAGTGATAATAGGTGGCGTCGTTTGAGCTTATGGAACAAAATTGAAGAGAACCTACGGACTTGTGGTGTTGCATGGGAGATTTTACACAAGATCTTGTGATATAATGAGAAGCAAAGGAGTAACGATGTGACTAAGGTGCAAAATCAACCTAGATAAAAGACAATAAAGATTGGGTGCCACCACCCCATGGCTGGCTTAAGCTCGATATGGACATCAACGTGGTTTTCATGTCAGCCGTTGGGATGATGCATATATTGGCTAAGGGCTCGAATGGTGTTTATATTGATGTAATCCTATTGCATATAAATTGATTTATGTAAAGATGTTTATCCCCATTAAATTAAATCATCTTTTGATTCGAATGGTGTGTGTGTGTTTTTTTTTGTAACTTTATTGTGAAAAAAAGGGATTAAAAAGGGTATTGACCTATAAAGACCCCAAATTTTTCTATTTCTAATTTTGTATTTGAACTTTAAAATTTGTCTGTAAATACATAAACTTTGTATTCTTTATGCTTTTGCACCCGGCGACAAAATACTCTCAAATCGTTGCTGATATGGCAGCCAGATAAATTAACGTGGCATGATCGGCGGTGCAGCAGAACAATGTAGTTTCACACAGTTCTAAAATGTCGTTGTTCTGTATTCCAACATTTTTATTTTTGAGTTAATGGCCTGTAAAACCACAAACTTTGAGTGTATTATGGTTTTATTGTTTTAACATCTAACAAAAGATTATGCATATAAATATTTGAACTTTTAATTGTTTTTTTATTTTAAATATGGGAACAATATCCAACCACATACGTAGATTTAATTAAGGTATATTTTGCGTGATTGTAATTAGGGTAGATTTAATTTATTAATTTTCTTAAGTATGAAAACGACGTCATTTAGCATTTATTAGCCACATCGACTAGTTACAAGCCATGTAAGATTAAAATGTCGCGTATGTGGTTGGATACTGTTTTTGTAATTAAAATAAGAAACAATTAAAAGTTCACATATTTATATGTATAATCTTTTATTAGAGGCTAAAACCAAAATATACCAAAAATTTGTGATTTTATAGGCATAATCTGTTGTTATAGGTTAAACGTGAACCATTTTATTTTTTGTACTTGGGGAATTCTAGCGTGAATTAGGCATTTTTTTACACAATAGAGGAGATTAAGAATCGAGCTAATAACTTTATGGAAGAAGAGCAACAAATCGCTCGCCATGGCCAATTCTTCGACATCGTCATGGAACTCACAGATTATAATGGCCCTAAAACTCAAATTTGCTCGCACAATATATATGCTGAATTGAAAACATCACACACTGAGAAGAATCTAAAGAGATGTTATCTTTATTGTCGTCACAAAAACATAAGATTAACTCAGTGTAAAACTTAGTTTTTTTGGTTTCATTGTATGACAAAATACATCTATGGTTTTAGTTTAGTGGAATGATTTTGGATTATGATTGGTGTGGGAGTAACTGCTGGGTTGGAGACGGTGTTGGGTACTTGCTAACTCGCTCAGATTCACTAACGGGTGATGTCGATGGACCGGGGATTGAGGAGAGGTGGTGGTGCGGCTCTTCGGAATTAGGAGTTATAATTACTTAGGAATTTACAAATTATTTAGATTTTAAATTATTAGTAAATATTAAATTAAATTAATAAATAATAGTATTTAAATATGAGTTATTTCTGCCACATTTACGTATTAAATTGAGTTAGATCCACGTCAAATTTTGCCTTGTCGAAAAAATTTGTTGGGTGCAAAATCAGAAAAAATACAAATTTCATGTATTTATAGGTAAATTTTTAAGTTCAAGTGCAAAATCATAAAATAGAAAAAATTTGGAGTATTTACAGGCCAATACTCCTAAAAAGAATTATCCCTTTAAATTTCATCTTTCTTTTCTCTAATTTTCTATAAATAAGAATTTCACCATTTCTTATTTTACATTTTCACAAAAAATGAGGGATAATGAAGAAAAAAGTGAAAAGATAAAGGGTAAAATTTTATTTTTTTTTAAATGAGAAAAAAGAAATGAAATATTTAATATATATATATTCTCATAATAAATTTATAATTAAAAAGAACACTCTATATAAAAAAAATGTAAATAACTCATTTCCAAATATAATATTTTACACTTTTTAGCTACGGACTGTTTGACGCATTTCAAATAACAACAGCATAAAATTTGTCACGATTTTGCCAATTCACACTAAAATATTGTCAAAATAAATTATGGAAAAAATAATACTAACACAGTAATATATTCGAAATCAGTTGCTTAAAATTCGCAAACTCCAGAAACAATCCTTTGATATATAAATTGCCACAAAAGACTACCATATCCCGCTCCAAAATATCATGTACTTTAAAAATAAAATAAAATTATCATGTACTTTATGTAGTAATTAATAGTATTCAAAACTTAAATATCTGAATTTCATCTTCAATAATAATAATACTAACATAAAAATGGAGTATATTTTCTCGTAAATTCCACATGTTCACTTTTGGTTCGATAAAATAAAGAAAAAAGGAAAAATAATTCGGCCTTAATTCGGACAAAGCCGCCCCCTCTAACCGGCACATACCCCTACCTTTGCTCAGCATCGCGCCGCCTCCGCCCACCGCTCTCCGGCAGCCGGATCGGCCCTGCCACCTCCGTACACGAGCAATTTCGTTAGTTTTTTTTGCTCACCATAACTCCAATCCAGTCAGCCAACCTTTTTTCATTTTTTTCTACCGCAGCTCCATTCTTCACGCAGCGGTTCTAATCGATCGTTGAATGAGGACGCTCGGAGCTAATTATCGGCGCTCGTCTTCTTTGGAGGAGCTAATTTCAACCCGTGAGGCTTCTTTGTTTTCCCTCCCACTCACCGTTTGATTCCTGAAATTGCTACGATTGGTATTCATCTGCTGCGGCGAAAATCACACTGTTTAATTAAATGATTAAGTTCCGATTAATAAGTACTTTTGGTTATCAGTATTACAAAGTTTTGGTGAAGCTGCCATGGATGCTGAACTCCGGCTTTTCACGCGTTTACGCTGACCTTGCCGGGAGATTCTGCATCCTGTGCTGTGGGGAAAGAAAATGTATTCTGTGATTAGGGCTTAGAATGAGCTAGCAATCATCTCCAATTTTCTGCTTTTCTGGTTCTTCACCCCCCTTCTGTTAATTGGTTCCGTGATTAGAACTCTTTGTTGACTAATGAGCTGGCGTAAATATATAAAAACATTGTTTGATTGTGAAATGGTGTCCTTCTGCGCGAGGCTTGGAGCTCGAATTCGACCATTTTAAATTGAGCTGGAGACCTCAGACTCGAATTTTAACTGAACTGAGTTCAGGCAGGTTTAAGATAGATTTACATGCATTGGGCTCCTGCTTGTGCCTTAGCTTTCAGAATTAGTTTTGCCAAGTACAGCTCCAGCTCTATTCTTACACTCGAGCTTGAGTTTGCAATGCCTCAAACTGTGCTTGTTTACACCGCTTTATTTGATCGGCTTACGCCTTCTATGTTCAATAATTTTGCTGACAACCTATTCCAACTACTTTTTGGCTACATACATATTGGAACTGTTTTATGTCAGTTAGATGGATGCATGCATAGAATTGGTTCATTTTCATATCTTTATGCCACATAGTTTTTTACTTTTTCATATGATCTTATGCATATCATATGACTCCTTTTTTTTAAATATATTTTTGAATAAATAAATACTTTTAAATACATGATGGTGCTTTTTGATTGAAAAAAGGCTAGGAGATGTTTTAGGGATGATTTTGATTATTCGATAAATCTCACGCGCTGTTCAACAGAATATACTACGGTACCAGGGTGATTGGTAACTTCGGTCAATGGTATCACAGATGCTTCCCGTTAGTGATACCCTGAATGCTGACTAATTAGATTACAATGAATCTTACAGTTTTTAGTTGTTTAGTTTTGGAATGGAAAACACATCGTTGAAGAACAATTACACGAGAGAACCAAATAATATTGTTACGAACTTTTATTAATTTGCATCCTGTATTCCACGTAAATAAATGTTTGACTTCAATGTGCTTCTCCTTTTGCCTTTATAAAGAATTTTAGTTGGTGTGAAATAACAAATGCTCTCATTACACCGTGATTCAGTGGTATTTATTAGTTTAATGATATCTAAGTATATTGCGCATTTAATTCAGCGATAGTATCATACTAATTAAATGACATCTGATCAGGTTTAGGGTAATGTTTTCAGACTTGTTATGTTAGCGATTGTTTGGGATATTCATCTTAGAAATTAGCCTTTAACTGTTTTCAATCCACTTGTTTTCCTTGTCATTTAGCTTCAAAAGAAGTCATGTTTCTATAAAATTTCGATTCAAGTTGTTTGTTCAGCAATCATCCTATTTTCTGAACCAAAAATACTGATGTAAATTTTCTATTTATGCTTCAGGTTGTATGTAAAGCATGGATTGTAGGAAATATACATGTGTTAGCAATGCACCTTCTATGAATGTGGGTACCATAAGTTTCCCAAGTAAGGCACATGCTAAACAACAAATGATAGATCATGAGGAAGCTGCAGATTGTGCTGCTTCCATGGATGTTGATGTTGACCTCCGTGAAATTTATTTTCTGATTATGCATTTTCTATCTTCTGGGCCATGCCAAAAAACATTTCGGCAACTTCATGAGGAACTTCTGGAGCATGGGCTCTTACCTAGAAGATATCATGCTTGGTATTCAAGAAGTAATGCAGTCTGCAGGGATGAAAATGATGATGGAAAATCCTTTCCTTTAAATTATGAGAATTTGATTGGAAGGTGAGTATAGTTTACAAGTTATCCCCAGCGTACCTTTGATCCGTTGAGCGAGAGCTTCCACAAATCATCTTTTCTCAACTTCTGTTTCAATAGGGCAATTATTTCAGACTTCCTCTTATAGATGGACAGTGCAAGTCAATCTCATATTTCGGAAGAAAACTGGCTGTAGTTATACTGTTCTTTTGGGTTTTATATTTGATTGATTACTACTAGAGATACTGAGTGGAGCGATATTAAATGATACTCCTCTTTACCAGCGTAAGCTATAACATGAGGTAGTTGTCCAACATATGAGAGATGGGCCAAATATAAGGTTTTGTGTTTGAATGTGGGGTCACCCATTTATAATACATTTCCAAGTTCAATGCTTCAATACAAAGTATTTATCCTATATGTAAGAGGCTGTAGTGAAGATATTAAATATTAACAAAGCTCCTCTTTCTGTATTCATCATCTAGGAAAAAAATTTATGTATTGGATATGTTTCCAGCCTTAAAATGGAAACTAGGGACTAATACAGTTCCTGCAAAATGCTCTAATTAATGTTAATTAGGCTGTAAAAGTTCACATGGTATAAAATTAATAGCCAGTAGCCAATGGGGGAGGCTGGAGGGTCTTCTTCAACACAAATAATTAGCAGTTATTCTGTCTGTCCTCAATATATTCTTTCCTGCATAATTATTTAAGTTGCTAAATTTGTAAAATCATACATTTCCTTAGCATGCAAGTGTTTTCATTTGATTTGGGTTACTGCATTTATACCAGGTACTCTCACATAGAAAGGGATCACTTGGTTAAGCTTCTCAAACAGCTGATGCTCATGATATCTCCTCCATTGCGGTGTATGATTGGAAAAGTTACTCCAAGGGCTGCAGATGTGCCAACCCTACTTGGAAGCGAGTCCTTCTCTTTGTTGTCATGTATATGATGCTTTGACCTTTTTTTCTCTTATTTACTTTTCCCTGCTATGGGAAACTGCGCTTGGAGCTCTTTTCCTTTCATGGTCAATAACAGATAGTGTGTGCAAACTTGAAGGCTTTCTGATCCTTTTTTTGCTAGCCATTTGGCTGTTGATAAGAAAAGTAATCTACTTGTGGAATCATTAGGTGCTTAGATAGAGATTATATGCGTTTGGAATTCCTTAAAAAAGTTACTTGGAAGCCATGCTACTCATGCTGTTATGTGTAACCCCAAAGGGATGCACTCCAGAATACTGTCTGTTGTATCTTTTTTATGTCTTTTCCTTTTGAGAAGTCATATTTCTTTTCCTAAAAAGAAATAATTTAGGAATATAGTGCCATTCAATTGGTTTTCCCCAATTCCCCTTCCTAAGCTGGTTAAGGTTTCAGTCGGTCATGTACAAAATCATTTTTGTTTTTCTGTTTTCTTACTTTACCACGGAGCATGTGAAGCTTGTGGTTGTATGAATTTTCTGAAATGCCTGCCACAATTTTTTGAAATTAAGAAAGTATAATATACTAATCGCTTAAAGAAATTCATTTCTAAAGTATTTGCATGTTATGTAGGCGAGAAAAACAAATTAAATAAGCCAGTGAAGAATTTACCATCTTTCCTGCGCTGGCCTCATATGCAAGCTGATCAGGTTCGAGGGCTTAGCTTAAGAGAAATTGGAGGTGGCTTTTCAAAACATCATCGTGCTCCGTCTATACGTGTTGCATGCTATGCCATTGCTAAACCATCATCTATGGTGCCGAAGATGCAAAATATAAAGAAGTTAAGAGGACACAGGGATGCTGTGTATTGTGGTATGTACTCACTATTGAACTTAGCATGCACATATGGCATTTGCAAGATGCATTTTTCAATGGCAAATAATCTCGTGGAAGCATATAAATTGAAATTGGCTTCATATCTCCATCCATGTCTGTCCCTTGGGACAAAGCTTTCTCTCTTTTCCTGAACAGAATTTAACCCCATTCCCTGACACTTGTGGTGTCTGCGGCCCCCCTCTAATGTCTAGTGCGAGAGGTCTTGCTTTGTTACTGAACTGCTCAGTATTCTGCAGCAATATTTGATCGCTCTGGTCGCTATGTGATTACTGGATCAGATGATCGCTTAGTAAAGGTTTGGTCAATGGAGACGGCATTGTGCCTAGCAAGTTGCCGTGGACATGAAGTAAGTTTAAGTCAAGAGGACTTGTGATACTTATATATATTGAGAAAGATGATTTTATTTTCTCTATTCAACTTTTTACTTTCCTAATTAATCCCCTTATGATTATTTCCAGGGAGACATTACGGATTTGTCTGTCTGTTCCAACAATACGTTAGTGGCATCGGCGTCAAATGATTTCACTATCCGAGTTGTAAGATTTGGTTCTTGAACTGCTGCAATCTAGTCTCTTACCTTTTAAAAAGCTGAAATTATCGTGTTATGCAGTGGCGTCTCCCAGATGGCTGCCCTATTTCAGTTCTTCGTGGACATACTGGAGCTGTTACTGCAATTGCGTTTAGTCCCAGGCCTAATGCCACTTATCATCTCTTATCGTGAGCATCATTTTAACATTGCTGTCAATTTTGTCACATATTTAAGTGCATTTCATGAACTGTTGCATTATTAATGAGTACACCTAGAGTCATCATCTATTCATGATTGTGTCATATGAATTTAATAGGATCTCTTATAAATATAATATAGATCATGAAAGGAAATTGCCATATATAATTGCATATCTTTTGTTTGATATAATGCACTAAGTTGTTTTTATAGTTGGATAGAACTTTCCTTATCTATGAAATATCATGTGTTAATAGTATAATCATAATTTAGTAAGTTTATGAAACTATGAATGTTACTTATACTCCCTCCGTTCCCAAGAGCATACTGATTTGAGAATGGCACGGGTTTTAAGAAATTGGTTGAGTGTGTGAGTGGAATAAGGGTCCCACTTTTGTTGTGAGTGGGTTGTGTGGGGTATACTTACCGAAAAAGGAAATTGGTATGCATTTTGGGGGACAGACCAAAAAGAAAATATGGGTATGCACTTGCGGGATGGAGGGAGTGTTTCTTTTGAAGCCAGAGTGGATGAAGAAAATATCTCTTTTCAAAACAAATGCTAATTATTGGCAAATTGAACTTGTACCTTAGAACATCAACTCAGCTTATCTTATTTACTAATCCACTAACTTGATAGGTCATCTGATGATGGATCATGCCGGGTTTGGGATGGTAGATACTCCAATACTCGTCCTCGTGTTTACATCCCAAAGCCTGCAGATGCTCTTACCGGTTAGATGATGTACCCTTTCTTTGTAGTTTATGCTAACATTTAGTTTTACTGGGTTTACAAAATTCTACTTGGTGCAGGAGGTAGCAGTTTGCCTCCACCTAGTGCGTTGTTGAGCACTGCTTTACCGTGCCATCAAATATTGTGTTGTGCATTCAATGCCAATGGGACGGTCTTTGTTACGGGGAGCTCTGATACTTATGCAAGGGTATAATCAAATTACTCCTGTTTATACTCTGTTTAGGGTACACTACATGTATGTGAATGTGAAGAATGCCATCCTGCCAACTTTTTCCCCTTATCTTCATTCACATTTATTTATTGGTAAACGTTATCCGTGAGCAACTCTTGACTTTTTATCTGCCTCATGTTGTGCTATTGGGTATAACATTCTTTGCATGTTCATGTTAGAGCGCAGTTTTGTAACAACATTTAGATGGTGGGAAAAAGTTTAGCACCTTGTACCCATCTAGTATGGAGATATTTCTTAAGAGATTGCCAGATTTCCATGCTGTAGTGTATAAATATTGTTTATTCCTCTTTGATTATTCTTAGACTTCTACAAATGTTGTCTGAATAATATACTAATATAGGCACAATATGACAAAAAAATTCTGAAGAGTTTCTTCTTAAGCAGGTTTGGAATGCTTGTAAAACCAGTACAGATGATCCTGATCAAGTTAGTCATGAAATTGACATACTAGCTGGCCATGAGAATGATGTCAACTATGTCCAGTTCAGGTTTGTAAGTTATCACTTTACAACCCTGTAAAGTTTCATGGTCTAATTGTTGCATTTTGTTCAGTGGCTGTGCTGTGGCTTCGAGATCTTCTCCATCTGATTCCTTCATCGAGGAAAACATCCCAAAGTTTAAAAATTCCTGGTCCGTCTCTTATTTACATATCTGCAAGAACTATACCTTCACCTCTTGTGCTGGTCTTAG
This sequence comes from Salvia miltiorrhiza, assembly GCF_028751815.1. Taxonomy (NCBI): domain Eukaryota; kingdom Viridiplantae; phylum Streptophyta; class Magnoliopsida; order Lamiales; family Lamiaceae; genus Salvia; species Salvia miltiorrhiza. The sequence continues at coordinate 5,718,421 of NC_080394.1, read as the reverse complement.
ACATTAACTTCGTATTTGTTACTATAGCATGTCAATGACTTGTGCTTTTCGAACCTTATGTCAGGTCTAATCATGATAACATTGTCACTTGTTCACGCGATGGCAGTGCAATCATATGGGTGCCTAGATCACGGAGATCTCATGTTAGTTCTTCTAGGCCAGTAACATTTTAAAGCTTAATGCATGAATGAATTAGGTTCACATCAATGATGTTGATACTGTATCCATACATTTTATGTTTGATTTATTTCCTCCTTCAAAACATCTTTGTTTCCTTTTAGGGAAAAGCTGGACGTTGGATCCGGGCATACCATCTTAAAGTTCCTCCTCCACCTACGCCTCCCCAACCACCTCGAGGAGGTCCACGCCAGAGATTGCTTCCAACTCCACGTGGTGTAAATATGATCATGTGGAGCCTAGACAATCGTTTTGTACTTGCTGCAATAATGGGTAATCAATCTCATACTGACTATCTTTTCTTCAATTCTCTCTCTCTCTCTATATATATATGTGTGTGTGTGTGTGAATGACTACCTTTTGTGAGAACTGTGAGAACACTGCACAAACCCATAAAATCCATGAACAAGGAATGACCAGAGTGAACAACTAGAATACTATATATAATACATGAACAGCCACATTAGTTGATTTTCAATCTTGTATATGTGTTATATGTAGTTGTTCACGACCTGGTAATCTCTTGTTCATGGTTTTTATGTGTATTTTATGTGTTTGTGCATAGTTCTTAGTTCTCACCAAAAGATATGATTCTCACTAGATCCCATCCCTATATATATATTATATATATGCCTAAGATTGTATCTTGCCAATTTTGTGGGTAGGAGAGTTAATGTTACCATTTCTGTTTTTATCTATATTTTTCATCTCCTTTCCATTTTCTACTCATTTACAAGTTTAAGAAAGAGATGTTGTAGTTTCTTGGTTGAAAGTCTGTATTTATATTCTAAATTTTTTTATGCAGATAACAGAATATGTGTCTGGAATGCTAGTGATGGCAGCTTGGTGCACTCTTTGGCTGGTCATACAGCATCTGTACGTATAACTTAACATCTAAGAATGACATGTCACGTTGGTCCATCAACATGTTGATTGCTTATGTTTTAGTCTTTGAAAAAACAAACAATATACATTTGGAAACTTTATTCCTTTTCTTCATCTTATTGTTTAGCAGATCCTTCAGGAAACTCTGAGAGTCTGAGACATCTTTAATTGAAACTAATCATCTGTGGCATGACAATTATCATTAGTTATGCTTAGGCATGTTCTGTCAATTAATCAAGAAAAGATTTGGCAGAGTATAGTGCTGTCATTTAACTTTTGTGTTTATACTCATATTTATTTTTCTTTCCTTTGTGTGCTGTAATTTGACAGACTTATGTTTTGGATGTGCATCCTTTTAATCCAAGAATTGCTATGAGTGCTGGGTATGACGGCAAAACAATATTGTGGGATGTAAGTTATTAATGCATTTATTTCAGCAATTTTCTGACACTAGTTTTGTCTATCTTGATATTTTCAATATGTTGTATTCCTAGATATGGGAGGGTACTCCTATAAGAGTGTATGAGATAGGTGGACGCTTCAAGTTGGTTGATGGGAAGTTTTCACAGTAAGCCAGGCTAACTTTTTCTGTCTGCATTTCATTTTAGTAATGGAGGCTGCCTTAAATTTTATTTGCTGTCTATCTTTGAGGTATCTATGAGAATAAAAACCTCATTTTCTTACATCTCAATTTCAGTAATATGAGTTTAGCTTCTCTATGTTATCCCCAAATATTTTCTGTGCCGTCTCTATTGTTTTACATGTGGTTTTTTTATTTTATGTTGTCACTGGTTTCCCTTTATTGCCCTTCCATATTTTTTTGTGTTGTATGAATTTATTTCTTTGTCCTTGCTAATAAACTTGCTATTTCTCCAGGGATGGCACATCAATTGTGCTTTCAGATGATGTAGGTCAAATATATCTACTGAACACTGGTGAAGGAGAGTCCCAGAAAGATGCTAAATATGATCAGGTATAAAGATGATACTTGGATTCATGTTTGTTGGGTTTCGTTGACTCCTATGCATGATTCTGACTATGTAAATATATAATCGACAGTTCTTCCTTGGGGATTACCGCCCACTTGCCCAGGACACTCATGGCAATGTTGTTGATCAGGTTAAGAATATCTTCTGTGGTGCTTGTAGTCATTGGTCTTTCGGAGCTGCACCAGTATCTTTTTACACTCCAATTCTCTCTCTAATTATTTTTAGTTTTGAGTAATTAATATTTGCATTCTGAAACTCTGATATCCTGTTCTCTCCAACAACTCCATATAATACACAGGTAAAAGATTTCATTCATAACATTTCTAGGACTTGCAATGTTGCATCTATAGACTATAGGTTATAGAGTTGTTGTTCCACGTTTGTGGTTGACAAGTTTAGACTATCTAATGAATGATTCGATTTAAGAGTAGTTCAACTGAAAGGATTAGTCTCAAACATCTTATTCGTCTTGTTTATCAAAGATCTCAAATATGCTGGATCTGATGCAGGAGACACAGCTTGTACCATATATGAGGAATATTCAAGATCCCCTATGTGATTCAAGTATGTCATGATTCTGTTACTGTGCATGTTACTTTCTTTGTCTGCAATATTTTTATGTCAATGTGTTAATGGTTTGGGTTACACACCCTACAAACTGGTATCACAGGCATGCTTCCATACCCAGAACCTTACCAAAGTACATATCAGCAACGGCGGCATGGTGCACTGGGAATTGAGTGGCGTCCTTCATCCATTAAATTTGCTATCGGCACAGATATTGGGATGGGCCAGGAGTTTCAGATACTACCTTTACCAGATTTGGATGTAGTACTTGAACCACTGCCAGATTATGTGGATGCTATGTTCTGGGAACCCGAAAATGATATCATACATGATGACAATGACTCGGAATACAATGGCACTGAAGAGAATTTTAGTGATGAGCAAACTTGTCCTAGTGATGGCAACTCTAGTGATTCAGTTTGTAGTGAAGAAGACAAGATTAGACGAAACCCAAGAGATAGTATGCGCCGATCAAAAAGGAAAAAGTCTTTTCTTGAAGTAAGCTTGATTTCCCAAACTATCAATTTTAGCATGTTTTGCTTTTCTCTGAGCTCCATATTTACTTTCAGGTTGAGCATAGAACTGCTTCTGGCAGACGTGTTAAGAAGAGAGTTCCGGATGAACAAGAGGGTACTTCATCCAGAAGTAAAAGATATAAAAAATCAAAAATTTCTCTGAGGACATCCAGAAGGAAGTCTACCAAGTCAAAGTCATCGAGACCTCAGAGAGTTGCTGCCCGTAACGCTATCAACAACTTTTCACAGATACCAGAAACTACTACAGACGAAGATGGTGAAGATGGCTCGGCAGGTGAGACATCAGATAGCGAGTCATCCTTGGAAGGTTTATCCATTCAGAGAAAGGAACAAAGTGACAACATGATGAATGTGCAAAGAGAATACATGCCATCTTCAAATAAGTCTGAAGAATTAGTCAAACCTTGTCTAGACCACCCTGATAGCCAGATCAATGTCGGAAACAAGAAAAAACTGGTGCTTAAATTTTCTCTCCACCGTCGTAAGCCACCTACCTTGTCGGGGAACCATGTTGGCCAACTGGAGAGTGAAACTACTATTGCATCTTCAACTTCGAGAGCTTGTGAAAAAAATCCCAAAGAAGAAAGGGTCAATGCCATGGCAGGGAATCTAGCTTCATCTTCTGCAATTGTGGTCGATAAGGAATGGTCTGAAAACCATAAGAGGCAGCCTGAAGATAATGCAAAAGCAACAGAAGCTAGTGAGGTGAGTCATAATAGGGTGAATTTGGAAAAGTTCAAAACAGGCACATCAAACGGAACACAGTTAGGAGATCTCATGCCAGTGAATGCGCCTGCTGTCAGAACTAATGGATGCCTGCAATTTGACAATGGCTATGATGTGTTTAACGGGCAATTTGGTGCTGCAGAAACAGATTTGTCTACTTCTGATCTTCATGGTTCTAATAGCCTCACCATTGATGCAAAACACACTTCTGAACCTCAAAATAAATCCAAAAAGAAACTCACTATAATAAAGATAAAATCGAAGAAAGTTCCTGGGGACTCTCCTTCCAGACTTCCAGGTTTGAACCGCTCAGATGGTTCCACAGGTGCTGCAGTTGAGTCAACATCTAAAATTGTTGAGGAAGAACCAGCTTTACGAGTGTTAATGATGGACAATGTTTCTGAAGAACCAAACTACACTCCAAATTCCCATATAAATGGTGATGGATTTGATGAAAGTAATCCAAATATCAGCCCCTATTATGAAGAGGCAGAATATGTATCACCGGACTTGGCAACTGATTCAACTCGTAGAGCTAGATCCTTGAGGTTGAAAGCTACATCTGTGGAGAATGGTCTTGCTAACCATACTTCAGGGATTGGTGTCGACTATCTGCAACCAGGTACATCAAGAAGTGCAGAAAGATCCTCCAAGGGAATCGCTGCAAATTCCCCATTATGGGGATCCAAACATGGTGGAAGATCTAAGTCTTCCAGTAACAAGAGAGAAGGTTATCACAAGGGAGACACAAGTTCTTCTGTTGAGAAAAACAAGCACCAGATGCTCAAGAAAACTAACTGGCTGCTGTTGTCGGAGGAGGAGGAGGGATATCGCTACATCCCTCAGCTTGGGGATGAAGTTGTGTATTTACGACAGGTATAGATTAGGAGCTGAATCTGAGTCCAATTTTACTCTTCTTGTTTGTATACTGAAGTCTTTAGTCTTTGATGATTTGCAGGGCCATCAAGAGTACCTAGAGCTCAGTCAGACACAACAGCGTGGTCCTTGGCTGAAGTATAGAGAAGCAGTTAGAGCTGTCGAAATTTGTGTAGTTGAAGAGCTAAAGTATGTACCGCGTCCTGGTTCTGGAGAGAGCTGTTGTGAAATCACGCTCGGTTTTGTGGATGCATCATGCAGTGTATTTGGCCAAAAATTTAGTTTGACCCTTCCTGAACTGGACTTTCCAGATTTTATTGTTGAAAGGTCACGGTATGAAGCAGCTGTGGGTAGAAGCTGGACCGCTAGAGATAAGTGCCTGGTGTGGTGGAGAGATGATATCGGGCAAGGTGGCACTTGGTGGGAAGGTCGCATTGTTGCTATCAAGGATAAATCTAGTGATTTCCCTGGAAGCCCATGGGAAAGATATCATGTCAAGTACAAGAATGATGATGAGCCCCATCGTCACTGCCCATGGGAGCTTCACGACCCAGATAGGTTATGTGATTCGCCTAGGATTTGCTTTGAAAGCAAAGAGAAGATCCTAAGTTCTCTTACCAAGTTACTGCGGAAAGCTAGTAGAGACAAGGTCTTCCTTTTTCTCCGCTTCCAATAAATAAGTTTTCTTCTTGCTGATATTCTGTGGATGATAAACGTGCTATTTCAATCTGTTTCTGATGTTACAGGATAGGTATGGCATCATCAAATTGATCGAAGTCGCACAGAAGTCGGATTTCGTGAACAGGTACGAAATCAACATTTTGTGTTTCATCTCCAAAAACAATCATAATACTTAATGATGGAAACGTTTCAGGTTTGTTGTTCCATTATCTCCCGAGATTATCAAGTCAAGGATAGAAAACAACTATTATAGGAGCGCGAAGGCTATGGAGCACGATGTTGAGGTGATGCTAGAAAATGCTGAATCTTACTTTCAGAGAAATCCAGAAATCATGAAGAAGATGAAACGCCTATCAAATTGGTTTGCTGATATCTTTTCGGACCTGTGACGGTCTGCATTCTTTCTTAATTTCGCTTTCGCTTTCTGAAAAAACGCGCAGCTCCATTTTTTGTTGGTGAAAGATGCCATTGTTATCTGGTGCATGAGATGTTAAAAAGAATTAGTCTTAGTGGTTTATACAGAGACATCTTTGAAGGATTGCAACTGACCACATTTTCTAACATATTTGTATAATCATCAGCTAATATCGAACTTTTTATTATTGCCTCGTTGTTTAATTGCTGTTTTCTCATGTGCTTTGTATCCATCTCTGTTTCTGGTTTCTCTGTTGTAATGTAGCACCAGAAATCAAACATACAGCAACATGAAATAGTGGCTTTTTTTATTCTTTATTATTATTATTATTATTAAGTTGGTGGCAAAATCTTTGTATCCCACCAATTGCGAAAGCTTTTTTGTGATTTTGTTACTTTTTGTGTCGATGGTTTAATGAGCCGATTTCGAGAGAAATCACATCACTGAGAAATTCGTAAGATGGGTTAAGATCCATATCTATGACTAGATATAATCAAACAACAATATAATTAGAAATATGTGACTAACACTATAAGTATGGATTTGGATCTTAATTCGCTCGTTGTGAGATGGTCTCACATAATTTTTTGTGCTATACAATAATCGTTGTTTCTATGTTTACATTTCGTAAATTGTAGTTTGGTCTTGGAAATAAGCTCGATGTCAAAAACATTAATTACTAAGTATTATTTTGATCATGCAATCAAATACATGCAGCCACAAAAGTGACTTGAATTCAATTTATGTATTTAATCGTGAATTACCCTAACACAAGACATTTACTTTTTACGATTAAATATTTTTCTCTTTATTATTAAGATATTTTCAAAAGTACATAAATAGTCAAATTAACTCAAATAATAAATGTTAATAAAAGATATTAGAATATTTTAAATTTGTAATTCTTCTTATTAAATTATTTTCATTATTAAAGCTAACTAGTAGTTTATAGTATTCAAATTCAGTACTCTGTGAAAGATATTCTATTATTCAAGTATATAATATATACATATATATGGTAATAGTTGATAGTAGTATATAATATATGCTAATAGTTGAACAATTTGTGTGAAATAATAATTTTTTTCTGGGGACTTTTTCTACCATTCAGTTATGAAATTGGCATTTATCAACTCAGTTTTTGTGAAGCTTACATTCTGTTCAATTAGTGCATTCCGATGCAGCATATATTTATTGTTCGGCTTTAGAAAACTACAAAGAATGAACTCTTAACAAGTTGAAGGACGAGGATGGCCAAAGTCTCAAGCAATTACATCAATCAATCTGCAGCAATGCATCATCTATATAAAGTAAGTGGTTCTACTTTTAACTCAAACACTGTATACTTGGGAATGATTAATTCCATTAGAAATAGTGATTCCAAATTTCAACCAATCATAAGATTACGAACATAAGAATCATGATTCGATTCCCATCTCATGATCGAGATTTACTACTCCCTCCGTCCCATGAAACATGATACACTTCTTTTCGGTACGAGAATTAAGAAATTGATATTTTGTGTGTTAAGTGTGGTAGGTGAAAAAGTGAAAATGTGAATAAAGGGTAAATTTTTTGTCATTTTTAAAAAAGTGTCATACTTCGTGAGACAGACCAAAAAAGAAACTGTGTCATGCTTCGTGAGACGGAGGGAGTACATTAATAGCCAATTTCCACCTCTCTTGATAAGTAATACCCCCCAATTATAATGATTCCCACTCCCAACACTAGGATCAAGATTTCATATCCACCGCTTTGGATGGCATCTCTAACAACTTCAAACACTCCTGCTCCCACTCCTTCTGCCTCCATATTCACTTCATCCACCTCTCTCCTCCTGAACAAAACCATGAATATTTTTAGCATTGAGGAATTTCAGATACTACAAACTAACAAGACGCAAATGCCATGTTACCGTTGTTCAATTTCAAATTTGAGGGCCTCATTCCCCATGCTTTCTTGTTCTTCTTGAATTTCATTTGCAGAATCCACAACAGAGGAACGACAATGATCCAACTGGATCTTCTCGAGTGTAGAAATATCACCGATGCTAGAAGGGATCTCCTCTAGCATGACGCATGACCTTATAACCAGGTGTTGAAGTCGAGGGAAGTGGGAGTCATCAGTTTCCCACCTCGTAAAACTCAGCTCTTCCAGAAGCAGAAACACGAGTTTAGGGAACTCCTCTTCTACAGTCTCCCACGACGAGCCACAGAATGCTTCCCGTCTCAGTTTGAGTGCTTCAAGATCCGGCAGTGCACCAATGGCTCTCATGCTTGCCCATGGAATTCTACACCCACTTAGACTCAATTTTTTCAGCTTTCGAGGGAACGCAAGCGTTGGCGGATCAGCAGAAATGCCCAGCTCTAGATCATCATACTTGATAATGATCTTCAAAGCCTCAAGTTGGTGCAGATCAACAAGGGAATCAAGCTGGTATGTTGACCAATCTACAGAAGAGGGGACGTCCATCGAAATTCCCAACTTCTTCAAATTGGGAATTCTTTCGACGATGCCTTTGCTCCATTTGAAGTTTCTAATCCCCACAAGCGTTTGCAAATATCCAAGGGAGGAAGAACGCGGGAACAGTTGGTAACCGAGAGAATCGGACAAGTAGCAACCTGGCTTCACATAGATATGCCTTAGATGCAGCATCATCCATATCACCCTAGGAAGTAAGGGGTACTTGCGAAATGAAGAATGATGGACAATTGTCTCAAGATACTCAAGTTTTGCGATGGACGGAGGGAGCGAACCATCATAGTGGAGAGCAAGATATCTTAGACGAACAAGTTTAGTGATTTGATGAGGAAACTCACCAAACTGAACTTCAAGTACATCTAGTACTCGAAGATACACATAACCCAAGTAGAAAGCCGAAGGGTTTTCAATAGACTTACTAGCAATACAGAGGATCGAACGAAGATAGTCATGTTTGGCATCAACTTGTAGAGCATCAGGATGAATGCTTAGTCTACGTGGAGCTTCATCACCCCATTCTCGGGTTACATATCCTTCCGAATCCACAACATGAAGAAACTTTTCCTTGCTAGCATTTTGGACACAAACATCCCTTAATAGATCATGGATGCTGCATGTTTTCATCTTGCCATTACAACTCCTCTTAGATACCGAGATCAAGTTCTTGTCGATGAGATCTTTAAGATAGCCCTCACCCACTTCTTCCAATGTTTTAGATGCATATGGTGCCAAAAATCCCTCTGCAACCCACAAGTTGATAAGTCTTGAGACAGGGATTTCACAATCTCTCGGGAGAACCGCCATATATAAGAAGCAGGGTCTCAAATGGTGAGGTAAGTGGTTGTAGCTCAAACCTAGTATCTCCAAACACGGCTCCTCTTTGATATCTTTCAATTGTGATTTTTTTAATTTTTCTGCTACGTCTCTCCAGATTTCGATTTGAATGTCCTTATAGAGGAGACCTCCAATTACAACAATGGCAAGAGGAAGCCCTCTACAGCTCGTAGCAATCTCTCTTCCAATGGATTCCAACTCTAATGGACAATCTTCTTCTCCAAAAGCCTTTTGACCAAGTAGATTCCAACTTTCATCTTCATTGAGGCATTGCATATGATGAAGAGGACTACCAGAGTCGAGACAACTGGCCACACTTGGCAGACGAGAAGTTATGAGGATACGACTTCCATTATCATTCTCTGGGAAAAATCTACTCAAGAAATCCCAAATCTCTATGTCCCACACATCATCCATTACTATGAGATACCTCCTGTGCATGAGATATTGATAAAGATACAGAGCTAATTTGTCATCATCGTCTTGGCACTTTTTATCTTCTTCTGTGAGGATCCGTGCTGAATGTAGAAGGCATAGCAGGACATGGCGCAACGAGTACTCCTGAGAAACCGTCACCCAAGCACAGACATCAAAGTGAGTATAGATATCCGGATCTTTGAAAACTTGCCTAGCAAGAGTAGTTTTACCTATGCCTCCCATCCCATGAATGAAGGCAAGTTCGCGTTTGGAGGAATCACGAAGCAAACGCTCCTTCATCTTCAACAAGTCACCATCAAGTCCCACTACAACATCTTTTCTAGCACCTCCTAAATTCTGTCCAGATGAAGAAGCAGCAGCAGCAGGAGGAGCAAGCAAGTCACTTGTCTTTCCATAGGCATCCTTGATCTCGATCACATCTCTCACAATGATACTGAAATCATCTATTACACGAGGCAACTCTTGATTCTCTGATGCCTTAGAGTTTCTTTGGGCTGCTAAAACCACGTGTGCAACCACAATGCTGCTTAAGTAGGATGCAAGTGTAATGCTCAACTGCTTCATAATTCCAAAAGGTGTCATCTCTTTTGGGAATTCCAGTGTAATGCTCACTTTCCATGGAATTCCAGAAGGTGTCATCTCTGATGTGGATGTTCGTAGATAATACTTGCAGATTCTGATAAACACGACGGACAAGGCATGTGGAAGAAGAACCGACGAGTCACTCCTCATCAATGCAGAGAAGCGTCTCCACTCGAATTCGAGACTAAACTTTCGAGGAAGTTGGAACTCAATAAGAGCTCTTTTCGCCTTAGAAACTGCGTGTCTGATGGTTGCATCGAGATTTAAGGTCGACATGTAAGCAGTAGAAGGATTTCCCAGAAAATCCAACAAGAAAATGACCTTTTCCTGAAGGGGTCTGAGTTGCTCTTTGTCACCGGAATCAAGGATGTAATCCACAATTCGCCGGAGAGAGACAAGTGCCTCATGAGACGACATCTCGCGAGCTTCACTGATCCGATTCGCCTCCATCACGATGATCTCAAAATCATACAACACGCGATTCAGCTCTGGAGAATCATCAAGTGGCGGGAAAACATATATTTCTCGAATGCATAGATATAAAAACAGGGCATTCATCAAGCAATACATAATTTCGAGGATGAACTCGGTGCGAGCAGGTACGGCCTCTAATTTAACGTAGCTTAAGAGAAGAAAACCTGAAACGATGACGAAGATGATGTAAAGGCAGTAGAAAAACGTGATTCTCATATGACTGTAGGACATTCTGCTTTCGGAATCGAGAATTCCGAATTCGATAAGATCTTCTGCTTTGTAAGCTGCATCCCTCATCTTCGTCTCCAGAGCTGATGTTTGGGCACGAGAGGAGGCATCGAGAAATTTCAGCAGAAAAGCGGCGTTGATAATAAGGATTTGGAGTTGATTTGTGCTGTGAGTGATCCACGGTTGGAAGTAAACGATGGTTACCAGAATTTGGTGGAGAGAAATCAGCGCAGCGTAAGCCGACATTTCTTCTTGAAGAGCTGCTTAAAATCAAAATGGATCCAACCAAATCAAAAGGGAAGAGAGAGATGGAGCTGTGTAGCCAAAGTCTGCCAAAGATTGATTGAATGTGAGAGAGTGGTATACAACGGCCGACGCGACGACTTTCTCTTTATAAAAATAATTACATAAATTAAAGTCCATGTATCAAGCTATTGTCAACTAGCATTTGCCTACCGTGTCATTTTATTATATTCGAAAATAATACAAAAAATTAGAATGTACAAATACATAAATTTAAAATTATGAATGGTAGAAAATATTGTGAATGCAATTTTAAAAAATTATATTGAAACGTATACATACACGTAGTGGTATTTGAGAAAGCATAAATTTGATCAGTTCAACACTAAATTGAAAAATTCAATGGCAATCTAAAATTTTACTCCACATAAAACAACAAATGAAGTAATACAAATATTGACATGCCTATAGACAGATAAAAAATTAATACCAACATGCATGTTGAATATGAAGAAATTTGACACAACAAATACTATCACAATCTATGCTATATAGATATAGCTATTAATAAGGCTTATAAATCACTATATCCATCTAATAAAAATAATAAATTAATACATTTTTTAAAATAATAAATTATTAATTAAAATAACATTAATTACACATACAACGTATGTTCTTTCTGCTAGTGCAATAAAAAAATAAAAAACGGTGTTCCACAATCCAGATAAAAGTGTCAATCGCTCAACTTCAGTTACCATCTTAAAAGTTAATAAAACCTACTGCAACATTAGTCATGGACAATTATTTGATGCAACTAATTACTATCAGTTGGATTTGATTGAGCTCAACTTAAATCCGTGCATGTTACATTAGGCCAACATTGAAGAATTACCAATTTATTACTCCACATTTACATCTCCTTTTTATATTATATAGATATAGATTCTTAAAATTAAAGTAAAACTCCGAACGTTGAAGTGCACGCGCCGCATGGCTTCCTCCCCTACTTCCCGCCAATACTCGCCTAACTGACGCGCCTCGCCATTTTCCCGCCATCTCTCCCTCTCCGCTCTTCCGTATCCGTATCTCCACTTTCCCGCTTTTAAATCTCTCTCTCTCTCTCTCTCCCTCTCTATATGCATATAGCCGTCGCACACTGACACAAGTTTTGCATAATAAACTCGTAATCGGATGGCGCCGTCGAAGAAGGCCAGCAACGGGCGGTCGCCGTTAGTCAATCAACAGCGACAGATCACGGCATTCTTCGGCAAGAACACGTCGGGATCATCTCCGGCTCCTTCAGAATCGCCGTCGCCGGCTGTTTCGAAGCTTAACCCTAAACCTAACGCGGGCCCGAGTTTAAGCCCGAGCCCGATCACTCCTTCACCCCTTCAGTCCAAGCGTAAGAAACCCCTCCTAGTCATAAGCCCCAATTTGGGCGCCTCTTCAGCTGAGAAACCTATCTCGGAGAAGAAATCGTACGGGTCGGAGGTTGTTGACAGAAGGGTCAGGGTTTATTGGCCGCTGGATAAGTCGTGGTACGAAGGTGTCGTGAAGTCGTTTGATGAGGTATCCGGAAAGCATTTGGTTCAGTATGACGATGCTGAAGAGGAAAAGTTGAATCTTTCAGGGGAAAAGGTTGAGTGGATTGAGGAGCCGGTGAAAAAGAAGCTTCGGAGGTTAAGAAGGCTTTCGGTAGTGGAAGATGACGACGATGAGGTTGATGAGGGCAATCTCAAAGAACTAGAAGATGATTCAGATGATGAGGACTGGGAGGGAAAGGAAGGGAATGGGGTATTAGAAGATGAGGACTGTTTGGAGGATTTGGAGGTGGAGGAAGAGGAAAGTGGAAGCGCTGGTATTAGGAAGAATACGAGCTCGAGGAAACGAAAAGGGGGTGTAGGAGAAGCCGTTGCTAGTAAAAAAGGCAAGAATGGTGGGGAGCTGAAGAGTAGTGTTTCCAAGATTTCTCCTTCAGGCAAGGCTGAGAAGCTGACCGAACCTATTAGCGGAACTAGTGCTTATAGTAAGTGATGAGTCCCCCTAAATGAAAATAAAATTATGAGGTGTGTATTTGTAGAAGAGTAACTTGATTTGATAGGTGAAGGTTATTCTTTTGTGCCCTTTTTGTTTTACTTCTTCATGAGTTCATGCTACTATTATGTTTTTTTATTTGATAATCAGTATCAGTGTAGTAATACTGCAATATATGTAAACATTAGCTAATGTCAGTGATGTATAATAGAATACTATATTTGTATGATCAGCAGTAAACTCTAGATTATGTCATTGCAGGTGTAAAGGCATCCCTTCTGGATGGCCCTTCAATGGTAGACACGACGGAAAGATTTGCCAAACGTGAATCAGAGAAATTGCACTTCCTTGAGTTGTAAGTTGTTAGATAGATTTGACCTTCTTCTTCAAGGAGTATTTAAGTCGGTTTATGGAAGAGTCTTTAATTAATGCTGTTAACATTAGGTGTTCTCATGTTTGCCTGAGACATTTGCATTTGTTAGGTCTACTCTGAACAAATTTAAATTGATTCTCTCTTTTGTAGAGATCGTAGAGATGCCAACCGAAGGCGCCCTGGGGATGAGAAGTATGATCCTAGAACCTTATACTTGCCTCCAAACTTTGTGAAGAATTTAACGGGTGGCCAGGTAATTACTTTCTTCAGATAACTGTTTTTAGCCCTGTTCAGGGATATCTTTGAATAGTTGCTGATGTGTTTTGTTAATTGTAGCGGCAATGGTGGGAGTTTAAGTCGAAGCATATGGACAAAGTTCTCTTTTTCAAGGTATCAGCCAAACTCGTATTAGATAGCTAAAATTTCTAGTCTGTGCTATCAGCTTAGTTACCCATTGCTTTTCCGAGATTTGTAATGATTGTCTTTCTATTGTTGAACCAGATGGGCAAGTTTTATGAACTTTTTGAAATGGATGCACATGTTGGAGCCAAAGAACTTGGCTTGCAGTATATGAAGGTACATGACTTAGTTGGTTGTTTATTTATGTTGGCATGCTAGTATTATTAGAGAGGAGGAGAGAATCTGATCATACAATTGTACTTCTGAGACTTGTAGTATCTTTATGACACATATAGATGTGCTCTTTTGATTATTTTAGCCCTTAAATTTGAAGCTGTTAAGTGATAGTTGCTTGTGCTGCTAGGGAGACCAACCTCACTGTGGATTCCCAGAGAAGAACTTCTCAATCAATGTAGAGAAGCTGGCAAGAAAGGTTGTCTTGCATTGTAAAAGGTTCTGGTTTTAGTATACGCTAGCTCAATTTTTAGTTAGTTTAACTTTCATTTTTAAACTTTAATAGGGTTATCGAGTTCTCGTTGTGGAGCAAACAGAGACACCTGAACAGCTTGGTCTTCGTCGAAAAGAAAATGGCTCCAAGGATAAGGTCATTGAGTGAACTGTTCTTTCAATTTTACTAAATAAAATCAGTTCAGGAACTCATAGGAAAACTTCTTTATTGTATCATGATGTTTGGCAACTACTGCTGATCATTCCAGGTTGTCAAACGCGAGATATGTGCTGTTGTGACAAAAGGAACTTTAACAGAGGGAGAAAGTTTTTCAACAAACCCTGATGCTTCATATATAATTGCTGTGACGGAAAGCTGCCAAATTTCAGCAAATGAACAAGGTGTCCACATATTTGGTATCTGTGCGGTTGATGTTGCTACAAGCAAGATTATCCTTGGGCAGGTGGGATTGAAAAACTTAATTATATTGTTGCTAAGCATATAAAGAGCTTGATGTCTTGAATATGTTTGTGTTCTATCCTGAATAAAATTTTTGTGGTTTGCTCCTGTTGAGACATGTTGGTACCTCTTGATTTGTGAATTCCATGAAGTAGATAGTATATATTGTGTATTTTCTGCATGTGCTTGTAATGGCAGACTTCATCCTGTGCTTTCTTTTCTCATGTCGATGTATTTTCTCTCTGGGATTAAGTATGGTTCCTCTGACCAGTTCAGGGACGATGCTGATTGCAGCTCGCTTTGCTGTTTATTATCTGAATTAAGGCCAGTGGAAATTATAAAACCGGCTAAGTTGCTGTGTACTGAGACTGAAAAGGCTCTATTTAGGCATACAAGAAATCCCCTGGTCAACGAGCTGGTTCCTTTCTCTGAATTTTGGGATGCTGATAAAACTATTTCTGAAGTTACAAGCATTTATCAGCGCCTTGATGATCATTCTCATAGTCCATCAGAAAATGATAGTACTTTTCAGCCCAGTGATTCTTCAGTGACAAATGATGGTAGAAACTGCCTACCAGAAGTGCTATCAAACCTCATAAGTGAGGGTGAAAATGGAAGCCAAGCACTATCAGCACTTGGTGCAACTCTTTTCTATTTAAGGCAGGCTTTCCTTGATGAATCTCTCCTCAGATTTGCTAAATTTGATTTGCTCCCATGCTCTGGTCTTGGTGAAATTGCCCAAAAACCATACATGGTTCTTGACGCTGCTGCCTTGGAAAATCTTGAGATATTTGAAAATAGCAGAAATGGAGAATCTTCTGGGTAACTTGAACTCTTTCTTCTCATATTTGTTTCAAAATGCTTCTTCAATGTTATCTTATTCATCCTCTTCCCCGCCATTTTTGTCTTTTGCAGGACATTATATGCTCAATTAAACCATTGTGCCACAGCATTTGGTAAACGACTGCTTAGGACATGGCTTGCCAGACCTTTGTATCATCTTGAGTCAATTAAGGAGCGGCAGGATGCTATAGCCGAACTGAGGGTATATTTGACTATGATAACCTCTCTTTTCATAAGTTTTGTTGTCTGTAGGCCTTAGTCTTTTCGTCTGATGTGTTTGTATCTAATCAATGTGAGAGACATGAACTCATTTAACTTAAAATTCTTATTGCTCATTGTGGTAATTTGACTTCTGCTATGAAAAATGCCTTTCTTTTTAAATATTATTGTGTTTTGTATCGTAGGGAGTTAATCAACCTAACGTGCTTGGCTTCAGAAAAGAGTTATCAAAGCTACCTGACATGGAACGCTTGCTTGCACGCATCTTTGCTGGCAGGTGAAGTTACAGTGCTTTTCAGTCTCAATACTTTTCATTAATGTTTCTTTAACTATTTCCTTTCAACTGATTCTATTCTTGGTTTCTGGGTAAATACAGTGAAGCTAGTGGCAGGAATGCAAATAAAGTTGTTCTCTATGAGGATGCGGCAAAAAAGAAGCTCCAAGAGTTCATTTCAGTTCTGCGTGGATGTGAATTGATGACCAATGCATGCTCTGCACTTGGCGCTATTTTAGAGAATGTGGAGTCTAGACTACTTCGTCATCTATTAATTCCTGGTATAGCCGAAACACCTTTCACTGTAACTCTCCTTGGTTATTAAATCCTTATATTGGATGTTTCCAGGTTCAGGGATTCCTGATGTCAATTCAATTTTGAGGCATTTCAAGGATGCCTTTGATTGGGAGGAAGCATATCAATCAGGGCGCATCATACCTCGAGAAGGGGCTGATGTTTCTTATGATGCTGCGTGCCAAGTAGTGAAAGACATTAAATCCAGTCTCGGAAAACATCTAAAGGAGCAGCGGAAATTACTTGGAGATCCATCTGTAAGCATTCTAAAATTGCCTGGTTTATGATGATTGAACTTTTTGCATAATTTTATTTCATTTTGGTTGGTGCAGATTTCTTATGTAACAATTGGAAAAGATACATACCTGTTGGAAGTGCCTGAGAGTTTATCACAGGAAATTCCGAAGGAATTTGAACTACGATCATCGAAGAAGGTAAAACCACAATGTCTGGCTGTACATTTTTTCTTTGTAGTTCTTCACTTCAAATGCTGTGCTCCCAATGGGACTTGGAGAAACATCTCAGATCTATTTAAGTAGGTATATTGCTTGTCCCATAAACATGGTTTTATGTGGGAAAATTTCTTAGCTCTATATGAGCTTCAGTACTGGCCAATATTTTGTTCATAGTTAGTTAAATGTAACGTTGCTCCTTATCCCATTAATGATTTTGTAATTTTTTGAACAACTTTCATATTGTTATCTAATCTTCGTTGTGCAGGCAGCAAATCTGTTACTGCTTTCTGTAGCAGACTAGTAGGTAACAATTTTGATAGCAAAAAATGATTTATTTTATTTTATTTGAACCTGAAGACATTTTATTCATTTTGTAAATAAAATCGACCAATAATTTAAGCTTGCTTCCTGTGAAATAAAATTTGAAGGGCTTGTACTTCTTCCACAAAAGTTCCAGTAGTTGGGGAATCTGGAATGTATTTGACCGTGTTGAGAATTTACTTGCCCTTTCTTGCTTGCGCGGATCTCAATTTTCTTTCTTTACTATTCTGAATGATTAATTTCACAGGGTTTTGCCCGATACTGGTCCCCAGTGATTAAAGATTTGATAGGAGAGCTTTCACGAGCTGAATCTGAGAAGGAGTCAAAATTGAAGAGCATTCTTCAGAGGTTAATAGAACGATTTTGTGAGAATCATATTAAATGGAGGCAATACATCTCTGCTGTTGCAGGTATCAGTGTTGTTCTGAATATGAAGTTGGATTTTCTCAGTTTTTGTGTGAACTATGATCTGTCAAGATCTTTCTTTTCCATGTAAAAATTAAGAGGAAAAGAGATAGTTGTGAGCCTGCCACTTGCCTTTGTTTCACGTTGTGTCTTCATATCTCACGAAAAAAAAAGCCGAATCTGACTTTATTTTAAAAAAGAAGGGACAAAACTGTTCCTGCAAAATGTATGTCCATTTAACATTTTGTTGATAGTATTTTGATCTAGAAAGCTTCATTTAAAATCACTTCTCCTGTTATATTCCTTTATATGCAAATCCATTGATGTAGTTGCAGTTGTAGTTGTTCAAGAGATTTTGTATCTGAATATATTTCATGTTTTAGAGTTGGATGCTATTTTGCAGAGCTGGATGTCTTAATCAGCTTATCAATTGCAAATGATTATTACGAAGGGAGAAGTTGTCGCCCAGTTATAGCTTCATTGAATCCTGATGAAGTGCCATTCCTCAGGGCTAAAAGCTTAGGGCACCCTGTTTTAAGGAGTGATGCCCTCGGAGAGGGCACCTTCGTCACCAATGATGTTACACTAGGTGGTTCTGGTCACTCCAGCTTTATACTCCTTACCGGTCCTAACATGGGTGGGAAGTCTACTCTTCTCCGCCAAGTTTGCTTGGCTGTGATTTTGGCCCAGGTTTGGTGTTGGATCTCTTTTCCCAAGTAATACTCGAAATCATTCTGTTTTCTATATC
Organism: Salvia miltiorrhiza; assembly: GCF_028751815.1. Lineage (NCBI taxonomy): Eukaryota > Viridiplantae > Streptophyta > Magnoliopsida > Lamiales > Lamiaceae > Salvia > Salvia miltiorrhiza. The sequence continues at coordinate 5,700,014 of NC_080394.1, read as the reverse complement.
AACACCTTTACTTTTGATTCTCCACAGATGGGAGCTGATGTGCCTGCAGAAAGTTTTGCTTTGAATCCTTTTGACCGTATATTTGTTCGAATGGGTGCTAAAGATCATATTATGGCTGGTCAAAGCACATTTCTGACGGAGCTTCTGGAAACTGCAGCCATGCTGGTGAGTTGATCTTGTCGATACATTAGTGGGTGTTACCGGGTACCTAACCTGTCCAAACCTAATGGGTCGTGTTTGGGAGAAAAGAATTAATCGTCATTGGGGTTCCGGTAGGGTGCTTTTAGATGGATCAGGTATCAGGTTTGCAATAGGTATGGGGACTGATTTATAGTTAGTCTTCCGGTTCTTTCCTATTAAATCTCTAAAATTCATCATATGAGTTTGCTTCACCAAATGTCATATATTTTATGAAATGCAACTTATTCTGCCACAATCCATGTAAAAGCTCTCAAATTATTCTTATAAAAATAGGCTACCTTAGTTTGAAATCTTGCCATGTTATAACTTGTTGTCAATGATGAATATAGACTTCAGCAACGCGTAGCTCACTTGTGGCACTGGACGAGCTGGGACGAGGAACTTCAACATCAGATGGGCAAGCCATCGCGTATGTGCAACTTAATCTTTTTGCAGCAAATTACTATAAACAAGTTGTCTGCTTTAATTAGCTCGGTTTTAATGAACAAGAACATTTCATTCCTTAATCTCTTATTTTGGTCTCTTTTGGCAGTGCATCGGTGCTCGAACATTTTGTTCACACAGTGCAATGCCGGGGAATGTTTTCTACACATTATCATAGATTAGCTGTTGACTACCAGAGTGATCCTAAGGTATGTCTATCAATCATATCTTCTCTTTTCCAAACAAGTAATAATAATAGTAATTGAGACTTGAGCAGACAGATTTCTTCATAATTTTTTTTAAGCTTTTCATAAACCCTTCCTGCTCGAAACCTTCATGCAGGTCTCCCTCTGTCATATGGCTTGCCAAGTCACAAAAGGAGTCGGAGGTCTCGAGGAAGTAGTCTTCCTATACAAATTGACACCCGGTGCATGCCCTAAAAGCTACGGTGTTAATGTTGCTCGTTTAGCAGGTACGTAAAATGTTGAATAGCTTCTGGAAAACATCAAGGATCACTAACTTACTTCTTGCTATTATTTCCAGGACTTCCTGATACAGTTCTACGAAAAGCTGCAGCAATGTCTCAGGAGTTTGAACGAACTTATGGCAATAGATTAGGCGCCGCTCAAAAGTGGGAAGACAAAGCATCATTGATCATCGGAAACTTGATAAAGATCGCAGCTACTACAGACTACCACACTTTCGCTGAAAGCAAGAACGATGGCTTGTTAACCAGCCTGCAGTCCAAGGCGAGGATTACTTCTACAACAATAGTAGGAACTTTGCCTGTACAGTCTACCTAGAAGCCTTTACTTCTACCTAGCGAGGTGCAATTTTTACCGGCATAATTCGAGTTCAGGCGAAAGAATCCTACATCAGAGCATTTAACAGGTACTAGTGCCATTCCGATGATATCAATTACTTGCTCTGAGCTTGAATTTTGTAATTCAATATTTGTGGGTGAAATATTGAAGCCTTATTCAAATATTGTCCAAAAAATGCTACTCCATATTTTGTGAATTGTTAGTTTTGAGCTCCAGCTGCAATTTTGACTTGTGTAGGTTGGGTATGCTCATGTAAATGACTTGCAGATAATTGTTATCAGCGGTGAAAAAACTATGAAAAGGAATCATCACATTTCTGGCTCTCTTTCAATTTTATTTAGGAATTGCAGATAAAATATAAAAAAATTCCCCCCATTTTCATAATGTTTCTGTAAGGCTTTTCTCTATATCTTCATCTGTATATGTAGAAGAAAAATGAAAAAAAGAAAAAGAAAAAAGGAGAAGAATTCACAGAAGGTACAAAGAATAGGTTTAAACTAGTGTTTCAATACTACTATGCCGCCGCTCTTCATCTTCTTCATCATCATCTTCGTCATCATCATCATCGTCGGAGTTTGAATCAGTATGAGCATTCTGAAACACAGGTAAAACGTTGTTGATTGATTAGTTTGCTGCAGTAGATAAGTAGGTAGGATAATATTGTGTGGCAAAAATACCTGATAATGATGCCTAATGTTACTCTGTAGTGTTGCTAAAATCCGAATCAGTATGTACATGGGAACTAGTATACCACTAGCCTTGGCTATCAACACCTGCCATGTTTAATGCATAAATATTTATATTTATGCATCAATGTTTAATGGTAGAAAATGTGGCTACTTACAGTAACAAGTGAAAAGGGGTAATCCCCTGCTCCACTTACAACACCAAACAAGTGCCTTGTCAGAAGCAGCGCTGTGAACTGCAAATTTTACCCACTTAGAGAGAGAGAGAGAGAGATACAATAATTGAGAAAATATGAAATAAAATAAAGTACTCACAATTAGAGCCAATGTTCTGCAAAAAGAAGCACTTCTATCAGCTGCATCGTCACACTCAAAATGCTCTGTTTCAAGTTGTTGCTCATCATTTCTTGGCACTTCCAAACTCCCCCTATCATCCAATCATCAACTATATAAATCACTGAGTTTTAAATCATATTAATACTACGTATACAGTAATGTGAAATTGAATTTTTTTTTTTTCAAATATTAATTCCAGTGGCACCAATAAAACAATGACTAAATACGACCAACTATTCAACTATTATGAATGACAGAATAATTTATGTATTTCTATATACATAATACATGATGTATGATATAGATTGATGTGATAAAATTCAACATCTATATTAAAATGTGATGTAATGCTTATCTCTCTTTTTTTTTTTCCTTCTAAAAACCAACTTAGTGGATAAGACAAATAAACATAGTACGAATCTTGAATTATTGGCCTGAATTTGAGGATAAATAAAATATTAAGGAGATGTCTGCATAAATTCTTGATGGGCAATCCATAATGAAGCCGGTGGTGTATTTAAAAATAAGAAAAATCAAACTTTAATTTAATAATAATACTTATCTTAATTTCTAAAATATAATTGGAGAGAGAGAGAGAGAGAGAGAAGTGGATACCTTATTGTCACTGTTGCATCGATTAGCTGTATTTTCTTTGGTGGAGATGTGTAACCAGGTTCAAATTTCTGCAATTAAATTTTTAAAAAAGGAAAAAAAGAAAAGGCACTTCTTGTTATAATAATCATTGTAATAATAAATTAAAAACACCCTTTTCCATTAAAATATTATAATCACCCATCTCCGAATTGACGTCACAAAAATGAATAAAAAGGAGTGGGGCTATAAAATAGTGGAATTAAATTAATTTGGAAAGAGAATTAGATAAGAACATATGTTATTGTCCCAATCTTGCAATAGAAAATAAGAAAAGCATTCAACTTGGATAAAAAAGCAGCCTTATTTATACCCCAAGAAATTCAGTTGAGACAGTGACATTAACATTTTTCTTTGCCTTTTAAAGACAGTATACCTGGAAAACCATAAACACGCACTATACATTTAATATATACATATATGTAAAATATTAAAATAAAAGTAACGAAGAAAAACTTGAAATTTCTTCTTCTTCTTCTTCTTCATTTTTTATTTCTTTAAGTTTCTGAGAAAGGGACAATCTTGAAAAATCCAAACTTCGAAGCTCAGCCAAATTAGTGGGAATATGAGAAGCTTCTCAAACAGGAAAACGACTCAAACACGAATTCTAAACTACAAAACTCGAATTATCAGCAAAAAAAACATGAAGAATTTGAAAACCATTTAGGAAAAGAAATAAAGATGAAATCAGAGTAATAATATTCTGGGTTTATTTATGCGATGATCATTAAGCTCTCTCTCTCTCTCTCTCTCTCTCTCTCACACACACACACAGAGAAACAAACCTGTAAGCAAATTTCACAAGTTGTGTTGCCCTTTTCATCGCACCATCTCTGTACGCAATCTCTGTGCGCAAACTGGAAAACAACAATATTCAATGATCAAAAAAAGGCTCCTAAAAAATACGTATATATATATATATATATATATATATATATATATATATATATTTACACAGCTATACATACATATATATAGAGAGAGAGAGAGAGATACCTTTACAGTCCCAGAACAAGCGCAAGGAGCCTCGAGAGTTTTGTAGCTCTCAAATTCTTCATCATGGCAGATTCTGCAAATATTGGAAGGCGCAGAAGAAGACGATGATGATCTCAAATCATCTATCAATAACACGATTTCGCTCATCACTTTCTCCTTTTTCTCTGTTTTCCCCTCTAAATTTATTACCAAATTTCGTTTTTTCTGTTACTCGCTCGTCTCTTATGTAAGGAGCCTTTGAGACCCAAAATTACGATATTGCCCTTAATGTGATTTTAATTTTAAATTAAATTGATTTTACGACTTAATAAAATGTAGACGCGCTGCTCATTTGACCTTGTTTTCATGTGCCGACTTGCAATTTATGTCATTTTGACTTCATTTATTACTTGCAAATTTATCAAAATATTTTGTCAAAGCTCAATAATTTTGGACTGCCAATCCTTCCTTTTGGTCAATGTGATCTTAACTACACATAATTAGGCAGGTTATAGGCTCTTATTTTCTTTACTACTTTTAAATCTAATCTTATGCTGCATGCATGTCAATATTATTCGTATTGATTATTGGTCAATATCCACTTAAGAGTTACACTATAGGCAATTTGGTGCTTCATAATGCTATTTTTGGTCCCAACCCTATGGGAAATTTAGAACACGTTTGGCTAACCTTATTTTAAAGAGTTTATAAGTTTTTCGAGCTTGTAAAATGTTTTAAGAGCTTATAAAATGTACTCCCTTCGTTCCACGAATCTTGACACGTTTTTCTTTTTGGGCCGTCCTACGAATCTTGACACATTTTCAAATAAGGTAATAATTATTACATTATCTCCTCTACTTTATCACCTTTATTACATTCTCTCTCATACTTTATCACTTTTATACTTTATTAACTACACAACACTAATCTACAACTCCTTAATTCCCGTGCCGAAACCAAACGTGTCAAGATTCGTGGGACAGAGGGAGTAATTTTTTAAGAGTTTATAAATTATCAAAGTGTTTGGGTAATTAAACTTTTAAGCTAAAGAGAGAATTAGTAGTTAGTGAGAGAAAATAAAAAAATAAAATAAAATGATATATGATGAAAATAAAAAATTATTTTTGTAAAATGAGAATTGCTTATAAGATAATGAGAAAATAAGTTGGGGTAAATGAACTTATTTTTTTGTGAATTTATAAGCTCAACCAAATACCCTCTTAATTACATGATGAACTTAGTTGTTTGCATTTATAATAACAATTTCAAATTGCTTAGAGGAATCAATACAATATACTACTACTTTCTTCGTCCCAATTTCAATGAGTAACATTTTATTATTTAGACGTTCTATTTCAATAAGTTATTTTTAAATAGAAAATCAATTAATACATAATAAATATTTCACGTAACTCATTAACTACACCACATATTATTGTGGCCACAAATAATTACTATCTTTTTTTCACTTAAAAAATATTTTTCATTTTTTTTCTATTTTTTTTATAAATACATCCTTAAAAAATATGTCCTCCCTCTTATTTTATTATAATCTATTTATCTTATTAATATTCGTGTTGAGACTTTGTTACCTATTAAATTGGTAAATTGGTACGAAGGGGATATGATATAGAAAAGTAAAATGTTGCTATGATTAGTTTCTTATAAATCACACAACAACAAATTTGACTTTTCGATGCAATTTATGAATGTGCAGTAGTTATATTGTTAAAATAAGCTGCCGTGACTCGTGAGCCTGCTAATTTGATTTGTACTTCATGAGATACCCCATTGGAATTTAGGTTTAAATTTTTAACACAATACCAAAAATACCAAACAAAAAAGCAGAATAAGAAAATAATAAAACAAAACTAAAAGAAATACAAACCGTGAGGTGGCCAACGGATGTAACCAAAAGATATAAATTTGAATATCTTCAATTACTTTTTAAGCCAATTCGATAATTATGAATTTAAACCGCAGCAAGTGCCTACAAAATTTAAGGTTGTAGATTAAAAGTTAAAACTCTCGGTTCATCATTTTGGCATTTATTTTATTTTATTTGCCTATACGATTGAATATTTGGTTTAATGAAAGTACATAATAAATAAATATGCTAGTATAAAATAAAGCATGTGGCGGTGAACAATAATGTTTTCTTCTAGATGTAATTATTAGTAGTCAATCGTAGTTGTAGAACACCAATAAAAAGAACCTCAACACATTTTATTATTATTATTATTATTATTATTATTATTATTATTATTATTATTATTATTATTATTATTATTATTATTATTATTATTATTATTTAATTAGCTACTAGTAATAGAAACGATAAAAGAAAAATAAATTTGTTTAATTATTTAATACGAAAACTTCATGCAAATCTCAGCCCTAAATGCCCCCATTGCCCGGCCTCTTTTTTTGTTGATTTTTACAGTAAAGGGTTGAAAGCTATTAGAGTTAGGCCTAATTTCAAGGGTTAAAAGTTAAACCTTTTTTGACTTTAAGATTGGTCATTTGTTTAGCACAATCATATATATATATATATATATATATATATATATATATATATATATATATATATAGGGAGAGGTTCAAATAAGAACCACTAAATAAAATTAGAACGGAGAACCATTTTAAGCCATTCGATCATCAAGATCTACGGTGGATGCATCATCTTGGTGGATGAATGCAGATCCTGGGTTCGAATCCTGAAGGGAGCAAATTTTTTATTATTTTCGGATGCATTAAATTTAATAGCGAATGCATTAATTTATATAGCAGATGCATTGATTTTAATGGTTCTTATGTTCTCACGATAAGTGTGGTTCTCATTATAACCACACCCTATATATATATATATATATATGTAACTTTATAATTTTTTGGATTGTTGGCGTCTAAATACACTAATTTTGAGGTAGTCTGATGTTACACGTCCATTTTGAGAGAATAAAAAAATACATAAATTTTAATGATGTAGTAATTTTTTCATAAATTCAATTTTAAATCACATTAAAGTTGATGTGTATTCGTCGAATGTTTTAATAAACCACATCATAAGGACATTTCTAAACGAAGTCATTTTTTAAAACATCCGATGAGTATACATCGACATTCTAACTTATCACGTCAGCTTTAATTTAGACAAAAATTGAATTTGTAGTAAAATTTGCTACAACATTTAAGTTCATGTATTTTTTTGACTTATTTCAAAGTTCATGTGCAAAATCAAACTAACCCCAAAGTTGATGTATTTCGACGCTAATAACCCCTAACTTTTTTACTGTTAAAAACCTTATCAACATATATACACATAAATGTGTTACATATCTTATACGAACATCACCCTCACTCAATTCACATTAGTATTATTTTTTTGCTTTCTATATTTATTTTGATTCTGACCCCTCAAAAATTATTATTAACGTCATTAATTTTGTAAATTACATAAAAATTAAAATTCATTTATTCATTCATAGATCATACGTACGCAACACAAGCATATTGAATATTACATAAGCAAAACAAACCTATATATCTAAAACAAAACCATATGCCATACGATGCTTTTCACATTACATATTTCAAATCGATGAAAGATAAATAATTCAAATTAATAAAGCACAATAAGGATTAGGATATAGTAATGGATCGAACAACTTCTACATGTAATTTAATGAAGTATGGTGAGACACAAAGTTTGATTTGATAAAAAAAAAATAGATGAAAATACAAAAAATAAATGCAATGATTGGACATAACTAATGAGTATAGTTGAACCAAGTAAGAAATCAATAAATGAGAAGCAATCTAATTTTCTTGTGTTTAGGCTTTTTTGGCTACTTTGAATTTTAGCTTTTTCGCGAGTTTGAATGTGAGGTGTATGATTGCTAGATCAACGGCTCCCAAAATTATATACCAGAAATTTAAATTTGTGGGCCCACCCCAACCACAACGCGCTCTCACCGCAACTGCGTCGCCCAAGATCCAGTGGGGCCCAATTTCAACCTGAATTTACATCTCTAATTTTTAGAGAAAAATAAAAATTGCAATTCGATGTAGTATTTCTTTATATTCGTCGTCGCGGAATAAAATAAATAAATAAATAAAATCTTTATTTAGTTGATAAAATCTTTATTTAGTTGTTGCTTTGTTGGAGTTCATGAATTCAAGTCGAATTTCAAATTTAGCACGGACTTCAAAATTTCAATTGATATGGATAACTTTATTTCGTATTTAATTTTAGCATCGATTTATTTTCCTGTAGAAATTTCAGAATCACGTGGCAATGACGTGAACCACGTGGCAATGGCGTGTCTTCCAAATGACACGTCATAATTTGTAATTTAAAAATGTCTAATTTAAATATGTAATTTTACTCTGTGTTCAATTTAAATACGTAACTTCACTCCGTATTCAATTTTAGCACCGAATAGAGAGAGAGAGAGAGGCGGCACGAACGTGGATTTTTTTGGGGATGGTAGAAAATCGAAGAAGAAGAAGAGGAGAGAGAGAGAGAGAGAGAGAGAGAGAGAAGAGGATGGTTCTGGGGAGGGTACGTCAGCCTATAGCAGCGGTCAGTCGGACCGCCGCCATCATCGCTGCCTTCCTTCCTCCTGACTTCAACCGACACCTGCAGTCGTCATCCTCCCTTTCTCGCCTCGACTGGAAGGCAGCAACAACGTCGTCGCTCCAGCCGACATTTCCCCTCTCTTTCCCTCCTGACTGAAGGACAGCAGAAGTCACAGGCCACCACCGGAGGGATTTGATAGTTGTGGCAGCGGAGGCGGAGAAGGGGTGGAGTGAGGAGGAAGTGATCGACAGAGAGAGAAAGAGAGTGACGAGAGAGAAAGCTTGGCGAGCAAAACGTAGTGTTTTGCTCACCGGTCGGAAGCTTGTGCCAGTAAGTCACGTCAATAAGACGTAGGATCGAAGCGTGTGCTAGTAAGCCACGTTAAAAAATGATGCTAAAATTTAACATGAAATAAAATTATTGATATAAATTGAAACTTTTGAAATTCGTGCTAAATTTGAAATTCAACTTAAATTCATGATATTACATGCATTTAACCCTTTTATCTAGTTTGACTATTTGATTGTGTTTTCTAATTATTTGGTGTTCAACTGGAGTATTGTAGTGTCAATGTTAGTTTGATGAAAGTATTGCCTAAAATTCTGAAATTCTACAAAATTTTCACTAGCTCCTTTTTATAACTTCAATATTCTATAATGTATTGTTCACGATACCTTTTTTTTTCTTCTTTGATATCCTAGATTAATATTTTCTTAAGTAGCTAAGAGATTATGAAAATTTGTGGATGATGCATGCAACGTACAACAATGTTAAGCGGACGCGTGCGCAATTGCATGATTAATAATTACAGAGATATTTTGGCATGCTGACATTTTGGTGCTTATCCTCTATCCGTTCTTATCTTGCTTCTTCCATTTCCCTCTCTAACTTCATTTTCTCTCTCTCTTCGTAATCTATTGATTAATTAGGATTGGGCAGTTCTAGATTCTAATGACGCTACACGTCTTATCTCATCACCAAATTGCGAATATGCAAAAGTTCATACAGAACCGATCACCAATCCACCGTGGCCATACATAACGTGCCCACTATGATGTAGCAATTGTAATTATAGTAAAATAATTTTAATTATAGTAAGATTTATTAGTTATCTTTTCTAATTAAAATTATCGCATCAGTGGTGAGCACGTCATGCTTGCCCACAGTGAGAAGATGATCGGTTCTGAAAGTTCATAATCATGTTCATGTTCTTCTTATTTTATTTTTGTTCTTTTCCTATTTTATCCTTTCAGCCTATTGGGCCTAACCTAATAGAAATAGCACAATATGCACCACATCAATGGCCATGGGCTCTTTCTTAAAAAAATAAAAGAGCTCCAATTATTATTATTATTATTATTATTATTATTATTATTTAGTCCGTTGATAAATAATTATTCTTAATTCTTAATAGGTACTGCAATGTTTATAAGCCCATAGTCGTGTTTGAACGCATTTAGGAACACGTTAAGGTTCCTTTAATTTTTAACAAGACATTTAATTTGAATGATAAAACATGATTGATAAAATAATAATTTGATTTAATTTACATGGTTTGACATGTGATAGACAACTCGACTCGCACTTTAATCGTTCAATTGGATGATCATTGATCACTTCACAATTGGATTTATTATTTAATCATTCTTCAATCTTACTATATTCTATTAATTTTATTTATCGCATTCATCAAACCAAAAGCTCTCTAAATCTATTTTTTTATATGTTCATAAGTATCCAAATAACGATCGATGTTAAGAAAAGTTGAAAAATATGTGCATTGGTTTGGTGGGATGATAAAGGCCAAAAAAATGGGCTTAAAGATTTCCTAACAAAGGCCCAATCTGTTTGCTAACTGAACAGTAAGATCACCAATATGTAAATTCGAACCACGTAAAAAGTAAATAAACATAAAAATATTTAATAAAGATATGACAACTAGCAATAGTTTTCAGTTTTGTCGTCTCATATTTTTTACTGCCTTTAAAATTAATATTACGCGAGACTAATTTCAATAGTTAAACTCAAATAATTATAAATATTTATCTATTTTCAGCCTATAAATTAATTAATAACATGTTTGATTAAGCCTAGCTACAAATTCTTCGAACTAAAGTTTAGTTACAAGTCATCATCATCAACAAATCAAAGCATCACAATCTTATCTTATTCACAGATGATGAGACGTTTTATCAACAAGTATAAGGTATGTTAACATCTCTCAAAACAATTTTAGAGAAACTGAAAAAAATATATATTATCTATGAAAATGTTTCCAAACTCTACCTTTTAAGCTACCAAAACCTTTCATTTAGGATTGGGTTTTGCCAATTATTGGTAAATATCAAATAAATGGATCATATATATGTTCCTTGCAAATTGCATCAAGTGTCGCAGCAATGATTGGAAATTGAAATAGACCTCAAAATTGACCCATTTTTTATTTTTATTTTTTTGTAAATAAAATTCACCCATTTTTACAAGTTGTTAATTTGCATTAAATTTAGAGTAATCGTGTTAAGGTTTTTTTTTTTTTAATTCCCCATAGACAGATAGTGAAAAATGGACCCATTGAGGTGAGTTTGGTGGTGGGCCTTGTGAACGTAACATTTCTTTGATAATTATTGAAGATATATTTATTTATGTGGAGTTTTTTTTTTTTTTTTGAAACCTATTTTTGTAGAGTTGTAAATATCTAACACAATTTTATTTAGTCACTTTCCCGTGGAATCGGTTGCACCGTGTAACTGATTTCTGAATGAATGACACGTCATTCAAAAATGTTCAAATGTTATTTTTCGAATGAAGTAGTGTTATTCTGAAAACCAATTGCAACCGATTGCACATGAATATTTGTGAGTTTTATATACCTTCCTCAAAAAAGAAAAAGAAAAAAACAGTTTTATATACCACTATACTCGATAATTTAGCCCGATAATGATTTGATTTCTGTTTTTTTTGTTGGATATTTGAACTTACGATGAGTATAAAAAAAAGAAAATTAATTTATTTAAGTTATAAACGATTGGTGGTAAGGAATTACTATAAGATTTAATATGAATTATGAAGTGAGTAGGATCCAAATCAATCGGTAATGGTGATTCGGTGGTTCCCAAATCCAATAGCTAGGGTTATGATGAGGGCCGTATATTTCGATGTGAAGAAGATGATTCGGATGAAGCTTTGGGCGTTTGTTGAGAGGCTTGATTGGGTGGACTCCTTGCATCTCTATGTTTTTGCTTCGCTTTGGTTGCTCCATTCCTTCTTCTTTCTGCTTCGGTTTTTGCTTCACAGTTTTTGTGTTCCCATTATATATATATATATATATATATATATATATATCAGATACGCACACTATATGACAATGCCAATACATCGCAATGACAATTGTAGCAGATTACGAACCTGGAACCATCGATCAATACATTGCGAAGTGGAAGCAAAAGGTAATCGCTTACATTTCATCATTAATTTCAATTTTTTAGATTCCCTGGGTTTTTTTTTTCGTAAATGATCTCGATCGTCTATGCTTCCCGATTAATATAAGGATTAAAACAATTATTTTCACCCAAATTGAATTGATCAATGTATGTGGGTAATTCCTAGAGTTTCTTCATCATCTCTATTTTATTAAGATACGCCTCTCATGCTTGATGTTTATTGGAAAATTTTGTAATACCATGATTGTACAGATTCCTTGGTGCCTGTTTGATGATTGCTCTGTTCAATTTCGTCTTTGTAGCTGGGATAGGATATTGTATACATTTTGAGATTGAGATTGAGATTGTTAGATTAGATTTTCAATCTCACTAATTGAGTATCAGTTAAATTTGGTGTTGAAACAGAATTCTATTTATTGCAATGGTTAGTGTTGCTGAAAGTCAAGTATATGTGCTGAGTTTATGTTTGATGTGTTCTTGTTGAGTTGAACCGTTTTTCTGTTTGCTGTGTCGTTATTTTGTTGAATTGATTGCAGGGTTATGATATCGATGACATTTCCATAGCCCCGGGGACTGAGGGCTGTCCTTTTCGGCTAGATATATACGCCTACAAGGAAGGCAGTCGTGACTACAATTATGTTATGTCACTGCAAGAAGGCATAGTTGACATAATGAATGCTGAGGTTGTATGCATACATATTTGTAATCTATACTCATTTCCACAAATATTTATGTTTTTTCTAATGCTTATCAAAATTCAGATACATAAGGAGAAGTACGAGGTGAAGGAACTTGTGACGAGGGTGCATTCTTGGGACGACCTGCCCTTGGACGAGGAAATTCAGGTTTTGAAATTTAATGTGAGTGAAGTTCATACGAATGAGGTGAAGACCGTTGAGGCGGCATTATATGATGACGGTTATTCTCGCTATTTTGATCTTAAAGAGTGGAGGTTTAAAGTCGGGTCCCCTGAAACTCCTCCTGAAATTCCTTACCCTAGAAGTCCTTCCCCTGAACCTCCCCGTCAGGAAGGACCCTCTATTCCAATGCACTACCATCTCTTTAAAAGAGATCCTCATGAATTCTACCCTACATGTTCAATGGTATAAAAAAGGATGATGAGATTTTCGACGATTATGGTATTGTTTTCTATTTCGGGTGATTTGCAGAATATCCTGAAGGTGATGAAGATTTCGATGATAAAATATGTATCCCAGACTTATCAGGATCAGGATTAGACATATAAGGATTCTGATTACTACTGCAACTTCTCACTTGTTTTAAAAGTTAGTATCCATGTTTTAAGTAAATACTATGAGCTTTTGCACCATTAATCGTTGTTGTATGAAGACATATCTACTATTTGTAGTTATCTGTTGGCTTCTTGATTTTGCTATGCTAATCTTGTGATTTCGTTTCTTTTATAAATTTGTCTAATTGTCTATTTCTTTTGATCTTGTAAATATTGTTGGCTTTTTTGTGAATGATTATAAAACCTTGATATATGTGAACAAGGTTGCAGTATATATACATACATACATAATATAGTTTAAATGAAGTTAGAATGGCGCTATGGCAAAGCCCTTTTCTACTGTTCAAAGGTCTAAAGTAGGTATGTTAACATCTTATCATCTCAAAACAATTTTGGAGAAACTGAAAAATATATATATCTATGAAATATGTTTCCAAACTCTTACCTTTTAAGCTACCAAAACCTTTCATTTAGGATTGGGTTTTGTCAATTATTGGTAAATACTTATCAAATAAATGGATCATATATGTGCCTTGCAAGTTGCATCTTACCAAGTGTCGCAGCAGTGATTGGAAATTGAAATATACCTCAAAATTGACCCATTTTTACAAGGTGTTAATTTGCATTAAATTTATAGTAATCGTGTTAAGGGGGGGTTTTTTTTTTCAATAGAAAAATAGTGAAAAATGGACCCATTGAGGTGAGTATGGTGATGGGCCTTGTGAATGTAACATTTCTTTGATAATAGTATATTTTATCATTCATTATTATTAGACAGATTGAAGATATTTATTTTTTGTGGAGTTGTAAATATCTAACACAATTTTATATACCAGTGCTCAATAATTTAGCAGGATAATGATTTGATTTCTATTTTTTGTCGGATATTTGTACGAATTTGATCTTTTAATTTTTTTAGAATAATAAAATTTATTTACGCACGAAAATACTATATGTGCCTATGAATCACTGATCATTTTTATATTGTTGGCATTGTTTGTTGATGACATGAATATATAGTAATAGAAAATTGAATTAAAAGTGAAAAATTCATCAAAGATTCGTAATGATGAATATGCTATGACGATTATTATAATATTTTTTTGAATAATTAAATATAATATATATTTTAGGGGAATGAATATTATAATTATGATAAAGTGGAATGTTTAGATAGGTCATTGGACTTAGATACAGAACGTTCCAAAACAAACATAAAATCATGCACTTTTATTTGTCTTTAGATAGGAGTATATATTTTATTTGTCTTTAGCTTATTCTAAATTTCTAGCACAAAATCAGTTTTTGCCGTCTAAGGTTTTTTAAAGATACTTCGTAGTTATGCAAATTATACATTTGGTTTGTGTCAGCAAATTTTCAGTTTTCTTGAAAATATATATTTCAACTTATATTTTCATTTTAAAAATTATTAATTTTTAGAAAAAAAAATCGATTTATGTTTCAATTTACATAATTCGACAATGAAATAATAAATCATGCACTTTGTTAAAATTTGCATTAATTAATGTTGGATATAAAATTATAGTTAAAATCATAAAACTTAAGAGTCCACCTAAAAATATGACGAAGTGACTCATCATTTTATCGCCAAATCCTACAAGACTATGCATCAATCAAACTTTTTTTTTTTTTATCAAAATACTATAGGTTAATTAGAGACGCAAACTATATGATTAACCCTATTTATAAATTATGTGATATACACTAATAAAATATAGAGGTATTTTTGGAAGTTCAGGGAGTGACAGTCTTCAAATATCACAATATTCGAAATGAAAATTTATTGTTCGAAAATCGATCACTCTCTAATTCAAAAAACATCTCTCTAATTATAAAACAATAAATCTATAAAAATATCTCCTTAAAATATCACTCTAATCGATCACAATAACTCCCAATCCTTTTCAAACTTTTTCCATCTATACAAATTTTATAGAACACTGAAAAAAAAATCCAAAATTTTTCATAAATCTCCAGCCAATCACCAACACATCACACATCATCCAACTCCTCATAGATTATCTAAAACAAAATTCCAAACAATCAAACAGCCATGACTACTTTGAAACCATGCATGTTGTATTTATAAAAAGATCTAGCTACAAATCCTCCAATTCTAAAATCAAGAAAAGTTAGTGAGAGAGAGGATGAGTGAGAGGAAAGTAGTGGTGGCAGTGGACGAAAGTGAAGAAAGCATGTATGCTCTATCATGGTGTCTCACCAATCTCCTATCACCAAAAAACAACAATCCAAACACCACCTTAATCCTCCTCTACGTCAAACCACCTATTCCTTCTTACTCATCTCTAGATCTCACAGGTATATATATTCTCCTTAATTTCTCGTCTCGTGATAATTTGGATAGATATAAAAATGATAAAGCTCGAGTTTTTAGGGTTTTTATTCGCGGGAGATGCGATTGCAAGCATGGAGAGATACAGCAGGGATTTGGCGAATTCGGTGATGCAAAGGGCCGAGGCAGTTTGCAACAGATGCAATACCACAGTATATATATATATATGTCTTTATTAAAAAAAAATAATAATACGACATGGATTAATTAATGTTTGAAAAATGAATAAAATTAATTGATGAGGTGCAGGTGCAAGTGGAGAAGAAGGTTGGAAGTGGAGATGCTAAGGATGTAATATGTGTTGCTGTCGACAAACTTGAGGCAGACATCCTTGTCATGGGAAGCCATGACTATGGTTTCTTCAAGAGGTCGATCTCTCTCTCATCTCTCTAAATCTAATTTTCAAATTTGATTTGGAAGATTTATTTGATTAGGTTTTATAATTTTGGCAGGGCACTTTTGGGAAGTGTGAGTGATTATTGTGCTAAGCATGTAAAGTGCCCATTAGTGGTGGTAAAGCGCCCAGACACAACCAAGGAGTATCAAATATAGTAGAGCTGTTAAGAGGTTAATGTCCAAATCTTAAAGTTCTGGGTTTAAGTCCTCCGTCATGAGGTATTTAATTTTTTTCTGTTTACTTATGTAATTTATAAAAAAATATATATAGTATAGCTCTTAATATTTTATAATTCCGGATATTTTTTATGTGTTTTATAGATAGATAGATAGCGATCGGGGATATCTCGAAAAAACCAAACTACTGTGGTATTTTGCTTTTGCTGCTCTGTATATATTTAAGTCGTTGATTAGTTAAGATAGAAATTGCAATAATGCTATTTTTTACTGATGAATTGAATAAGTAATTTTAAAAATAGCGTGCTAATGTAATTAAATATTAAGACAGGTGGTCTCATGTGAAATCGATTTTACTGAATTTTTTTTTTATATTAAGATCCGTGGCATGAGGGCCTGAGGCATTAAAACACGTGCACATGACTAATGGTGTTCTAGTGCCTATAAGACTCAGTTTGCAATAATCATTATTCATCATTAATTAGTTCAGCTAATGAATAAAATTGGTAAAGAAAGAGGCTCTATCCAAATCATTAAAGGGGAAACGCAGGCCACTAAATTGAGCCAACATATAATATAATAAATATATTTTAATATATAACAAAACAGGGGAAAGTTCAAAAAAAAAGAAAAAAGACATTGTTACATATAAGTACAATGAGCTAACAAGAATTAATGCATATATTGACCTAGCGGTAGGTGATTAATGCTCAAAGTCTTATATTCTGGGTTCGAGTTCACTCTCGTGCGGTCTTTAATTTTTTAATTTTATTATGTAATTTATAAAAAAAAATGAAAAAATAATTAAGGCGTCAGTAGAGGAAATGACATTTTATTGATGCATACTCATTGGTCAAATTATAGAATGCGCATTTTTAAGTCCAGAAAAGTATGATTCATAGTTTAAGGCTTAAGGTTTTAACCTTTGAATTAGAAATTCAAAATTTATACGTAATTTTTTTTAATATTAATCAGACTTCTAATCCATGTGACCATAAATAATGTCACGTCATCGACAAAGAATGAATGTCAAGAAAGCAAAAACAGCGATTAAGTGAAATAATGTGTGTTTTTTTTAAAGAATATGTTTCACTCAAATTGCCCAACTTGATAGCGCCTTATCCAAATTAGGTATTTCAAATTGGGTATGGAAACCTAATTCGATCTACTAATTTGTATATGCAATTAATTAGGAAACGAAAAAAACGATTTTATATTTTTGTAAAAACAAAAAATAGTTGAAGGGTGTGTTAGAAATGAATATTGGGTACATTCCTCCCTTAAAAGGCCTTATAAGGGAGATGGTTGCCTCATCATATAAAGTTGCTCATGCCACTATCTCCAATCCAATGTGGGACACTTCAATACACCCCAATACACCCCCCGCACGCGCATCGTGGACTATCCCAAACGCCATCTATTGACAACGATATTGGGGGGCCCATCATTGGATTGGGTTGACTCTGATACCATGTTAGAAATGAATATTGGGCTCATTCCTCCCTTAAAAGGCCTTATAAGGGAGAGGATTGCCTCATCCTATAAAGTTGCTCATGCCACTATCTTCAATCTAATGTGAGACACTTCAATAGGGTGCACATTTCAAATTTGTGTAGGACAAAAATATTTAATTTTGATGGGAATAATACTATGGTTTTAGTCAAACTAAATACTAGAAGTTGAGGTATTTGGATCCTGGGATAAAATTCCTTGCGTCGCAGAATTTGAACGAGTAAATGACTCAAAGTTTCAAACCAATCAAAGAGAGATCGATGATTAAATTATATAGGATTACTCAATGTAAAGACTAAAAGATGAATTTACTTTTGAAATTGGTTAGTTACATATTTATATATGAATATGTACATCTGCTTTTAGTAATGAATTCTAAATCCATATAAGATCGATCGAAATGCACAAATAATAGGTCTTTAAATCTCTTTTAGAAACCAAATTTCTCTCTTTATATGAGTAAGGCTCGAGAATCGAAATGGGCCATCGGATTTTATTTATTTTTGGATAAGTTTCTGTTACAAACATTGGGCCTATAATTTAGCCGGCCTTCACATTTGTAGGCTTTCAATTTTGTGATCTTATTGCTATTTTTTTACGAGAAGAAATTATATTTACTCTTTCCGTCCAATAAAAATTAAAACAACGCAACACTAATTCTCCCCTCGTCGGATTATACAATTCTCGAGTAAGATCTTCTTTTTCTGTTTGATTATATGCATGCACGATTAATCCTAATTAACTTCACGCTGATTTTCCTTCAATTTCTCTTTCTAGCTGTGTGCATGTATGCGTTCTTGTGTGTGTGTGGTGCATTTGAGTCACTTCCATGAAGAACTTCTCCCAAAATTTTATAGTTTTTATTGTTATTATCATTTATAATTTGGATCTGTTAGGGTGCGTTTACTTTTATAGATAAATTTATCATCGAAAAATGAAGGATAACAAAAATTTATACCTTAATGGAGGGATAATATTATTCATCCTTGAAGTGAAAATAAGAAAGGGAAAATTGTGAACTTCTCTTTTGTGTCAAATATTGGAAAAGAAATAAGATATTTAAAGGCATAAATTTTTGTCATCTCTCTTTTTCCAGTGATAAATTTATCCTTAATGAAAAATTAACAGACCTATGAGTTCCGTTAAATAAACATCCAACAAAATAAAAAATATTAATTAGCATAAGGATCTATTATAACAAAAAATTATGAAAGAATCTACTCCCTCCGTCCATCAATTAAAGGCCTATATGAAGAAACACGGGTTTTAAGAAAAAGTGTATTTTTATTAGTTGAGTAGAGAAAGTGTCCCACTTTTTAAGAAAAAAATGTATTTTTATTAGTTGAGTGGAGAAAGGGTCCCACTTTTTTGTAAAGAATCTTTGACTTTTTTGATTAAATAATAAATAAAAACTTACCAAAAATAGGTAGGCCTTGTTTTTGTGGACGGACCAAAAAAGCAAGTAGGCCTTGAATTGGTGGACGGAGGGAGTAATATATATACATATATTAATACTGATCAAATTTTATATATATATACATAGATGGATTCTATTAATACTGAACAAGTCTGCTAAAAGCACAAGAATTACAACATAGATACATAATCCTCATGCAAAATGCATGCCAAACAACCACACACTAATTAACAACATCCATATTTCAACTAATTTCATACCTTAAAAAAAAAAAAAAAAACTTCCAAATATAGTAACTAACTTGCGTTAACTCTAATTAAACACCTTATATAACATTAGACATCACAGCATCATCATCTTCTTTTTAATTAACATCTCTTGACTCGTATTTTATAACACCTTACGTCCATAAAACTCGAGACGCAAACGCAAAAAACTCAGAGAATGATCCAATGACGAACCTTCGCCTTAACCGCTTTTTCCCTAATTGGATCCAAACTCGGCTTCCACCCCTTCCCCGACATCTGCCTGCTTAAAAACTCCGGCCTTCCCTCTAAAATCTCAGCAAAGCAATCGAATCTCGCGTCTTCCGCCGCCGCCGCCTTTTCTCTCTCATTCGAATCGCCGCGGCACTTCCTCTTCTCCGGCGCGGCGCAGCTACGCCCTCCGACGGCGGGGCAGATCCGCGCGAACAGCGGCAGGAAACCGGTGTAGGACAGCAGCGCGTTGGACTTGAGCGCGGCGTTTGCGAGGATTAATCTCCGAGCTTCCTCCGACGACAGCTGGATCGGCTTGCCCTTCCTGACGCGGAGCATGAGGTAGGTTTTCCTGATCTCGAGCTTCTGATCCGCCGGAAGCGGCGCCGGCTTTCTGCCGCTCGCGATCGGCTGGAATTCCACCACCACGTGCTGCGGGTGCTCCAGCATGAGCTCCGCGGCCGTGAGCGGCTCGTCGTAGGTGAGGACGCCGCCGTCGGAGAGGATGACTCTTCCGGCGGCGTCCGGTAGGCGGTGGGGGGCGGCGTTCCCCATCTTCGGCGGCTGAGAGTGGTGGTGATGTGTGTGTTGAATTGAGTTGGGGAAGATTTTAATGGAGAAGAGTGTTGGAGTAAAAGCATGCGTTTTGTTGCATTATATATTGAGAGAGAGAGGGGTTTGTTAAACCGCTCCAACTTTGGTGTCATGGTGGACTCGGTAACAACTAATTAGAATGTCAAATGAGGTCATCGACTCCTTAATTTATACTTGATTTTAATTTTTAAAATTAGATTATAGTGTATATTACATTATGATGTAGTTATAATCTACGTAAAAATGAGTGGTTTTATTGACTTGGTGTGTAATTAGTACTCTCTCCGTCCACAAAATGTTGTCCTAAGGGAGGGAATAACGAGTTTTAATAAAATTTGTGTTGTTTATTTAGTTAGTGGAGAAATAGTCCACAAATTAAAAAAAAAAGTGAAAAAAGTTAATTAAGTTAGTGAGTAGAGAATGAGGAAATTTACGAAAACTAGATTAGGATATTTTTTTGTTAACGAACAAAAATAACAAATTATGACAATATTTTATGGACGAAGGGAGTATTCAATATACATAAGGTTAGATAGAAAGTAACATAAAGAATGTATAAGTACATACTTTATATTCTCAATTTTAAAAATGCGTAAGTATAGAAATACTAGTATCTTTGAGCGCACATACCATATATGCGCATTAAAAAATGTACAATTTGATAATACACTCTCCCTCATCCCATATATTTTGTTGAAATTTTGGAGTATCAATTACATAGTCCTATTTTCTCAAAAAAAAAAAGAAAAAAAATTACATAGTCCTATTATGCCATATAGCATCCGTCTCTAAGTTAACACTTGCTGGAAACATTTAACTAAATTTGTAAAAAGGAAATGATAATAAGTGATACCAATTAATTAAAATAGAAAGAGACATTTGTTGTGGATTTTGGGTAATATATATGTAGAATATTTGTAGGCATATTAATATATTAAGTGTACTTAGTCATACCAACCAAACCAATTCAAGTCAGCGTGTAAGAGGAACCGTTCAACGGCATTACCTTTCAACTCCATAAAAAAATGAATATAAAAGGCAAAGAACCAAGGTGAGAAAGAAATTAAGTAATCATATTTTGGCTTTGTTAGTTTAGCAGTTAGCCCCATAAATTTAGTATTGGGCCAGAGGTAAAAGGTTCGACTTTGGGTTGGGTTGGACTATGTTTTAGGAACCGAAAATTAATGGCCCATCCCATGGCCCGACCCAATTCGAAACTTTGACAATCACCCTTTCAATAAAGAATGTTTACTTTGCATTACTAATAAGATATATAATTGAATAATTCTATTTTTAAGAATATGATTTCTTCAATTCTACCGTTTCAATGAGATATGAATCAAGCAAAACTAGTTTAATGATATCAATCATCTAATATAAGGGTTTTACAATTTTTATTTATTAAGCTAATCCTAAAAAATAGACGCATGATCGAATATTTTTATGCTCGAGATTGGGTTTGAATAAACAAATGATAAAATTTATCAAGCTAATCCTAAAAAATAGACGCATGATCGAATATTTTTTTGCTCGAGATTAGGTTTGAATAAACAAATGATTAATTTTACTACTCCCTCCGTCCCGCTATTCATGGCCTGTTTCTTTTCGGCACGGGAACTAAGGAGAGTTAAAGTAGATGGATAAATAGGATGACCCACATGTTTAAGAATGTTGTTAATATTACTAATTATTGTTGACTCTAAATTAAATATTGACTTGCAATAAATAAATAAATTAATTAATTAAATAATTTATTTATTTATCTAAAATTAATTTAATTAAATAAAAAACATGTTTTTTTTTGTTTCCTAAATGTTGACACACTGCAGTGCAAAACAGTTTAAGAAAAAGAAATGATGACACAAGCATAAAAAGTGGCGGCAAAGTACAAAATTTCCATAACACTTTTACTAAAAGTTCAAATTTCCCTCTAATATGTTCCCAAGGCTTCTATAAAAGCCTTTAATCGGCTGCTGCTGACAGTAGAAGTTTGAAATCTGAAAATTTACAAAAGCTATCAAACCAAAAGATACAACTTCCAAACTCTACAAAATGAGAAGGCCCGATCTAACTACGGCCGAGAGAAACACGATTGTGCAGTTTCTTCTTCACAACTCCAACAACGGGAAGCCAAAAAGAGGGAAGATCCAAGAAGCTATCATCAAGTTTGGGTGCTCTCGACGAACCGTGAGACGACTATGGGCTGCAGCAAGAAAACAATATGACAATGGTGAGCATATGAATTCAGTAAGCACAAAAATTCAAAAACCAAGAAGAAAAAGAGTGCAAATTGACTTAGAGCTCATATCAAGCTTGGAGTTGAGCAAGAGAAGCACAATTAGAAGGCTTGCTGTTGGAATAAATTGCAGTAAAAGCACAGTCGGGAGATGGGTTAACAAAGGTTTGATCAGAGCTCACACTAGTGCAATTAAACCTGACTTAACTGCTCCTAACAAGCTGTTACGTTTGAGATTCAGCCTCGAAGCCATCGAATATGATAGAATCCTCAAGATTCTTCAATTCAAAAGCATGCACAACACAGTGCATATCGATGAGAAGTGGTTTTACATAACCAAAACTTCTCAAAGGTTTTATTTAACCCCCGAGGAGGCTGAACCGCACAGAACTTGCAAATCGAAAAAATTCATCACAAAAGTGATGTTCATCTGCGCTGTGTGCAGACCCATCTTTGCACCAGATGGGAGTGTGTTGTTTGATGGTAAAATTGGGATTTTCCCATTCACAGAGATGGTTCCAGCACAAAGGAAGAGCAAGAACAGGGAGGCAGGCACTTTAGAGCAAAAGCCGATTCAGTCCATAACAAAGGAAGTAATCAAAGACTTCATACTCAGGAAGGTATTCATTACATGTGATTTATGTAAATTATTGTGACTGAATTAACTTAATGCATTGAAATCATTTGAATGCAGATCATACCAGCCATCAAGCAAAAATGGCCAGCATTTGCTAGTAAAGTTATCTTTATTCAACAAGACAATGCACGACCACACATCAAAGACAATGATCCTCAATTTAGAGAGGCAGCAAGTGCAGATGGGTTTGATATAAGGATAGTAAATCAGCCTCCAAATTCTCCAGACACAAACATCAACGACTTAGGATGGTTTAGAGCCATTCAAAGCTTACAAAACGAAACAGCTTGCAACAATGTGGATTCATTAGTGAAGGCAGTTGAGAAATCATTTGAAGAGTTATCTCCAACAACACTCAATAACGTCTTCTTAAGCTTACAAGGATGCATGGTGGAGATAATGAAGGTAAAGGGCCAGAATTCTTACAAAATTCCTCACATGAAGAAAGGGGCTCTAATTAGGGCTAATCAACTTCCATTGAATTTGGAAGTTCCAGCCGAGTTGGTAAGGGAATGCATTTCCTACCTAATGGAACAGGGCATTGTTGATGGAATGTACCATCTAATGAATAAGTTACGCATAGCAAACTACTCATTAGATGGCATTGAATACCTAATGAATAACTTAGGTATTCAACAGCCACCAATGCTATATTAGACTAGTATGTGAAGCTTTTTGTGAACCTCTATGCTTTTGCTAGATTAGACTAGTATGTGAAGTTATTTTGTGAACCTCTATGCTTTTGCTAAGGCCAAACATGAATGAATATTTTGTTTTATCATCTCATACATGGACTAGTTTAATCATTGATGTATATTCACACACGGGCAGCAAACATGTAGCCACACAGGGCAGCAAACATGAAGCCACACAGGGCAGCAAACATGTAGCCACACAGGGCAGCAAACATGTAGCCACACAGGCAGCAAACATGAAGCCACACACGGCCACAACTTAACAAAAGCAGAAGCAACACAAGACAGCAAGCAGAAGCCACACAGGGCCATAATATAAGGCACAACTCGGCAGCAAGCAGAAGCCACACAGGGCCACAAATAGAAGCCACACAGGGCCATAACATAAGGCACAACTAGGCAGCAATTAGAAGCAACGCAAGGCAGCAATCAGAAGCCACACAGGGCCACTCAATAAGCCACACAGGGCCACAAATATAAGGCACAACTGGCAGCAAACATAAGCAACACAAGGCAGCAAGCAGATGCCACACAGGGCCACAACTACACAATAGGAGCAGCTAATTACATCTCATGCAAGAATCATAGATGTTAGAATCAATTTTCCACTAAGTGAGCATGTTTTTCATCACTTCAAAACCGAAAGTAACCCTATCTCCCTTAGTACATTCACATGCAAATATAGGTCAAAGTAAAAGGTGAGATCTCACCCGAAATAAGGCTGGCAATAGGTTCTTCAACATATTCATTTGAACTGGGGTATAACCCACCAGCTGAGAAGCCACACACGGTCCAACAGTAGCATTCCAGGCCACAACTTCATCCCACGATTCCTCACAGAGTAATTGACAAAGGGGATAGTCAGTACTATCATTCAAAATAGGAGATTCAGGGGTAATTATATCAGAGACCGATTTTCTCACAGGATTATGGGGGCGGCGATAGATCGGAGCCCGTGGTGAAACAAGACATCTCCCATCTCCACAGAGACTTTCGATCTCACTGAAGCCGAGAGAGTCTTCCGCCGTTTCTGAAAATTCAGCCGAGAACGGGAAATCTACCTCCGGCGGTGATCCCCAATCGGAGCACGAGTCCTCGCTGTCCGGCACGTACTGTCCGCTCAGGTAAGCCTCCCACTTGGACTTCATCACGGCGGCAGAGAAGCGCCGTTCTAAGGGCAGCGTGCGGTGGCAGAGATTCGCCGATCTAAGGGTGGCGAAAGGGGCAGAGATTCGCAGAGAATCGGGAGATAGAGAGAGCAGTGATGAGCAATCGAGAGATAGAGAGAGCCGCGATTTAGGGTTTCAGAGCAAAGAGAAAAGAGGGAATGTGCGGCGCAAGAGAGAGAGTGAGAGGGTGAACCGTCCGCCTTTTTCTTTTAGGGTTAGGTAGTCTTAATTAATTAGTGTAGTTAATTAGTATAGTTAATTACACCCTTATTATTTCCAAAATAAGAAACAGGCCATGAATATTGGGACAGCCCAAAAAGGAAAACAGGCCATGAATAATGGGACGGAGGGAGTACTATTTTCGTACACGGTAGCTAATTCTCAAAATATAAATGCCTCTCATGGTACCTGCATCTTGTATTCAACGTTATGTTCGGACATTTCGGGCTGCCAAGTCAGCTTCAATTTTGCCGGAAATTTTCATAGAGTGCAAAAATCGCTTCAAGGCTTAGTTGAGTTATTCTGTGACAGATTTTCTAAAATTGATGCCAAACGCGAAAATAAAAATATGATATTTAGCGGCCTTAATCCACCCCTTTAGCTAATTATGCTAAATCGGGTGCGCAAGAACAGCATTTTATAGAATGCTTAATAGAATGATGATGATGATGACGACGACGACTGATGATTAATAGAATGCTTTCCGGTCGCCAGAAAAAGAAAATTAACAAATACTCCTTGAATCAAGATCTGATCATAATTTAAATTAACCATAGCAAATTCACAAAATTGGGGAGAATTATTCACCTTAATCTATCAAAAATCATTATCGTACATAGGTCGAGGATTAAAAAAGGTAATCCAAAACCTCAGAGAGAGAAATCTTCGAATTCCATTTGAATTCGTCGACGCCTTCTAATCAGTTAAATCACTTGGAACAATAATACATCTTCAAATTCCCTCGTAAATAGGTTCCAAAGCAGGTTTCCACTGCTTCACTCGATGATTCTGACGTCCAATATCACTCTCTTCTCCTAATAATCTCGCCGGATTATCACAACCGTCGTCGGAAACCTCTGCCACGACCGGAAGAACTTTGGAACTGCGTCGTTTCGATCTCCTGTCACCGCAAAACGAGTCGAGAGCCGCCATCTCCGATTCCGAAACCTTTCCGTTCACTCTACTGACTGGAATCAGTATATAAACCCCGCCGCCGGCCAAAATCTCGTCGGCTTTCATGGCGGAGAATCGGCGATCGCGCCGGAGATCACTGACCGGCGAAACTACGCGGCCAGGCGCTTCGAGCATCAGCTCGGCGGCCGTCGTCGGGAGACCGAAGACTCGCACCGTTTCCCGGTGAAGATCGATGAGTTTCGCTGTGTTGGATTGCGCGGTGAAGCAAGAGGTGCTGTTTCCCATATTTTTTCTGAATTAATCTGAAATTCCAAAGTTTTATTTGGGATTTGATTCCGATATCTGTTTTGATGAATTAATGGGTGAAGTGGTGTGTATATATAGGTAGGGAGGGAGAGAGAAAGAGTGTAGTGTTTGTGTTGACTGGAAAAGCGTGTTGAGTCACAACGCCCTCTTTCTCTCTCTCTCTTCTGTTTTCTCCACCACGCGATATTACTGTTTCCCCTTTCTATTGTGGTTTTTCACTTGGCTGTGATTTAATCACTCTCTCTCTCCTCGCTTTCTCCATCTCCAATTATTGAATAGATAAGCATTGGAGAGTGGAGCACAGTCACATATAATAATAACTGATGTTTTGATTATTTAATTTCTTAATCGTATGTTTTATTTTAATTTGTATATTAATTATCTTTTCTTGTAGCAAAATCCAAGATATTCACAAATGAGAAGTGTATTTTGAGAAAACCTGTATGCATATCAATTATTGAAGGTTTATGTTTAAAATTATATTTTTTTTTCTTTAACTTCTTTGTTGTTACGTTTCTTTCAAAAAGTTTTAATTGTGATTTTTAATTTGATATGCATATTAAATATTTTATAATTAATCGAATTTCAAATTTTTTGAAAGAAATGTAACAAGAAGTTAAAAAAAGGGTTAATTACGCCAAAAACCATGAACTATACCCCAATTTCCAAATTTACCATGAACTTTGTTTTTTATCAAATTTTCCCTGAACTTAAGGGCGTGATCAATTTTTTCATGCTTTTTTGCTCCGGTGATGTTCCGAGCTGACGTGTCGCCTACATGGTATTACTAAGCTGACATGGCGCCTATTGGACTGTATGATTGACACTTGGAAAATAAAAATAAAAATAAGACAAAAATAAACAAAGGTGGCTGCTCCTCCACCGTGGAAGTCCATCGGAGGTCGCCGGCAGCCATGGCTCCCTCCAGCCATTACAGCCGCCACCACACAGGTGGCTGCTCCTCCACCGCCGCCGTCATCAGAAAAGGATAGCTTTCTCCACCGCGCGCCCACTGCTCGATTTCCGGCGGACTCCACCGCCCCTTCTCTCTCCACCACGCACCGCCTTCCCCTACCCTCGCAAAACCAGATCTGCCGCCACCAACCATCTCTGCGAACCACCATCGACTGCTGCTGCTCGATTTTCGGCATCCTTCGCAACCACCATCCCAACTACTGCTGCGAACCACCAGATTTGCTCGATTTTCGCCACCAACCTTCTCTCTCCACCACCCACCGCCTTCCCCCACCTTCGCAAAACCAGATCCGCCTCCACCAACCACTTCTTCTCCCTCAAAATATCTGCTTCTTCCCCAGATCTCGCGTCGCCGACCTCACACCACCCCTCGCAGATCCGTCGCCCCAAATCCCGATCTGAAAATTGGAAACTCAAACAGAAAATCCCAATCGACCACCTCCACTGCCGCCGTCCACCGCAGACCTCGCCCACCACCTCGCAGATCCGCCGTCCACCGCAGACCTCGACCACCACCTCGCAGATCCGCCGCCCCCCTCCGCAGTACCTCAAAATATGCTGTTGTTAGCCAACGCCGGAGCTCAGAGGGCAGGGTGCAATTTCTTAATTTTCAGTTTTGGGGAAATTTTTTATTATCAAACGACGTAGTATCACGAGTATAGGACGACGTCGTTTCTTCACATCGTCGCCGGTGCCAAGTCAGCTTTCAGGTGACTTAAATGGTGCCAAGTCAGCAGTCAAATTTGGGATTTTCGAAAATCATAGAAAAATTGATCACGCCCTTAAGTTCAGGGAAAATTTGATAAAAAACAAAGTTCATGGAAAATTTGGAAATAGGCCCAAAGTTCATGGTTTTTGGCATAATTAACCCTTAAAAAAAATAAAAATAAGAAGAAAAATATATAATTTAAACATAAACCTTCAATTTTATTATAACTACAAAATTGTCACTCAATTTTGAAATTGATTTGAAATTATTTGAAATTATTTCAAATTGAAAACTCTGTTTTCAATATAGTATAGATGAGTGAACTTGTATGCTGTACTAACCTTACTAATTCTACTTATATGCGTTAGTATAGCACTATTATCTAACAATTCTGGCACGTAAATTACATCTATCAAAATTCAAACTATTACTATGATTTATTCAATACTTGGAAGGAAACATGATTAGGTGAGTCATGACTCATGAGTGTAAGTTCACCCTGCTTCATTTAATTGTATTTGATTTTTATTTGGAAGCGCCTACCACCTTCATAAAAAGTCATGATTACACTTACACATCAATAAGTTTCATAACAAATTGAAGCTTAATAAAAATGACAATACCAGAGAGAGAGAGAGAGCAAAAGCATTATTTTTCTACAAAGAGTTGCAACGAAAAAGAGAGCACAAGATTTTTTGAGCTTTAACAAAAACAGCGACCATATAAAAGCTGCAAGACCTCCAAATTTATAAGATGAGAATTATACAGAGATCAATCAGGTTCGACTACTTAAACTTACAAACTCAGCAAAGCACGTCATACAAGTTTTAACAACTAACAAACTGAATCAACCTGAAACAAACGAATCTTCGCACCATTTTCTTTCCATCTTTTCCGGCTCAAGCTGTCTCTTTCCCCATCAACGAGAAAGACGAGGAGGTGTATGCGCGTACCTTTTAGGTGTTTTCTTGATGATAAACCCTAATTTATATATTGAGAGACCCACTTGAAGCCGTCACCATAGCCCATTTTGCGCACAATGCTGCACATGAACACTTCCAACGGGCGCACATTTGAATCTGCGAGGTTCACCTTCCCCTTGCCGGTGGTTACACCTGTTAGGCCAAGGTGGTAACGCAACTCCTCTTCAGAGGCAGCATAAGGTATGTCGATTTTGTTTCCCAAAATGAGAAATGGAACAGTAGCGAGTGCTTCATCAGAGAGGAGCGCGTCTAGTTCCTTTTTGGATTCTGCAAAACGCTCTTTGTCATAAGCATCTACCAGGTAAACAACAGCGTCAACCTGTGGAACCAAAACACTGTTAGTATGCAAAATCTCGATTATGAATCTTCTTGTAAAAATACGAGTTGGCTCAAATCATACTCTACATAACAATCAGTACGCATTTCTTCTTTGGAACGCTAGATGTAAATTTGGAAATAACTTTAAGTAAATGAAACTAATAGGATTAGCATTTGTAGAAACTTAGTAATGAATATCTGCCTTACCATAGAAGCCAAGAATTGATTCCAACGACTCCCAAATCACATTATCCTCAAACACGCTACACCTAGAACAATCTCACGTATCATCTTTAACCATCAATATTTTTGCCAAATATATCGCCTTGCACTCTTGGTGTGATAGAGATATAGCTTTAAAGGAGGGGAAAATAGTACATAGTATTTTCATCAGTTTAGGCTAACGAACCGTATCTTTATCATGTTGGGGAATTTCATTCCTTGTTCTTTGATCAATTGTCTCAAATTAATAAATCAATCTTCCTCTCTCTCTCTTGGCCCTTATCCTTATCAGTGAGGTTCCAATAGATGTTTCTCACTAAATAAATTACCAAAGAAGATTAAAAAGAAAGAAAAGAACCAATACATACATCTTTCTAAGATCGGAGCAAGCTGCTTCAAAAGCTAAAAACAAGAGTTCTTATCCATATTTGCAATTATGATTGTCTAAATGATTTAACAACAATTCCTTAACTGCAGTCGTAACTCAGAACATCACACTCCACTTATCTCTCAACTACTACTGAATTCGCAAAACTTCTAAAGCAAAACCACGCCACAAAATCATCCAAACCACATTGTCAAATAGTACTAATCTATAATCCAATCTCATCTCTCTTTCCTCAAATCATTCAATCAGTGAATCACAACAATAATATAGAAAAATCACAATCACCCACACATATCTACATGTAACAGTAAATTAAACGTACCTTGGCGTAATAATCCTTCCAAACTCTACGCGCGATCTGATGCCCTCCCAAATCGAACGCCTTGAACTTAATTTTTCCGATGCTCAGCTCTTCCGAGGTCGGATACTGCGTCGGCTGATGCTGCACTAATCTCTGCATCAAACAGGAAATCCCCAATTTCAATCCATTCAATTCAACCGAGATCCATCAATCCACCAAAATCCGCAACCGCAATCAATCAAATCCTCGCAGAAACGAACCAAAAAAAAAATTGAAAAAATATAAATAAATAAATAAATCACCTCGTCCTTGAGCATATGAAGAAGCGTGGTTTTTCCGGCATTATCGAGGCCGAGAAAGAGGATCTTCGCCTCCTTCTGCCACAAGCCGAGCGACGCCAACACGCCGTAAAACCAATCCAACAGAAACATTTTGTACGGAGCGGGATTCCGGTAGATCTGGAGTGGAACCTAGTGATGAATTTGTGTTTCTCTGTAGTTTTTGGTTTTTCGTTGCAGTGTGTGTGGAGAGAGAATTTTGGTGGAGTGAGAGCGATAGGGGTCGGAATATTAATTGCCTGGAATTTGTGGTTCACGTGTTCGTTTAGAGCTTAATTTTGTTAAAATTCAATAATACTTGTAAGTTTTAAAATAATATTCCCTTAAATAAAATTAAAGCACTAATATTTCGTACTATGACGTGTTTTTTGTTTTGAGGCGCCTACTATGACGTGTTAAATGAATTTTTTTCCAAAGGATTTAAACATCTATACTATATTAACAAACTAAGCTTTCCATTAAAACAAAAAACAAAAAAAAAACTAACTAACTAACTAAGATTTCAATTTCAAATTTATTTCAAAATTGAGTGATAATTTTGTAGTTACAATAATGTTGAAGGCTTATTTGTGAATTATATTTTTAAAATTTACTTCCTTTTTTCTTTATCTTCTAATTTTTTGTTTGATTTCTTTCTAAAATTAAATTCAACTAATTATAAAATATTTAATATGAAGGTCATATTAAAAGGTCATAATAAGAGCTTTAATTTTATAGATGTAAATATTTCATTTAAATATTAAAATTTATAAAATTATCTCTCATCTTTTTTTAAATACATCTATTTTTTAATTCTTTTTATTTTTATTTTAATTTTTAACTCTTTTTTGTCTTTTTGTAATATCAATTTCATTTTTGTGATTCTTTTTTTTAAATATTCAATTAAAATTATTTTTTATTATATTTATAAATATAATAATTGAATTAATATCAATTTTATATAAATATAGAAAAATAATACGTTTCTTGTGCGGTGGTGCAAATGCTAATCTCGTTGTTACTAAAAGAACAGGCATGCTATAATAGATTAATTAAGTGTCTTAATGCTATAACTAAATTTATAAAATGATGATCAATTGCCATAAAATCTAATTTACTGTATTCTACATTAAATAAATTTTTTAATAATAAGTAGTCTATTGTTATTGGACAACCAGTATGGTTGGAATTGTGCTTGAAAGTTAGAGCAACAATGCCAACTTTTAAACTTGATTTCAATGAACTACCTATAATAAAAAAAATCTATTTAATGTATAATACATTAAGTTTTAGTTTCGTAGTGACTGATCATGTTTTATGTGTAATTTCAGTAAAGAACAACTATTGCCATGATTTTAGCATGATTATAACCATAACTAAAGAATTTTATAAAATTAAGACTATAAAAAATTAAAATTTGCTGAAATTTTATGCTATAAATTATAATTAACTTTAAAAAAACTAGTGCAATGATTATATGGATCACCCAGGAATTCTACGGTTTGGGACGACAATGAACTTTACTACATCATTTGTAAGATCCATCAACTCCACAGCAAAATACAAAGCCCATCAAATAACTTTAGATGAAAATGTTTCAACACATGAAATTATTAAACTATAAGTTTTTTTTCTATATATAAATATCTATATTAAATTTATAATTTTTTTTACTGGAGCAGGAATCTATACCCCACACTCGATCTAAAATAATACTCTCTTCGTTCCATTGGCCCATTTCTTTTGAACATGATTATTAATGAGAGTATAATTAGTGTAGTAAAAGTGTGTAAAAGTGTAAAGTCATATTATTTATAGTATAAAATTATTACTAAATCTATATAATATATAAAGGAATAGTTTTTTCCCTCCAATTTTTCTCTCCCTTCTTCCATCAATTATTTTACATTTTTTTATTTTATTTAAACATCATCAAATTTGATTCATAGAAAAAATACTTATTCAATATACATCTTAAATTTAAGTTCGTGAAAATATCTTTAATATTATATAAAAATCATCAAAAATGAATTTAAAATAAATAAATCATGAAAAAACTAAAATATTTTATTTTCTCTCTTTTCATTAAAATTTTATATATATATATTTTATATTCGTGTATGAAAATATTTTTTTATTTATTATGACATGTATGTGTAATTTTAATTATCAAATAATTTATTTTTTTTAATAACTATATCTATAATTACATTTATACAAAGTTCAATATATACGTTTTCAAATCTGGGTTTTATGGAGTAATTATTGTGGATTATTTTATTTTATTCTTAGAACATATTTTGTATTTGTTTATATTTTGATTCTGTTTAATATTTATATTTATTTATTTTAAAATATCATTTAATTTCGATCTTCATCGTGCATCGCACGAATGGAAGTACTAGTATAAAATTAAGATAAAATTAATGAGACAATCCAAAACGAAAAATCGAACAAAATCAATGGGACGGAGGGAGTATTTGAATCCGCGGGTAAAACTATCATCCCCGAGCTAATTAAATTATCGTCAATTCTTGAGTGCAACCGTCGCACAGGTGTGCGACGGGTCGACCCGGCTCCAAACCCGCCCTCCTGACCCGGAACCCTGACCCGCGTGGGTTTGACCCATACTCCTGATTATTACATTTGTTTATAATAATTGTTACTTTTAATAAACATAATATATACATTTGTTCATATAAATGTATATTGATATGTATAATGTTTTATATTGAATGAAGGTAAATATTTATATTAATATAAGTATATATTTGTGCGACCAAATGTATATCTTATGCTTATTAAAAGTAAATACTCCTATTAGGGTTTAGTGTTCAGGCTTAAGGTTTAGTTTACAGGGTTTAGGGTTTAGTGTTCAGGCTTAGGGTTTAGTTTACATGGTTTAGGGTTTAGTTCATACAATTTAGGGTTTAGAAAATATAATATTTTATATTAAATGAAGGTAAATACCTATATTTATATAAGTATACATTTATGCGAACAAATGTATATTTCATGCTTATTAAAAGTAATACTTATTATAAATAAATGTAATAATTTATGATTCAGAATTTCGGATCTGGGCACGGGTCGGGTCGGGCGCGGATCAGGGCGGACCCGTCGCACTGGAGTGCAACCGCCGCATGCAAGACCGGCCCTTAAATTATAATGTCGCCCGCAATGGCTTATATAAAGAAACAAGCACTGACGATGTAACATTAAAATATGAATATGTCTCCATAAAGATAATACTACGTACATATAAATACAAATAAAAACATAAGATATGTAAATACTTTGCCACCCTATGACCAATGATCAACTGCCACCTGTACTCGTGAAATTAAATTAATACAACTTGCAAAGAGGGCAAGCATATCGGGAGCATTATCACATACAAGAATAATATTAGTATGTAGTTATGAGTTATGATAGGGTGATGTGGCTAGGAGTTGCTTGCAAGCATTGTTTTGCACAATCTATGTGATTTCACTTTTTTCATCTTATCAAACTATATTATAAGCCAAAATACTGCCTAACTCACTTCACTTTATGATTTAAATGATTATTTTCGTTGATAAGATAACGTAGAAATTGTAAATCACATTTACATTGAGATATCATTCCACTAGATAACTCTTTCATCTTTCATCTTTTTTCAAAATTTTATCTTATTCATCATTTCAAGTTCAAGGTTTTATCTTTACATTTTGGCAAGTTAGAAGAAAGGGGGCTAATGTTTTAGTTTTTCAATAAATTATTGTGTTGTCTTTAGCTTATTATTGAATCTATCTTTGAATTTTGAATTTATGAGATGAACTTTCATAACTAGAAGAAGAGACTTTCACTTGAAAAAGAATGAAATTAAAATACTTTCTTAAGAAGGAAAAAACATCATATAAATCAAAAGGCCAATGTGTGTGTGAGAGATAGGAATTAACACGAAAATTAATGCCCCAACCCTCACTAGGGGATATGGGCATAGTGGTTTTGTGGTTCTTTCGCATTGAGAGAGTACAAAACAACTACTAAAGTAACTACATGATAGTATGCCTATTTGAACTCGTGATGTTCCTAAAATTGCAAGATTGAATTTGCTACATAGGACTTGGTTTGTTACGTGGGATAAATGTGTTATAAATATTTAATTTGTTATTGGATTAAATTATCATAAATTCACCCCCTTACCCATGTATATTACGATTAACAGATCATTATATAATATATATACGCACACATAAGGTGCATTCAATGACTCATATTATATTTCGCTGGAGATTATTCAATGTAGGCCCAAAATTATCCAAGATAAATTTTATCATAGGTAAAAAGACAAGACTCATAAGTCATGATTAATCTTACGTGACATTTTCCCGAGATTAAGTCACAAGCTGAGTCTATCCAACCAAACAGCTTAAGATATCCTGAGACAAAATTTATCTAATCCATCAAACCGAACATCACCATATAAGATTATATTGATATCTTATGAGATAAAAGATCTCATATAATTTTTTTTTTCATATTCTCAAGCAAATATAGTTAAGTATATCTAAAGGGCTTTTTAAATTTCAATTCATATAACATACTAACGCTCATACATTTACTCAATCAAATTAAATCAGTGTGCAAAGAGGAAGATCGTTAGTATATTCTAAGATGAATTTAATAAAACTCTAGATACATTAAAAACAAATCCAGAAAATAAGAAAAATAAATATAATAAATAGCATTAAATGACACGAATTGCTCATTTGTTGATCACATTTTTGTTGTTGACGACTCCACCTAATGAATTGAAACAACAAAAAATACATGACTCCATATAATCAAGAGCTTCCTTAAAAAGAAAGCTCGTGTTATTTGCAACTTGCATCTTTTACCTCCAAAATAGTAAATTTGAAAATTGCGCTTTCCACTTTTCATCCTCGCAACTTGCAACCTCTCTCTCTCCTCTGTTTCTCTCTCAACATATTCATGGGCATCCATCCATCAAAACTGCCGTCAACATCATCATTCACCACTGCCATAACCCCCACATTATCGTCTATATAAACTCACTCCACTTTCTCCACATCCACACCACCCCAAATCCATTTCCATTCAAGTAATCAGCCATGAAAACATCCCTCGCCATTCTCTTCCTACTGTTGGCTGCGGTCGGAGCGCGGGAGCCATTCGCCTGCGATCCGAGCGACGCCGCGACCAAAACGCTGCCGTTCTGCCGCGCGGATTTGCGCACGGAGGAGAGAGTCAGGGATTTGATCGGGAGGCTGACGCTGCAGGAGAAGGTGAAGCTGCTGGGGAACAATGCCGCCGCCGTGCCGCGGATGGGGATCAAGGGGTACGAGTGGTGGTCGGAGGCGCTCCACGGCGTGTCCAACGTCGGTCCGGGGACGAGATTCGGCGGCGACTTCCCCGGCGCCACCAGTTTCCCGCAGGTCATCAACTCCGCCGCCTCTTTCAATGCGTCGCTGTGGGAAGAGATCGGGAAAGTAAGATTACTCTTCGTCAAATTCAAATCCTAAAATTTGATTCGATTACTTTAATTTGTTTCATTTTGAGTGGATCACTTTCTAGTGTTGCTTTTTGGTTTCTGCAACTCTGTGAATATTAGATAGTATTCGCATTCTACATATTCCATTTCTTTTGGATTTATCAATATAAACAAACATATAGTATAACAATTATAGCAGTCCTATTCATAATATTTTTGGTAATAGTTGGTGAGAGATTTAATTTTTGAACCATATTTCATAAAGTTGTTCTCATAAATCATTCACAGTGTCTAAGTATAATTTCTCAAATAGCTGCATCAGAAGCCATTATTATCATTATATATTACCAAATCTCATATTCAATTATTGCGATCCATTGCGCCAATCGAAAATGTCTATCTTATCACCATTAATAATAATATCTTCTTGGAACTTTGTGTGCGATCAAAATTAATTAACCTCAAAAAAAGTAATTACAAAAAGTATAGTACTATATATGATTAAAATAATAATGACTAATTAAACCTCAAAGTCGGAAACAGCTTTGTTGCCATGCATCAAGTTGCAACCAATTAGAAGGTAGAATAGAATATGTTTTGATTCTGTAAGTCGGGCCCACGAAAGTTTCGGGCCGAGCTAATACGGCCCGATTATGGACAGGTTGTGTCAGACGAGGCCCGAGCGATGTACAACGGCGGGGCGGCGGGCTTGACGTACTGGAGCCCGAACGTGAACATATTGCGGGACCCGAGGTGGGGGCGGGGGCAGGAGACTCCCGGTGAGGACCCGCTCGTCGCCGGTGAATACGCGGCGAGGTATGTGAGGGGTTTGCAGGGGACGGAGGGCGGCGACCGGCTGAAGGTGGCGGCGTGCTGCAAGCATTACACGGCCTACGATCTGGATAACTGGAGCGGGGTCGATAGGTTCCATTTTAATGCTAAGGTATTCAATTTCAAACAATGAAACGTCTTGTCATTCGCTGCTTCGCTCTGCACTGCACCTCACACTCATCATTTATTTTTTGACCGTTGATTTCTGTCACAGCAGCCCGCACTTATGTGCTATTCCAAATCTAGTATGCGTCGGAAGGAATAAATAATTACGAAATTGTGAAAAGTTTTTTATGTTCTTTTAGATTTCAAGATTTGGTTTTGTTTAGTTGAGTTAAACTTGTTTAATTTAGGCCAACAAGTATGGTCATATAGTTCAAATGCACATACAAAGAGTAATCAATCAACTGTTTTATTATATGAATGTAATATGTATATTTGCCATGAGTCTTGATGAACTTTTCACGCTATTATAAGTAGAATAGTTTTAAATGGAAAGAGTGTCCCAAACTTTGCAGGTAAGCAAACAGGACATGGTGGACACATTTGATATTCCTTTCAGAAGTTGTGTGAAGCAAGGCAATGTTGCAAGCGTGATGTGTTCTTACAATCAAGTTAATGGCATTCCGACCTGTGCTGACCCGAAACTTCTCCGAGGAACGGTACGAGGTGCTTGGCGTCTCAACGGGTGGGTACACGTTCATAACTCATTCAACCAAAACCATAAATCTAACTATATATCTGAGTTCTTGAATTGCTGATCATGTCACTAGGTACATTGTCTCGGATTGTGACTCTGTCGGCGTATTCTATGATAATCAGCATTACACATCAACTCCAGAGGAAGCTGCTGCTGATGCAATAAAAGCAGGTAAGTATATTACATTATCCAGCAACATCAATTCCATGATCATGGATTCTAGTAGTTTGTCTGATATGTGTTTGAAACTTTGATGATCTCAAGGTTTGGATTTGGATTGTGGGCCTTTCTTGGGAGTTCACACAGAGAATGCAGTTCAAAAGGGGCTGCTTAAAGAAGCAGAAGTCGATCTTGCACTGTTCAATACTATCACAGTTCAAATGAGGCTAGGAATGTTTGATGGAGAACCATCATCTCATTCATACGGCAACCTTGGCCCAAAAGACGTCTGCACCCCTCCCCACCAAGAACTAGCACTTGAAGCTGCTAGGCAAGGCATAGTTCTGCTCAAAAACCAAGGACCCGTGCTGCCTCTCTCTCTGCGGAAGCACCACCCCATTGCTGTCATTGGGCCTAATTCTGATGTTACTCTCACTATGATAGGCAATTATGCTGGTAAGAAAATCAAAAAACTACACACACTATGTGTGTTCTGGATTTTGTCTTACATTCCCCACCCCCACCCCCTTTTCTCTTGCAGGTGTGGCGTGTGGATACACGACTCCATTACAAGGTATAAGGAAGTATGCTAGGGCAATTCATCAGCCCGGTTGTGCAGACGTCGCCTGTGCCAGCGACGCGTTGTTTGGTGGAGCTATTGAGGCTGCCCGGATAGCAGATGCAACTATCATGGTGATGGGGTTGGACCAGTCTGTTGAGGCAGAGTTCAAAGACCGGACAGGGCTCCTGCTGCCCGGGCACCAACGAGAGCTCATCTCTAAGGTTGCTGCAGCCTCAAAGGGCCCAACCATTCTTGTGTTGATGACTGGTGGTCCAGTTGATGTTTCCTTCGCCAAGCATGATCCGAAAATCGAAGCCATTGTGTGGGCAGGCTATCCCGGCCAAGCTGGTGGTGCTGCCATTGCTGATATTCTATTTGGAGCTCATAATCCAGGTAAAGTTATTGTGATTTAGGTGATTTGATCATGTTGAAGCTTTACTAGTTTGATTTGAATGTTGATTGTATTGATATATTTTTGTAGGTGGGAAGCTTCCAATGACATGGTATCCTCAAGAATACCTCAACAACTTGCCTATGACAGCAATGGACATGAGGCCAAATCCTTCAAGAAACTACCCTGGAAGGACTTACAGATTCTACAAAGGACCGGTTGTGTATCCGTTTGGTCACGGGCTCACGTACTCCAGCTTCGTGCACACGATAGCTGACGCGCCTAAGATGGTCTCCGTCCCAGTAGACGGACGCCACCACTCAAACACCACGGCCGTGACATGCCAATTGGTCAGGGTGAACCATGCCAGGTGCAGCAGGCTGTCGCTTAGCTTCAGTGTCGATGTGAGGAACGTTGGGTCGAGGGACGGATCCCACACGCTGCTCGTGTTCTCCAGCCCGCCTGGGGGCCGTTGGGCGCCCCACAAGCAGCTCATTGCGTTCGAGAAGGTGAGGGTGAGTGCAGGTGGGCAGCAGAGAGTCCCCATCAGGATTCATGTTTGCAAGCATCTGAGTGTGGTGGATGCAGCCGGGATTCGGAGGATTCCGATGGGAGACCACGCGCTGAGCATCGGAGATTTGAGGCATTCTGTTTCACTTCAGGCGGAGCCACTTGGTGTGATCAAATCATAGAGGTTGAAAAACTCATCAGCTGCTGTTCTTGCTTCATGGCTCATTTAGTGTTAGGCGTATTCATTCAACTAGTGTTTGAAATTGGGTTATTATAAGGAATCTCGAAGAGATTCCAAAACAAAGAAGGATTAGGATTGATGATTCTTATTATTATGTGGGGGAAAATGAACAAGACTCTGATTATTTTGGCCCAGATTTTTGTTGGGATTGTATTTCAAGAACAGGTTATGATCAACCTAATGGAATGAAGGCCTTGGGAAAATCATTTAAGTTTAATTGACTTAATCTTTGGATTGCACCAAGATAACATGGGGTCTTTATTTTATGTATGTGTTGAGAGCTTTTGATTGCTCGATGAGTATATATAAATATGGGTTAATTCCATAAATGTTACTACTTTCTAAATTATGATAGTTGTATGAAATTGGTTACCAAACTTTAATTTGTTTCAAAATGAATACTAAACTTATATTTTACTATATCATTTAAGTTTCAATTCATTTTTTTATAATTTAATTCCACGTAACAATTAAAATGTGACATAATCTTCTCTATTTAAGTAAACTTCTGGTCTTGCTTTGAATTTATAGACCTATTTAAAATTAGCCCGGATTTTCTTTCTAGAAAAATGGGCTGGATCTGTGTTGGGAGATACTAATGGCTAATTAGTCTTTATGTTGTGCAAAGTGGGCCTCCCCATAACATATCTAAATATCTCATTATTTTTCTCAAAAAAAATACTCTCATTATTGATTTGCATTTTTCGGTATATGTTCAACAATTTAACTCCCACAAATAAATTATGGATACGAAGGATGATATGTTGGTACTTATGGGCCATAGATTTTTTTTGCTTTTTTGAAAATTACAAGAGGTATCGAATATATAATTAAATCAAATAGGAGAGTTTTTGAATGCCTCAATTTTGACACTTAAGTTAAGCCTCATTGGCATGACCCATAATTGAAAGAGTGTTGAAAGACCTTTATATTATGCTCCATTTATAGTGTAAAATATAAGTACATTCAAATAACAAAAGTTATAAAGTGCCGATTCCATAGGTTGTTTAATAAAATCCATTTCTTGAAAATCGGACTACTAGTATTTAATTTACGAAATCCAAGCCCACTGCATGATGCATTTACTTAAAAAACAATCCAACTTTACCCCGCAGTAAATTTGATGTATTATTTTTTAACTTTTTTCTATACTGAAACTGTACTGAATAGGTAGAAAAAGCTGTTGGGGTAGTATTGAAAAGCTTCATTTTGGAGTGGGGCTCAATGATATCCCTGCAAATTAAGCTTTTTAATTTTTGTTTTTTTAATAAAAAACATTCTTTTGATACGAACTGCAGATATTTGATGCTTTAATTTTTATTAAAAACCTTACAAATGAGTATACGGATTTGTCAAAATTAGGTGTCTGATTTAAAGAATAACAACTTTTCCTGCCGCAAAAGCATTGCTTTAATTTAACATCTCAAAATACTTCTAAAATAAATAAAAAATAACATCTGAATTTGATGGATTGGACCCGGCCATTAAAGCTAGGCTAAGGTATATTGTGTGTGAGAAGACATTTTTAAAGCTTTCAAAATTCAAGTTTTAATAAAAAATTTATATATTCGGATTCAATATATCACATTAGC
The DNA here is from genome assembly GCF_028751815.1 of Salvia miltiorrhiza. Lineage (NCBI taxonomy): Eukaryota > Viridiplantae > Streptophyta > Magnoliopsida > Lamiales > Lamiaceae > Salvia > Salvia miltiorrhiza. The sequence continues at coordinate 5,658,825 of NC_080394.1, read as the reverse complement.
CAATTTTGCCTAACGTATGCATGAATACTACTATAGCATTTTAGAGAATCCCCTTTTAAAGGTTCTAAGGGAGTGGTCCCCACTTAAGAGCATTCGCTCGACCACTCAACAATAAAGGGCTCTAATTGACACTCTGGAAATTTCATTTTCATTTCTTCAATTTAAATGCATTTTAAAGTTAAAGTAAATAGTTAGATGTATTGTGGTGAAAAAAATGATGTAGGACTAAGAGATTGTAATATTTATAGATAAATAAAAGAAATAAAAAATTGAAAAATCGGCAAATAGCAATTAAAATAAGAATTTTTAATATATATTTATTTTTTAATGTAGGCACGTGCTATGCATGCACCATATATAAACACACTAGAGTCGAGAGCGAAGCTTAGAGTCATCTCTTGAGCCGCACGGCTTGGCAACAAGTTGAAGGCTTGAAGGGCGGGGCTCGAGCTGGGCGCAAAAGCCCCACTGGAGATGCTCTTAGTTGTAGTTTGTATGGATAAAGAAAATATTAAATACCAAATAACATACGAATTTTCACTCATTTTAGAACTTTAATACGATATTTGAAATATTGTAATACGGTTACTACTTTTTAATTTATTGTAAAATTAATAATTCAATTATTTTTAATGTTCACGAAAGAGTTTACATGTCAAGGTTGATAAGGTATACTACGTAAAATATACTATGTCAATAATAATTTGGACATAGTAAAATTGCAACTATCCATCGATTAATCCAACAAAAAAAAAATGAGCAAAAGAAGAGATATTCGATCCAAGGGAGAGATATTGAAAAAAAAAGTAGCATTAATAGCTAAGTTTCTCTTGGTTATTGGGGTAAAGAAATTTTAATCCCCAAATAATGAACTAATTTTCATTTTACAATTTTAATACAATGTTTAAAACGTTGCAATAATATCATTACCTTTTAATTTGTTACAAATCAACAATGCAATCTTTTCAGTCAGTTCACCAAAGAGTTGACATATCAAGTGTGAAACTAACCGAGAGGTCGTGTAATTGTATTTTGGTGATACCGATTTCGGCGAGGCATGTCACGTCAACTCTCCGATAACAATAAAAATCTGAATATAGAATTACCAAAGAAAAGAACAACCGAAGGTCCGTTGATTAATTGAAAAACAAACCTTAAAGTGAACAAATATGGAAGATTAATATATAGATCGATCGATTAATTTTCGAATAGGTTGTCGAATGAAGCATTCTATTTATTTTAATTGGTTTATGATTTTAATTAAATGTTGAAGGCTATATATGCAGTACAATACGTTCATATACATATGCACATGCACCTACACAAATACATATAGTTTTTTTTTAGTATTATACAAAAATATATGAATGCTCTATTTGACTACAGATCACATTTTCCTTGCAGTCAAAGGGATTGAATATTTGCATGTTTCCAAAAAACAAATGAACAAATACTACTTGTTTAATTGTCAACGATTTCAAAAATATAGTTGACTTTGTATTTCTGATCAGTCTAAATTCGCTGCTTCTCTTTCCCTCCATACTTCTCCCACTTTTTTTAACCGGCTGAAAATAAAAATAATACTAGTAAAATGACATATATAAAAATTATGAATTTAAATAATACTATATATATATATATATATATATATATACACGCACACACAATAGTTGAATTTTATTGAAAATTTGAAGAATTTTTTATATAAAAGATTTTTTTCATAGTATTAAAGTAATTGAAGTAATTGTTTGATCTTAAATGAGAGCATATAAAAATTTGAAGAATTTTTTATATCTTAAAGTAAAGTAATTGTTTATCTATTTTTATGAGTTAATTAGGTTTATTCTGAAACTGTGGTGACTTGCACATTATATTTATTAACATTGGTGGACTATAGAATTATATACTATATATTTATTGTCTTATCGCGATCAAAACATTATACTCAAAGTTTATAAGTAGAAAGATAATTTAATAAACTTTGGGTGCATCTAGTACTGTGTCATAAAAATTGAATAGTGGCCCTAATGAAAGATTTTAATTGTCAAATATAGTAGCTTAAGAAAAAAGGATTTTAATTAAAGTCGAATTGGCATATTTTGCAGTTTTCAGATATATTGACATATTTATAACTTTAACACGCATTAACAAATTATCAAGAAAAACGGATTTTAATTAACGTCGAATTGGCAAAATGGTTTAAAAAAAATTGCAAATTCAAGAATTTACAAGTACATTTTTCCCTCGAAAAAAAGAAAAGAAAAAAAAATCCACAAATACATTTAACAACCAAATACCAAGGTCTCAAATTAGAGGTGCAATAGCAACACAACTAATTTCACTAAACTGCATTCCTATATACAGTGTGTAATTTGCCACTTTGTAAGAATAAATATATCTAATTATTTATAAAACTCTACAACTTCTAAAAAAATTTAAAAAATATATTCCAGCAAGCAACCCAAAGGAAATTAAATAGTATTTTTTTTATTAAAAACGAATGGATAATCTCTTTTTGAAAAAAATTCCAGCAAAAAAGAGCAAGACAAATGAGGCTGTCACTGCTGCTTTTCAAAGTGAGTGGTTCGCACGATTTGGGCACATGGGCGGCACGTGCGAGATCACATTGGTTGATACGCCCACGCATTTCATTGGTTAATCCAAATACAAATATTATGCATTTTAATCATGCCGCCAAAAAATATAAATTTGTGTTGATTGTAATTAAATGCTTAAGAGCGATAGGATAAGAGAATCTTTAGGAATTCACACCACACATTGCCCCCTCTTACACCAACATGTCTTGAGAATGGGGGTTTATTTCTTTTTTTTATTTAAGTTTAGTATTTCATTAATTAATTGATTGGTTGGAATTAAGATTAGTTCCCCTTGTATCGATGTGTCTTGTAAGGGGATTTGTTACCTTTCCATTTTTCATATTTAAATGGTGTTGGTATATGGTTTCCAATGTTCTTGATTCTCTTCTTGTAACTTAATGAATATGTAATACTAATAAATAATGTTATTTCTCACAATATGATACTACAAAACTATATATTATATCGGGTGATGTTTTTTGGATCAATTTGATTCGAATTAAATACAATATATATTCGATTTTTAATATAGAAAGACAATTTTATCCTTTTGCATTCCATAACTTTAATGTAATAATTAAATATACATTAAATGTTTTTATTTGCAATAAGAACTTTGACTGATTCATGGTGTGAATTGTATTGAATGTTTATTTATATCTATATAAATATATTAATTGAATAATAATTCATCATTAAATTTTCTTAAAATCATCATTAAGTGAATATTTATATTTTAAAAATTGGTAATTTATTTTAATTAAAAAATTTAATTTTCCATTCCATTTTTAGAAATATGTTATATTATTTAAATAAAATTGTAAGATATATAATTCCAATTTTGAACATAATTTAATACATATATTAACATCACATTGAAAATGAGCAAAATAATTTATTTTAAATTTATTATTTTTAAAATCCTAAACTTTTACTAGGGATATTTAAGGTAAATATATTTTAATTTCACAAAATCTCCTGAACACCCGGGTGTACGGTACACCCGAATCGTACCCGACCCGAATCCTGACCCAACTGGACTATCCTACCTGAATGTCAAGTGTTAGTGTTATTTAGATATAGTGTTAATGTCATTTACATGTAGTGTTAGTGTCATTTTACACGTAGTGTTAGTGTCATTTCAGTATAGTGTTAGTGTCATTTTTGAAATAGTGTCATTGTAAAACAAAATAGTCTTAGTATCATTACATGATCGTGGTAGTGTTAGTGTCATTTCAAGAAAAAATGGGTCAGAATAGTCCAACTAGGTCAGGATCCGAGTCGGGTACAACCCGAGTGTACTGTACACCCGGATGTACAGGAGACCACCTCTTTTAATTTTTGAAAAAGTGAATGTTTTGCTTTTATTGATTCGGATCAATTTGATTAAAATAGATTCACCCATATCATAATTAGATATTAATGGTTGATTTTTCAAGAATAAACTCATTAGGTTTAGTTTCCTTAAGCCCATCCGATGCTTCGATTGCTTGATTGGGCCCTTTTGTAAATATGGAGTAAAAAATTGAACTAAACAATTTAATATACGAATTATATCCTTACCCATCAACTCAATCATATGCAATAATACTATATATTTATAAGTCGGTATTTAATAATATGCTTAGGGAGATCAATAAAAGAGACAACTCATATACCCATTTCGGATCCAATTCCATAGTTTCGAATTTTAAATGAAATTATTGGAGCACCCAAAGACTAATTAAATCAATTTTGTTTTCCTTCAGTTTTCCAATTATATTAATAAGTTTGTCTTTCTATTTTAGTTTTTGTGGGACATTGACAATTTTCGAGTTGTTGATATATTATTGGCACATATGTCTAAGGCCTCAACCTTAATCAAAAGAATATAATATGGATGTTAGTTATAACAACATAATAAAAGGCGGCTGATCACTATAATCAATTAAATTTACAAAAATAAGCCCCTTAATTAGATAGAGATGATCATGAGAGGAGTGGAATATCGTAAATTTTAATTTCATTATTACCCTTTTTAGTTCATGAGATGTGCTGAAATGGTTTTAATAAATATGGCTCGGCAGTAATTTCTTCATTATAACAACAACAATAATAATTAATTGTTTTTTTTTTGGGGGGGGGGGGGGGGTTTAAATAAGTGGATATATTAATAGAAAGAATAATGTACAATATTGCAAAATCCATTATAGGCCAATACCTATTTCAAGGTCGTCAATGGAAATTGAGATTGGAATTGTCATATTTCAAATACTATTGATTACAGAGACGAACATGGTATGTGTTGTTTTGTACTTTAACTTTAATATGTTCATGATATTTCTTCTGCTTTTATTAAAAGTTATATCAAACATAGTATTTTCACAAAATAGTGGGGGGCAAATGTACAACCAATAGAACAAAAATGCATTTGTACCATCATTTTTCACTCTGGACATGTTTTGAATATTAATATAAGAAAAGAAAACAAAACTGTTTCCTCATATATATATATATATATATATATATATAGAGAGAGAAGGGTTCAAATAAAAACCATTCTTATCGTAAGAACGTAGAACCAATCTTATCCATTTATTTTGGTATATTTAATGATTGATATTAATTGTATTTTTTGTATTATTATTTTTTTCTTATAATTAACGTGGGGCAAAATATGTAAATGACTAATTAACTGTCATCTTAGTGCCGTTTTTTATGATACTCAACATGGCTTTGCATTTTTAATTTAAATTTCCATATTAGTGCAAATGAAATCAATGGGACGTGCATATACGATATATGGACTAGTGCAAATTAAATGTTTCTAGTGCAAATGTATTTGTGAAATTAAATGTTTCTGGTGCAGATATTTCTGACGTTAATGTACAGTCTTTTTTTACATGTTTTGTATTTTTAAATTTATAAACAAAATCATTTGTGCTCAAACAAGTTTATATTGATGCATAATACTGAACACGCATTTCATCTTCTTTTTTTTTATTCATATTATTGTGTTGGTGCAAATGAAATTCAATTGAGGTGCATATATATATCTATATTATGCATAATCTATATGGAAAGTTCTGTCACTTCTTATTTTAATGATGTATCATAGGTACTTGTCTGTTTTTCTTTTTGTGCAAATGAAATTCAATTGAGGTGCATATAGAAAATTATACAATGAAGTGAAAAAGACTCTACGGAGTTTAATTTATGGTTGAAGAATGAAGTAGTTTTAACTCCGCCTACATTTTCGCCACTTTCTTTTTATGTTATCACTTTTTACCCGTTTTTATTTATTTAATGTTTTATTTAATAATTAATCACATATTTAAAGCAATTAATCCCAACCATTAAATTATACTTGATTAAGGGTGTAGATTAGTTCTACATTCTTATCTTAAGGGTGGTTTTTATTTTAACCCAACCCTATATATATATATATTATCTTGATAGCACATTTTATAAATTTTTGAAAAAATTATTTCCAGTAAAAACATATTGATCTAATGAGATTTTCTATTTTCACACATAAAATCCCTATAGCTCGATCGAAGCATAACCTATGTGTTTTCCATATGTCCCATGACAAAAAGAAAAAAGCAGAGTAATGTTAATTACATTTTGACATTCGACGAGCCTCGTCAAATTTTACGGAGCTGAAAAATAGACGAATTTTACAATATTTGTGATAGTTTAAAGTGGTATTTATTCTTTAGGATTAATATTATATTAAATCTCAAATTATACTCGCTTTAATAAAATATCCCAAACTATATGAAATATTTTTAAAAACCTCAAACTATTAGATTTGTATCAAAAATGCAGTGCATCCATTTTTCATATCCCGAAATCATGATGTGGCTCGTTGAATGCCACCGTATAATTTACATTTTACTGACATGACACAAAGCCACATCATTTTATATCATATCGTTTTTAAAAAATTAAGTCGATGTTAGATAAACTGACCTTTTAACGCGATTTGAATGAAGTGACTGACACAAAACGATGTCACTTTTCTAAATTATACAACACAAAACGATGTTGTTTTTATTCCACGAGAGCTTAGATAGTAGTATTGCGGAATGCGAAATTAAATATATAAACGTTAGGGATGATTTAATGATTAGAGGAAAATAATAAATGTGAAATAGTGAAATTGGTGGAGCCTAGAGCCCATACAATTGCTAGCTGCAAAATACAGGTGATGATTAGATAGAATTAAAAATTGGATTATTCAAATGAAAAAAGGGGGCCCTATTTTCCTTACGAGCTGGAAAATATTAGCTGTAATAATAAGGAATGGTTGTAATGCAAGAAAAACCTATGCCATCTATGGTCCCCTCTCCCTCTCCCTATTTGTCTTTTTTATTTCCCCCCCGATGTTGGAGAGGCGACACCAAATTCAACTAGTATATGGCATTATTGGGAAATTTTTATATCATAAATATAATCATTTCTTTTTATTTTGTGTGTGGCAATAATGGGAAAAAAAAAAAAAAAGTTGTAGGTTGGGACCATTCTAGTTCAAAACTAGTGGAGAATGGGAGTCTTTATTTTTATAAGAATGGCCAAGTTATGCTTGTGCCTATCAGAAATGAGTCGATTTTATGGCAGATCGGTCTCATCCATTAGATCGATTCTCACTAAGCTTTCATGCCTTTCTTTGTTCATACATGGTTAGATATTGTGGTGTCGTAGGCGTAGAGGAACCACATCAATCCATCTCGAACTTGCTGATTAAACTCTACTTCGCTTATCATTTTTAATGCACGGTCCGATTCCCATTAACTTTTTATTTGGTCCTCTACACATAAGATTCACTAGTCTAGTGGTACGCTTTTTCGTCTACTATAAGTTCTCGTGTGTTAAAATAATAATTGTTGTTGACAAATTTTATATTTTTAGACTAACTTATGAAGTAACATTACTCGTGAGTAAAAAAATAATTATAGTAAAAAAGAATAAGAATATTATTATTATTTATTATAATACTAATTACTTTGAATTATCCGTATTTTTCGACTAACCTATGCCCCGCGTCAGCCCTGCCCCAACCCGTCTCACCCAAATTTTTGCCATCAGAAATATGGAGTATTATTTATAATCATCTAAATGGACTCACAATTCATTAAGTTGAAAATAAATTATGGGACAAGAAAGAGATAGACACGTGGCAACTGACCACAATCCAACCATCATAATCGGAGATGGAATACAACTTTTAAATTTTGGATATAAGCGTGGTTTAGTAGTTTCTTATAAATATACAAATAAATTAACACACTTATAAACAAAAGTGTAGCGATTATAGAATTTGTAATATCGATCATAAGTCAAAGACACACACATTTATACTGAAAAATGAATAGTAATCGATTAAGACATTGGAAATGCTCTTCTTCACACGTTAATGTTTCCACATGACGATGTTTAAGTTCATATTATCTACCATGTGGCTACAATTCAATCCCAACTTTACAATCATTATTTTGGAGTAAATATATCTAACTTTAAACTTTAAATTATTTTTTCATTATTAATAATAATTTTTATTATAAAAAATACTATTTTAAAACTATGAACTATCGATATTGTACCAATTATAACTTCCATCTATCTTTTGATTTTAAAAAATTGATTTGGCTCATAGGCTGACGCAGGTATATTTAGAATTATTATTTCTCTAGCATAAACTATATATAACGACGTTGTTCTGTGCAATGTAAGTTAAAAAAAAATGAATAGTCAATGAGGCCTAGCGAGCTACGTTAATTTTCCGATGCTGAAAAATGAACGGATGGTATAATTGATACAAAATTGATAATTCAAAAATATATATTTGATAATTCAAAATATAATTGACAGTATGAAACTAATTTGAAGTTCTAATACCCTTAATTTTTTTAATGTAAATATTGTACACGCGGCTACTTATGCAGTACTACCACATTATCTCTTTTAAATTTCGGTTCATTTTTTTTATGCTATCAAATTTAATAAATTGGTGGTTAAACCACTTAATTATATTATTGGTGTAACAAGACAAACTGAATTTTGAACTAATAAAATGTGCAAGTTAATGTAAATGAATGACAAGTCACAAGGCCAAACTTCGGATACTCAATTTCTTAATTCAAATATAGCATTGAATGAAGTTTCTTAAATTAAAGAAGCATTTATTGAACTTAAACATGGACAACACACCATCCAACAATTAAATTATAGACGTCGAATGTATAAAGGCAAAAGACTTTAGCACTACTTAAATTATGAGCTAACTTTACAAATCAATTTAGTTGCAAAATAGTCAACTTCCACTACGTATTCATTTTCTTCTTCTTCTTTCAATATGCAACATTTAAAGAATTTAAATTGTTGAAATCAATTTTTTTTATAGAAAAAAAAAAGTTGTGAGAAGCAATATAGCACATACCCCCTTATATATATTAGGTAATGCACATGATTGATCCTCTTGCGACAGATTATTCATTTGAAATGTAAACCAATAATGAAATGAGTTGAAATATTGGCACATTATATCATCATTTGCTTCTTTATATATCATCATCAACTCAATAATAAGATGTTTCTCCAAGTAATAATTATAGATAATATATTTATGCATGCTTAGCCTTTGGGTAAATTTGATTGGTGCAAAATGCAACCTCAAATAGTGAGAATATGCAGATAAATAGATAATAGTAAAAGTGTTAATTGATGTTATCATTGTTATGTCGTCGATGTCCATTATATTTAACTGTTAAGTAACTGCTAACAGATTTTTTTTATATATCATAAAGTCTAATTTAGAACCTGAAAAATATGTTATCTATCAATACCGCAATACAAGAGCTAATAGAAAACATATTGTCAATTTAGGGATCGAATTATAAAAAAGGTACAAAACTAAACCTGGAAAAATTATATAATCAGATTCCTGCTTGGTTCTATAGTTATTCATATATTTACTTGAAATAAAATTACGATGTTTTTTATTTGTTTAAATTTATTTAAGAAAAACATAGATAAAAAAGATAAGTTGTTAAAGAAAATGGAAGGGAACTATTTGATACTATTATCTAAATGTGTAAAACATTTAAAAATAATATTGTAAAAAATTATTTGTAACATATATGGCATTAGTGTCTAGATAATTCATATAAAATATCACGGTGCACATTTTACGATCTCAATAAATCGATATATCATGTAAAAAGGTGATATTTTTACATACTTCTAATTCATTCAATTTCATGTCGCGCACAAGTGTGACATGCTAATTTTCCAAAATCAAAATATATGATTAGAGATATTTTCATGATATTACGTAAATATTATATATAAAATTATTACACAAAATCTCATGTACACCTGGGTGTACCGTATACCTGAATTGACCCGCACCCAGATCCTGACCCGTATGCTAATCCAAATCTGCATCCTGATCCAAATTATGTAAATGACATTATTCAGTTATTCAAATGATACTACTTATAATTGACACTATTCAATTATATAAATGTCACTGTAACATTTTAAAATGTTATAGTGTCATTTTTCAATCTTATAGTGTTATTTAAAATATTATAGTGTCATTTACAATATTATAGTGTCAATTACATGAAGTGTCATATATATATTTCTGAATAATGTCAATTAATACAATGTCATTGTAAATGTTATAGTGTCATTTATACACAGTGTCATTGTATAGCATAATAGTGTCAATTACATGGCAATGTCATTTGTATAACTGAATAATGTCATTTATACAATTTGAGTCAAAATGTGGGTTTAAATCAGAATATGGGTCAGAATTTGAATACGAATCAATATGAGTGTATGGTACACCCGAGTGTACCAAAGACCACCTCAAATTATTATGATCTAAATATTGAGATAATTTGTAAGAGTATATTAAATAATGAGATAGTACCACAGGAGTATATTTTTTCCAAGAAAGGATTAAGCAAAGAATACTAATGAGCATGTAGTGGATCCAATAATGGCTATACCCCTCCAATGGTAGCGAAGTGCGTGGGACCACTTATCAGGTCATGCCACGTGGAAGTTTGCTTGGTGCATTTAGTGATGTGGCAAGTGGGGCCGTGTGGTGGGACCCATACCCACGAGATTGTAAATTTTAGGAACCTCCTTTATTTGTAAAGCAAGAATAATAAATAGGTGTCCTCTTTGTGTGTGCGTCTCCTATCACATTTTTTTTTGTTAATTATATTCCAATTTGGATCATATTTTAAATTATTTGTTTGGAATATCCCACATATATATATATATATATATATATATATATATTCTAAATTAAAATTCATATAATTCAAATAATATGCAGAAAAGAAAATATGATAAAATGTGATCTCTCTTGAGTCTCTCTCCCTCTCACACACACACGCACACGCGCACACACACACAATTCAATTCAATATAAAATTTTATTTATTTTTTTGTTGTCTTTTTTTTCCCAAAATTATAAGAAGTATCTATTATATAATGAAATAAATACGCAGACGAGATCTCTACACCATGCGAAGGTGAAAAAATAACAGCATGCGGGCGATACCAATACAACACATAAAGGTGGAAAAACTACACCATACGCAAACGAAATTGAACACAAGACTTCTCTGAATCTTTAGCTACTTCAACTTTATCAACTTGAATTAGGTCTCATCGGTAGTTTTTTAAAATTTTTATGTACAACGTAAACATAAAATGCGTCGTAATCAAATATCAATGTCACACCATTGATAAATAAAATGGAGGAAATATTTAAGAGAGAGAGAGAGACAAGGCCATATGGCTTTCTATCCATCCATATCTATATCCACTACAATTCATGTGCACTCATTAATCAATTTGGGTGAAATCTAAAGCAAAGGATGAAAAAGAGAACCCATCGTAAAGGAAAGGAGCTTATAAAAATAGGGATTAAAAAAAGAAGAAAAAAGAAAAAGGGCATGATTCTTGTGGTTTACGACTTGGGGAATACTTTCTTTTCTTCAATCCTCACTAATATGCAATTTTATATAATATATATGGTCAATAATTTTTAATAGATTTTACTATATGGCTAGTGTATTTTGCTTGTTATGTGATTATAGAGCATTATAGAAAAATATCAATATTGAATTTTATGATACTTATAGTTTGGATATTCTATTATAAAAAGACGTAACTTCTTCAATTTTTTCGTTGCCATGTGAGATATGTGGCACCTCCACATTTTTAATATTGTTTATAGTATATGCCGATTTCTTAAAATTATATGATATCGATTCAACTTTTGGAAAAGTAAAGAGAAGATGTTTCTTTTCTTTTCTCACGACTACTAACCACTATCACTAGTATCGTAATTCTATGATATTTCTTATATTTCCTATTTCCTTGTATAATTTATTAGATTAATTGCTAAATTGGGGAATATTTTATTTATGTAAATTGTAACTTCAACGCAATTGTTGAGACGTTTTAGTAATATACTGATGAGTGTGATGACACTTTTTTTTTGCGACCACCAAATATTTACATTTTTGTTTGGCTATGAATAAATCTATACCTATTATAAAATAGTCTTATTTTACAAATTTTGATTTACCTATTATATCCCTAGTATATATTTAATTTAATTTCAATTGTGTAATTTAATATATCTTATATATAATAAATCTACAAATATATTATGATTTATAGTTTAATAGTTATTCAAATAGTAGTATCCAGTAGGACTCTTTATCCACATAAATTACTATTCTTTATTATATAAATTTAATAATTTAAACTTAAGTTTAATTTTGCTAGAATCTTTCATATCAAAATTAGTGTATGTGAAGATGAAACCTAGAAAATAAACACGATGACAAAATTAGATGATGCAATTAATTAAAACTATTTTTTTATACTAAGTGTTTTTAAATTTTGCGAATAATTAGTTCAAAAAATATACTAAAATGATAAATAAAATAAAATATATATTTACACTTGCAAAAAATTATTTATTAAAATATTTTCTTTTTACGTGCGAATGCACGTCATCTCTGTTGAACAAAATAGAGAGTATCTCATTTATTACAAATGAAAAAACAAAATATTAGGGGTATAAAGATATTTTAAAGTCAGATCAAAACTACAAATTTACTAAGGTTCGTGCATTATTTATGCATTAACCCTTTTTTTCTGCTGAAAGTAATACCAATGTTTTTTTTTTTTTTTGGCAATACCAATGTTTTTTTTTTTTTTTTAAAGAACCTTTCTGATATCAACCACAAATTGCGTCAGAAAAAGGAAGTGAAACTAAAATAAATATCATTAATTGTGTTTAGAAAATATTTGCAATAGATATTGTGATACGTGGCGAATTATACAGTAGTTGTTGGGAATTGGGATACTACCCAAAGAAATGTTTAGAAAGTCGAATTTAATGTTACCCGTCAATGCCAACTGCAATAATTACAATATTTTGGTGCTATTTTATTTACTTTTGCTACTACTTATATATTTACTTCTCTCTCTTTTCCCCTTATTGAAAATTTGGTAGTAGGTTTTTAAAATAAAATAATTAAATTTGGTAGTACATTTATTTGAATTTGCTGGTATTGACCAATAGACACACACAATCTCAGCAAATTAATACATATAGTCAATTCAAGGCTTTTCAAAATATGGGGAAGCACAATACGCTTGTGTAAACTAATAAATCAGATTATATATCAAATTTTAGTAGTATTTTTGTAAAAACATAAATCATATTCATTAAACAACTCGAATCAAGGTTAACAAACTCAACAAAGCCATGCATGATGCCAACTATAATACCAAAATACAGGTATTATCAAGGGATTTATTTAAAAAATATTATACATATTAATTTGCGTGTGTCCCATTACGCCATCTCTTCATCACATTCTGCAAAAAATGAATAAATTATAGGCTGGTGATGGTCATAATTTATCCAATTTGTCATAAAATAAGATTATATTCCGACCTCTTATAGCAGAAGTCAAATTCAAAATTATTAGTATTGATTTGGAGTTCATATTTCAAAATTACTATTTGCAAGATCCATGCCATGTTATCACGCGTTGGGATGAAAAAAAAAAACAATTATATATATAGTTTTGTACTTGGGCACGAGATTTAATAAAATTGGTGATGATTTTGATGTAGTGGAGAAAGGGTCCCACCACTTTATGAGATGTGTGGTTGAGATTGAATTTTGAGTGTGTTTTTTTGTACCACTTTATGAGATGTGTGGTTGAGATTGAATTTTGAGTGTGTTTTTTTTGTAAATAAAGAGTGTTAGTAAGGATAAAATATTAAAAAGGATGATGGGACCATTGCCATAAAAGGAAAGTGACATAATCTTGGCGGACGCCAAATATAGTAATTTTTACATAATCTTGGCGGACGGAGGGAGTAATAAAGAGACTTATTACCGCTAGTTGTGTTAGGATAATTATTGCAATTTGATTTTCGATTAGAAAAGTCAGCCATTTTACTTTTAATTAAGAGTAGGCTGTTATCTTGTAGTACAGACTAAATAGCAAAGTGTGCACATTTTTTTATAAGATATAGTGTATCAAATTATTAAAAATCATATAAAATGTAATTCTAATACTTTTTTTTAGAATTGTAATTAACAGTAATTTACTGTTTAATTAATTTTTGTAGTGAACCAGTAACCGGAAAAAGCCGGTCTAAAATCTTCAACTAACCTCCATTAGTCAGTCAAAATATTACTCCACGTTTCCATTATTTACTATTTAGTGGTGGAAATGTCAAATGTCAATGGATCGATTTTTATGAATAGAGTTTGACCGCACAAAATTTATTTTCATACCAAATTCGAAAAGTGTAATTAATTTTTATTTTCATTGAGTCCAAAGATTGGATTTTTTTTTTTTTTGTAAGGGAGTCTAGATAGAATTATTGAACTATCTTAAAAGTTATCAATACTTTTACTTCACATTGAATTTATAGTATTATATTATTGTAAAAATAAAGTATATGTTGTCACTGTACTAGGTAGTATGTACGTAATTTCATTCTTGCTTCTTTTTTAGTATAAATCTAAAAGAGTCAAACTATTCAAAGCTAGATTGAATAAAACTTTGTTCAATTAAGAATATAGTATAATAATATATACAAAATTCAATAAAAATACTTGATTCAAATCAAATAACTTAACTTGATTCAAATTGGGAATATTAAAATATATAGTTCAATTGATTAATTTGGTTTGATTTAAAAATAAATAAAATTTTCAAGTTTTGTTTGATTTCATATTTTTAAAGTCGAACGAAACAGAAAACCAAATTATATTATTTAATAACATATATTGAATTATTGTGATGAACGATTCGTTACTTATGTAGATCATGATATGCTTATTTGTTGTTGATTTGTAATGAATTATTTGGTTTTGGTTTATGGTACTTTATTGTTGATTCGGTGGATATTTGCATGGTCTTGAATTTCTTAATTGCTTTTGAATTTTTTTTCTTTCAAATTTTCAAAATTTTCGGATTTTTATTAGGTTATGTTGTTTGCGAACGGTTATAATACTATAAACTTCGATTAATTTGGTTCAATTATTTACAAAAAGTTAAATATAAATTTAATTTTGATTTAATTTTAGGCTTCTTAGTTAGATCTAAAAAATACTCATTATTAGGCCTCTTAGTTGGATCTAAAAAAAAATAATGATAAAGAATGAAATTTATATACTTCTAAAAATTCATAATTACAACACATATTTACAAACTAAATAAATTAAATTTGAACGAATCTAACTTATACACGAATTAAACTCAAACTTCCGAATATTCACATCCAACGAGTCAATGCGTTGCAAGTATATCGTTACATTAGTTAGAAAGTAGGAATGTTTATTTAATTAAATTAGAGAATGATTTGATACGAAAATGGAAAATAATTAAATTAGAAGAAAAGTGAAAAATAAGAAAATGAAAATAAATAGGTAGAGCGGAAGCAAGCAATATAGGTCTCTCACTCTAAAAGTTGGGAGAGAGAGAATCTGGTCGCCAGCGATGAAGTAGAGGGATCAAAGCTTTCCCTCAGGTCAAAGCTGGCATTTCTTGTTTAAAGCCCTTCTTCTCCTCTCCCACTCCTCTTCACTCATCTCTCTCTCTCTCTCTCTCTCTCTCTCTCATTCAAATCGCCTCTCCTCGCCGTGAGTGAGAGGGAAGATTTTCGGATTGAGATATAACATGTTTTTCGCCCACATTTGAAGGACACAGCTTTTAATGGTTGATTATTGCAATCCATCCATGGCTGTCGCATCTCCGTCTTTCGCCGGCGGAGAGAGGAAACACTGGTGGCTCACCAACAAAAAGGTACCGCGAATTTGATTCCTCTCTCGATTCTTCGTCTTATTGTTGATTTTGTGTTGAGATATTGATGAATCGCTGGGGGAATGTATTGCAGATGGTGGATAGATACGTGAGGGAGGCCAGAATGTTGATTGCGACGCAGGAGCAGAGCGAGATTGCGGCGGCGTTGGGGCTCCTGGAGGCGGCGGTCGCGTTGGCGCCTCGCATGGAGGTTGCGCTCGAGCTGAAGGCGCGGTGTTTGATGCACCTCCGGCGCTTCAAGGAGGTGGCGGATATGCTGCAGGATTATATCCCGAGCTTGAAAATGGTCGCCTCCGACGATTCATCGTCGAGCGCGTCGTCGGACAACTCGTCGACTCAGCTGTCGAGAGAGCGAGTCAAGCTCCTCTCCTCCGGTGGCGACTCACTGAGTGGGGACGAGCCGGCGTTCAAGTGTTTCTCCGTCTCCGATTTGAAGAAGAAGGTGATGGCTGGGCTCTGTAAAAACGTCGAGAAGGAAGGGCAATGGAGGTAAATTCCTCAAAATCCTTCATCTCTCTCTCTCTCTGTGTCAAATATAATTGTTTAATGTTGAATAATTATGCTTGTGATGGATGCTTGAATTTTACGCGAAGCAAACTGTTTACAATTAATAAAACTTCACCTAATCCACTCGTTATTAATTCGTGATGTTCCTATTGTAAAAGTCAAATTCGTCGATTTCTATGTCTAACTGTCATCACCAGATTTAAATAATCATCTTCATCAATCAATCAGATTTCGACTCGTTTGATCGAGTTGAACCGACTCAGTTTTCTGACGCATTTCGTCGAACAGGTACTCGGTTTTGGGGCAAGCATGCTGCCACCTCGGCTTGATGGAGGAGGCGATGGTGCTCCTCCAGACAGGGAAGCGCCTCGCCACCGCCGCATTCCGCCGCGAGAGCATCTCACTATCCGACGACATCTTCTCCTTCAACAAGTTCCCGCGCTCCGGCGAGAATCTGATCGGCAACCAGCCCCAGACCCCGCCGAAGACCGAGTCCGAGAGCATCTCCCACCTCCTCTGCCACATCAAGCTCCTCATCCGCCGCAAGACCGCCGCGATCGCCGCCCTCGACGCCGGCCTCTACGCCGAGGCCATCCGGCACTTCTCCAAGATCCTCGACGGCCGCCGCGGCGCACCCCAGGGGTTCCTCTCGGAGTGCTACGTCCACCGCGCCGCCGCCTTCCGCTCCGCCGGCCGGATCGCCGAGGCGATCGCGGACTGCAACCGCGCCCTCGCGCTCGACACCTCGTGCATCGACGCCCTCACCATTAGAGCCGGCCTGTTCGAGACCATTCGATGCTTGCCCGACAGCCTCCATGATTTGGAGCATTTGAAACTGCTCTACAACTCGATTCTTCGAGATAGGAAACTGCCCGGCCCCATTTGGAAGCGGCAGAGCGTTCAATACAGAGAAATTCCGGGCAAATTGTGCTCTTTAGCAACCAAAATTCAGCAGCTGAAGCAGAGGGTTGCCGCCGGAGAAACAGGCAACGTTGATTACTACGCATTGATCGGATTGAGAAGAGGCTGTTCGAGATCAGAGCTTGAAAGAGCTCATCTCCTGCTCACGCTTAAACACAAGCCAGATAAGTCCTCGAGTTTCATCGAGAGGTGCGAGTTTGCCGATGAGAAAGACGTGGATTCCGTCCGTGATCGGGCGAAAATGTCGTCGTTGTTGCTGTATAGATTGGTGCAGAGGGGATACACTAGTGTAATGTCGACAATTTTGGATGAGGAGGCAGCTGAGAAGCAGAGGAAGAAGGCCGTTCAGCAGCCGGCCCCGGCCCCGGCCCCGGCAATGCCGGTGGCTGTGGCGGTGGCGGAGGAGAGCAAGGCCATCAAAACTCCACCAGCATCAGTTTTTCAAGGAGTTTTCTGCAGGGATCTTGCGGTGGTGGGTAATCTGCTGGCGCAGGCTGGTTTCAACCGTCCGATTCCGGTGAAATACGAAGCTTTGAGCTGTTGATTATAGTGGTAATTATTTATTATCCATCGCCGTAAAAGAAGTTGAATAATGTTGGTGGTTTTGAAATGTTAATAGACCGGCGGGAGAATCTGATTCTGGTGGCAATGTACAAATCGTTAAACCTCTAGTACTACCCTCCCAGGATAAAAATTTTGTTACTAGTTCAATCTTTTTTCTTTTTCATTTTCTATTATGCTATCTTTGTGTATGTACAGATTTAATTTCAATATTTCAGTACTTGTTGACCATTTGCGGATGGCATGGGATTAGCTGTGTGTCATTTTCTATCATAATTTGAAATGGGAGGTTGTAAATTAATGAGGTGTGATAAAGATGCATTGCATTTGCATATGGCGTTATTATTATTATTATTACAAGAGCATTTCATTTTGTGATAGGAGAAGCTAAAGTGTTTTTGCCTTTGCAATTTGGGTTTTTGGCTTATATCTCATGTCTTGTGTGAATGCACTATTCACTTTTTAAAATTATTGTCAGCCTTATCCAACACACAACTCCCCAAAACCCTGACATTCCACGAGGTTTTTCATTGCATATCAAACCTCTTCGCAACAATCTCTAGATCTTGGTTTTTTTTGCTTCATTTAATTCGAATTAATTGTCCCTCATTCATAAACTATTATTGATTTTCAAATGCTTTTGTTGGTTGCTTCAATGTTGCTTATTAGTTGTTGCCATATACATTAGAAATAGTGTATATTACTATATATGTTGCTAGTGATGGGTTCTTTGTCTTGCCATTAGACTTGTACTATCTTCGTCTCGATTAACTTGAGACATTTTTTTTGGGCACGAGAATTAAGAAATTAGTATTTTGTGTGTAAGTAAAAAAGTAAAAAAATAAATAAAGAATAAAATTTTTACCAAATAAGGAAATGTCTCAAGATAAATGAGACGCCCTAAAAGAATAGTGTCTTAAGATATAGGTGGGACGAATGAAGTATTTGTGAGGGGATCTTTATTTTGGGAGTTTGGTTTGATGATTTGAGGATCTTATATGAGATGAATATTAATTGACTAAAAATTAAAATCCATCATAATCACACATTTGTGAAACACAACAAAATCCACTTCAAATTCAGAAATTATTATAACCTTGTTTTGTTTTGACTGATGATCCGATAATCAACCTGTCTATATATCGATAATAATCAACGCCCACAAAGTTTTGAATAAGTTAAAAATGAAGAAAAATACCATGCATCATTACATCTACTCCTAAAATAAAAAATCAAAATCTGTGACCATGGACGTACACTTACAGGGGGCATATAATTTGAATCCAACAAAATAAATTAATCAAACTTCAACATCATCAAGCATTGTACCATTATTATTTGTGCCAGAAATGTAAGACAAGTAAAGTCTCGAAGCAAGAAAAATAAAAATAATAAAAAAAATAGATGATTCCAATTGTACAAGCACATAATGCAGCAGTTTGACAGTGTTGGTGAGACCTTTGGCTATGGATAATGTACTATGGAAAGGGGCTTATCAGCACTCAATACAAGAAGATGCAAATATTTAATTTATTTATACCACAAAATATTTAATATTAATATTAATATTAATATAGTGTTTACTATTCCAACTTTTACTCGTCATAATTAGTCACCCCACCTACCCATTTCAAAGGTAAATTATGACACACTGCCATTGTACGGCCTTTCTCGTCTTTTTCGTGCTTTTGGGTAAATTTTTTTACAGTGGCATCATAAAAAGAGAACTTTACTACAATCAAGGTAAAAACTTTCTTGATTGAAGCATGCGTCACAAATTTCTCATAATTTTTTTACACCACGGAAGAAATATAACAAATAATCATCAAAAAGGTTTATTGGACTTATTATTGTGTTTGGTCAGCCATGTGACACCTCCTCTTTATATGCAGCCAACAAAAAACGACTCCAAATTCGTGATCTAGTTAGTGGATGTATTTTGAATAATAATTTGTTAATTTATGGTATAGTATTCATCTATTACGAGTTTTCATTTGTTATGAGGTGCATGTAGCATTCATATTCAATATTAATATTAATCTAGTCGTGTATACTTCAAGAATGCCACTCGTGAAAATGGTACTCTTTTAAGTACTCCCTCCCTCCGTCCTAACTATCATGAGACTTTTTCTTTAGCACGAGAATTAAAAAAATATAGATTTTATGTATAGGTGAAAAAGTGAAAAAATGAATAAAGGGTAAATATTTTGCCAAATAAAAAAATGTCTCAAAATAGATGGAACGTGCAAAAAGAAAAATATCTCAAGATAGATGGAACGAAGGAAGTAAAATTAACTCGCCTATGATATCTAAATCAATTGCACCTAACGTTTGCAAAAGCATAAGTATTATAAAAAGATAAAAAGTTATCTTACTCACCATAAAAACTCAAAATCCTTTCATATAGTATAATACTTCAATTCACACGCCATTTCATCAACAAGTGATAAGAAGTTACTTAATGATCAATTTATACATCGGGGCGAGCTATAATAAAAACACATCTTAAAATATAAAATAGAAACTATTTTCAGCCCTTAAATCATCAAAATCTACGGTTGATAGTTAGATGAATTCATGGTCCTGAATTCAAATTTTATAGGTAACGAAAATTTTAGTTTTTGTAATTTAAACATTTACATAGCGAATTCATACGTGTTCTATATAGAATCCATACATTTACGTATAATTTCTCTAAGATTAAATCTCAACCGTTAAATTATGACTAGATCAATGGTGTAAATCTATTCCTATTTTATACTTTAAGGGGACGTTTACTTTGTATGATTGATAAAATTGATGATTGAATATTTTTATCCTCAAGAGTAGGATTACTCCAATCTCACCCTTTTGATGGGATAAGAATCAAGCAAAACTAGCTTAAATGATAAAAATAATTAAGGGCTTTGGGATATTCTAAAATTTCAATCCAACAAAGTAAACAAGGGATTAGCCTTACTATTTTTATCTATTAAGGCTAATCTTTTAAAGCAAGCGCCTCTTAAGGGGACATTTACATTGAAATAGATAGATATAGTAAGATTAATCTCTTATTTATTTTGATGGATTGAAACTTTTGGATATCTAAGGTCATTGATTATTTTTATCATTTGAGCTAGTTTTGTTTGATTTTTATCCAAATTATAAGGGGAGATTGGAGAAATTCTATTATTTAGGATAAAAATACTCAAGCATTCATCTTATCAATCATGTAAAGTAAACACTATTAAGAGCAGTTTTTAGCATAGTACTCCCCTATATATACATAATTAAGTCCGTATATCATTTCATCAGCATATATACATGCAATATATATATATAAGGTGCGGTTATAGTGAGAACCACAATTATCGTGAGAACATAAGAACCAATAAAATTACTGCATCTGCTATACAAATTAATGCATCCGCTATTAAATTTAATGCATCCGAAAAAAATAATTTTTTTGCTCCCTTCAGGATTCGAACCCAGCACCTGCATCCATCCACCAAGATGATGCATCCACCGTAGATCTTGATGATCGAATGGCTTAAAATGGTTCTCCGTTCTTATTTTATTAGTGGTTCTTATTTGAACCTCTCCTTATATATATATATATATATATATATATATATATATATATATATATATATATATAGACACATTAAAAATTGATATAGTAGTAGATTAATTGGCTTGTGGCATGGTCAATATCTCAAAAGTAATGAATGCTCATAGCCTTCCTTGGGTTTATTTCCAAGCAAAGTTGCAAATTGCAATTTTTCATAAACACAAAAAATTTAATTAACTAAAGAAATTAAGTCAAAAGCACAAGTGACATTGGAAGCTACAAATCTCAAAATCAATGGCGTACAAATATTCTCACAATCTCTGGCTTTTTGTGGGTTTTTCGTATAGAGTGTGATGACTTTGAAATGCTAAAGCTCAAGTTTTTTCCACCTCTATTTTAGCAATACACTTCCACTTCTACCCCAAAATATACTAATATATATAATTGTGGCTTTACTTGGAAGTGAAATTTCATTTTATTTTTTCCAAGTTGTTGTATTTCATTTTATTTAAGGAATTGGGTTCTTCACTTCCACACTAATCAACAAAACAATGATTCCCCACTGCCCAACAATGTGGTGTTAGTGAGAATAATCCAAAGATACCCATCTTACCCTGTCCCCATTTCTAAACCATGTGAAGAAAAGTTTTGAGTATTTATTTATATTTATTTATTTTTTTATTTGAATAATTTAGGTGTTCGAAATTTTTGAGTTCGACTAGTTACGGGAGATGACGCTTTTGGTTTGTGCGCGATAAATTTGGATACGATCATAGTTTTATAATATTACTCATTCAAATTTTGGATTTATTTATACGTGATTGTTTCTTTTATTTTGTTCGTACATCGTACATGTGAGACACTCTTTCAGTGTGAATGCAATGTAACATTTATATAAATATTATTCCGGAATTTATTTTAATGTTAATATGAGATCCATTTGATGACATGTGAAATCAATATATGGTTTATGTTAATTAGTGATAGTAATAATTCTTGAGAAATTGATAAATCACTTTTTCTTCGCCCACGGGAACCCAAAATCACCTAAAAAATATTGGAAGCTGAGCTCTATGAAAAAGAAACAAAAGAAGAGAAAATTAAATGAAAGGATGACATTTTTTGTTTGTAAATATGTAAAATATTATCATGAGATGTATTGCCAAATTACTCATTTTATTATTTCTTTAATGTTGGAACTAATAAAAATATAGCACCAATTATGTTCTGCTTTACCTGCGATCAATAATTAAGACATAAAGGGTTTCAAAAAATAAAATAAAATAAAATTAAGACATAAAGTAGAAATGCAAAAAAAAAAGAGTAAAAAATAAGATGATCCAATAATGAGAGAATATATTGATGCTTGCTGCGTAGAGTTTGGAATGCAAAAAAGAAAATAAAAGTGTGAAAAAAGAGTCACGTGCAGTCCAAAAGGTGCATCTGCAAATATGAGTGACCTGTAAGGAATCAAATGTACCCATCAATTCCACACTCAAAAACACACAAAAAGATAAATTCAATTCCTTCAATACCAAAAATACTTGCACACTTATTGCAAGCAATATATATATCCTTCTTCTATAACATTAAACTTAATTTCATAAGATTATATTGAGATGATCACTTATAAGTAGACACATAATCAGAGACGGATCTAGAGGCCGGGCAGCCTCAGCGGTCGCCCGGTCAATTTTTTTTTATTACCTATATATATATATATATATATGTATATATTTTGTTGAAATCTCGGCGGTCGCCCGATCTGTTTTCTTTACTAAAAATTCATTAAAAATATCCGATGAAATCTCGTCCGGTCCTAATTAAATTCTTAGATCAGTCCCTGCACATAATGTGAATTAGTAGAATGAAGTTTAAAATTTAATCTCAAGATACAATAGAAGAAGTTAAGCGTAGTTTAATTTGTATATACTCTTTATTTTATGTGTACTCGAATAATACTAAATCGCACTAACGTCATAGTTATTGCAATTCTCCAACATTTTCTGACAAATTTTTGAATTTATTTGAGACGCTAGATTTCATTTGAGCAAATATACCAGTGATGATGTGATAATATTGGAAGAATATATATTAATTTCAATTTCATATACTATTATATTTTATAAATGTGTGCGCAATAATGATACACGTCATAGTTTATGCGAATGTGGAAGAAAATCACGCCACTTCATTTTTCTAGTCATATCAATTATTCGATTTATAAAATATGGGTACAATTAAAATTCTGTTAAAGGTGATTAGTAGTATTTGTTTAGCAATTAATATATTAATTTTAAATTAGTAAAGCGATTAGCCAAGCAGGATGGGCATATGGATCGGAACAAATTAGTAGGTTCACATTAGACAAATTATAAATTTGGCATTAACCTCTCAAAAAAAAAATGGCATTAAATGTTTAATTAAACCGTACGAATAATAGCTGTATTATGTGATGAAATTAATGAATACAGCTGCCCCTTACTCTAACTCTTAACCCTACAACTCTATCAACCGTAGGTGTGGGTTTTAAGGCAATTCAGTGTGTGTTGTGCGTGTTTTTAATTCTCATATAAATATCATTACTGTGCAGACAGATAGTGGAAGAAATATGCTTTCACATCTAAGTTTCTTGAATTTAATTAAATACATAGTACTACTATTTTCTAAGAGGTTTTGAAAGTCTCCAATTTGAAGGATTCAATGGATTTTCTGACACGCTGATTTTATATTCTTATTCTTGGAGTTTTTCACTACATTGGATTTGGGCTTCAAAAACAACGACATTGAATTTGATGGAATATATATATTTGATTAAACATATATGTATATATGGAATATACAATTGATTAAAATCTGATTTCATAATTACGGTACCTACAGTTTAAGGTTTGTTTAATTGGATTAGCCTCGTAGAAACATGGGCAACCTTATAATTATTCGTTATAGATTCGTATTTGCAATTGATAATTTTTCAAAAAAAAAAAAACGACAATGTGTTATACGACAAGCTCGGTAATATGATTATGAATTAACTTATAATATATTAAAATTAATTCAAATTATTCCTATTAATGATCAGTGTATAATTTTTTTAAGTAACCTTTGCGCTAAATGGGCTTGCGTAATGTGTTATACGATCTGTTACTTATTTGAAAAATTATTTAAGCTTGAGCTTGAAGTGAGCCAGGCCAATTACACCTCTATCTAGAAAATATATTCTACAATTAATTTTTTCTATAATAATTGAGTTGGAAATGAAATATCATTAATTCTTTCTATACCTTTACTTTATGAACATTGGATATGGACACAATGAGTAAATATAAAAAGTTACTGATCGATATTTTCAAAATCACGCAGAAGTGTGTTTCAACAATTTATCTGTAGTCTATACTAATTTATAAAAACAAAATAGTTGCAAAAATTAACTTTCGTATTTCGAATCGTCGAAAGTAATTTTCACAAATAACCTTTTTTTTTTCCTGCATTTTCTTGGGAGAAAATTCTGCTGATTTCGGCGAAACCTTGCCAGACTTCTGCAGCACAGTTAGAAATTTCAAGGAGCCATTTTTCAATGTCAAATGCATCATTTCATCTATAAATAGTTAGACATTTCAAGCACGGTTCGCTCGAGAAATTCCTACCTCTCTCTCTATCTCTGAGATGTTTGGATTTTTCAAGAAATTCCTACCTTTCTCTCTGTCTCTGAGATGCTTGGATTTTTCAAAACTCCATGAACATGTCTCATCATTTCAAACAATCCCAAGAAAAGGAAAAGAGTAGGTAATGATAAATAAGAAAGAGATGATCAATGCCTGAAGTGCCTGACATTGGTGAAGGCAAGTGCAACTCCATACTTGTTGCAGCAATCGATCGCGTCGACGTCCCTGATGCTCCCCCCAGGCTCAGCAATAAAGCCAATCCCACTTTTACACGCTTCTTCAACAGCATCATTCCACGCTGTTACCGCCCAAAAACTCAACTTTAGCTATTGATTGATGCATCCTGATTTTACCCTAAATCCGACTCTATATTGCTTTTTCTATGTAGTATCTTAGAAGATGACAACAACTTACCGAATGGGAAGAAAGCATCGCTTGCCAATGCAGCTCCCTTGAGTTCGTCCCCTGCTTTCCTCATTGCTATTCTCAAACTCTCGAGACGGTTTGGCTGCCCACTCCCCATACCTAGCATACAATTATTCTGCAGAAAAAAATGAAACATTTTGGGTATTCAACACTTCAAGCACCACTGCACCAGTTTGTAACAGAAACTAAGAGTGCAAGAAGATAACCTTGGCGATAACAATAGCATTGCTCTTCACATGCTTGACACAAAGCCAGGCAAATTGCGCATCAAGAAGCTCGTTTTCAAGTGGAGCCTTTTCAGAAACAACATTGAAGTCGATATCTTCTGGAGTCAGATCATCTGCGTCCTGTGCTAACCACCCACCACCGACTTGTCTAAGGGACAGCTTTCCTTTGATATTTTTACTTGCCTCAAGGATTCTCAATGTTTTGGACTTCCCACGAAGTACTTCGAGCCCCTTCTTAGTATATTTAGGAGCAACGACAATCTCATAAAACATACGAGTTTCACCATCTGTTGGACTCCTAAACTCTCTAATATCTTTTGCAAGAGCCTGTCAAATACAGTGTGACACGTGAAAGTTGTTGGCTTCTCGTTCAAGAAGGCTTCAAATGAATAATGCAATTACAGAATTACGTATACTAAATTTAATTGCAGACAAGAAGACTTGAGAAATACTAGAGTTAGAGCTCTCGGCTCTAAAAAGTCAGTTAAAAAAAACAAGATGATAGAAAGAAAGCGATAGAAGATCTGGAAATAGATCATACCTCGTCAACTTCAACATTGAAGGCAACAATGCCACCAAAAGCACTAACGGGATCAGCTTTGACAGCCAGCCTATAAGCTTCAATGATATCATCACGAGATGCTACTCCACAGGGATTTGTGTGCTTCACAACCACACAGGTCGGCTTACTAAACTCACACACACAATTCCATGCTGCATCTGCGTCTAAATAGTTATTATATGACATTTCCTGCATGAAAGAGATACGCCAAAATTTTAAAAGCAATAACAGTTTTATTATAGTATCAAAAGCAGACTAAACAAAATGGCCTTTTGCATGCAGCTCCCACTGTCATAAATAATCACATTATTAAAGAATTCTTCTTTCTAATAGTTAAAGCTTTTAGATGACGCCATTTAACATTTGTACATATACAACACACGGAGTTACTATGGTCTATGGAGTTAACTTATACCTTACCATGGTGTTGAATAGAAGTTGCGATGCCACCAGCATTGACCTCTGCAAGAGACTTATCAATATAAAATGCAGCCTCCTGATGAGGGTTTTCACCATACCGAAGCGAACTCTTGAGGGACAAAGGTACAGTCAGGCTGGGAGGAAATTTATCTACAAAGAATTGAAGAAATTTATGGTCACAAAAGCACAAACTCGGACATCATCTAACCTTTTATATGCTTTGTTTTGGAGGAAAAGAAAATTATATTTGAAAAATGACAAATTTAGTGTATTTCAATAGAAGTTTATTTGGTGTATCAGATTTGAATATTGTTCCTTAGGAACTGGTAAATCCGATTTTAGTATCTATTGAAGAGTAGTTAGTACCTCCCCCAGTCTGCTTCCACAACCATTCTGAAACAGCAGCATCATACGAAGCAACATGCTGAAAAGCCTTCCAGGCTAGCCTTCTTCGGAATTGCTCGTCGTTCTGCCCTTCTTTGAGATACCCTAGGAGTTCAGGGTAATCACTGGAGTCAACTACAACCAAAACATCCTGATGATTCTGTCAATAAGAAAAAGGGAATTAGAAACAGGTATAAGAAACATGACCATGATTGTAAGACTAATGTGCTAATAACAAACATCGGTTTCTATTTTTCCTGTCAATTGGTCAGAGCACGACATGTTGAAGCATATTGCACTAGATCTTGAAATGGGCTAAAGTTATGCTGTGAACAAGAATAGTTAAGCCCGGAGAACCTTTGCGGCTGCTCTTATCATGGCAGGTCCACCAATATCAATGTTCTCAATTCCATCTTCAAAAGAAATCCCAGTAGAAGCGGAAACTTTGTCATAGAAGGGATATAAGTTCACAACTACTACATCAAATGTACCTACAGAGAAACGAGAAACAACTTATGAATATATGGTGAAAAGTTGAAATTACACAGCTTTTCAATAAAGACTTGACCACATAGAAAACTGCCAACTCACCGATTCCATGATTATTCAAGGCTTCCATGTGAGACTCTTGATCTCTTCTTGCAAGAATACCTCCATGAACATTAGGATGTAAAGTTTTTACACGGCCATCAAGCTGTAATGGATGAAGAAAAGTATAAGAGACAACAATGTTAGAACATATCAACATGACTGTCATGTTTCTGGGAATAGACAGCAGAAATGAGTTAACTAGTCAATTAAGCTCATCAAAGACAAGCTGGAAAACCAACATTGATATCTCTCTGAATAACCAGTTGATAATCGGCATGTTATAAATCACACATGAATTAAGGTGCTAAAACAAAGAGTACCCCGATAGCTATAGACACTGCATCAAGCTTTAGTACAGTCCCAAAAACAGTCAATGTATTAAGCACTTCACAACAGATAGGGAAAAACATGTATTGCATTCATCAATTATTGATTTATCTTCACCAGAAAATTGGATTTAGTTTGGCTTCCAGTTTTAAATGACAGGGGAAAGGCCTAATCTCTCTAATTATATGAGTTGCTTGAAGAACCTTGCAACGAAATGGAATCAATGTCTAATGAAGTAGGACAAAAACCCTTACCATTTCAGGGAATCGAGTTAGCTCCTCCACCTTGGTAACAGCCACACCAGCACCTTCTAAAGCCGATGTTGTTCCTCCCGTTGAAACAATTGTGAATCTTCATAAAATAAACAATTTAATTATTTATTTTCAAAAGTAGGTATGCATTAAAGCAAACCATTTGCATACAGTCAGGAGCCATATAATCTATAAATAGATGTCTTAATATTCCGACATAACTTTATACTCCCAGTTGTCCAACACTCGAAAATGAAACTTATAAATTGGACAAAACCATCAACACCTCACCCCAGTTCCTGTAGCCCAACACCAAGCAAAGATAAATCCTTCTTGTCTGACAGTGATATCAACGCCTGCTTCTTTCCTAAAACAGCAAAGTGGAATAAAATATGCTCATAAGTCAGAGAGAAAATATAACAAATAATTAAACAGATGGTGGTCAAATACTCTCTCTGTGTGTGGGGTGTGTATGTGTGTGCGCATAGATTACCAGAAAGTGTGGGCTTGGATTCCATCTTCGGAGTTGAAAGAGTTTCTGCCATCCCCTTAACTCGAAACGAATTTAAGTTATGTGAAGTGGTCGCAGACTACAACAACATTTCAACAAGGAAATGTTACGAAAAACCACCACAAATCCAAAAGAAAATACATTGATCGTAAACTCGTATGTAACTGAAAATAAAATAAGTAGGTACCAATTGGTGCGACGGAAAGGCAGCGATGGGGTGAAAAACCGAGGAGGATGTGCAGGCGACACTTTGCAGCTGGTGGCCTGCGCTGACAAGTGAGGAGGTGACGGTGGCGCTGGTAGAAACTGCGGAAGCGGTGCCTAAAGCCAGCATTTCTCTATGTTTATAATCTGTTGCACTACACTAATCATAAAACGTCACATGCTTTAACCATATGGATGGTGCCCCAATATGAGCTTTGATTCATGCATTGCCACTTTACAATCAATTTTGACAGCAAACTCAACTCTAACAATGAATCTCGCACAAACAGGTTTGGAATATTTTTAACCCTTTGATTTTTCACTAACGTAAATTCTCATTTACACTCATCAAAACTTTTCTAAACAGCAAAAACCTGAAACAAATTAGAGCAGTAAACGTTTGTATGTTTCTCTTCCTCCAAGAAAAAAAAGTTCGCAAATGGAGCTCGAGCTATAGCCAACTCCGAAACTAAATTTCCTTAGTAGAAAATTTCAAAAATGCAATACTTCGCATCCAAATTGGCTGCATAACGCGTGCAAATGAAATTCGATAATCGAGCAACTGAACTCAGTATAAACTAAAACATCAAAACTGCAGCATAACTCATCAATATTCCCCCAAAATAAAATAAAAAAGCTAAAAAAATATCAGCGTACTTACGTGAAATTTCTAGGCGAGGGCGGCGGCGCGGCGCAGTCGCGCACCACTGCTTGCAGCGCTAGGACGGAGGCTCCAAGGCGGGTCGTGCCCACGCGCGACCGTAGGAGGCGGGAAGCGGCGGTGCCGGTAATATCTCGCCGGACGGCCGAGTTAGTGAGAGAGAGCAAGGGGGAGAGAAATTGGATAGAGAGATGAGGGGGGTCGACGGCGAAGAGTTGCCGGATCTTAGGAAGGGAGAGGCGGCGGCGAAGAGGCCTGATTTTTGTTTTAGAGAGAGAACCGGTGACTGATAACTGAGAAGCGGGAGAGGGAAGAAGAGAAAAAAGAAAATTATAAAGAAAAAGAAAATAGAAAAAGATTTAATGGGTTGATACTTGATACATTGAGCTTGGTTATTTAATTAATTGGGCTTATTTATTTTTTATTGGTCCTCTTTTTTTCTTTTTTATCTCTTCAAATCAATTGAGGTTATTGAGCCCACTAATCCATTGACATATAAAAATAACGAGTCGTGTTAATTCAAATTTTTTGGCACGTATATATATCCATTAACGACTCACCGATAGCACTATTGCTCGTATAAGTTTTTTTTAATTAAAATCAAAATTTAACTAAAATAATCCAACATTATTTTTCAATGTTATAAAATTAAATTTAAAACTTTGAGAAATTTTATTTATGAAAACAAAATTTCATCTTTTTTGCAGCTTTTACACTCCATTCATTCCCTAAATAACTTCCATTGAGGGACGTGCACAAATTTAAAACAAAGTTGTTGAGTGTATTAGAAGTGATGAAAAAAAATGTTATAATTAATATTGAAGTTGTGAAAATATGAATAGTAAGACTATTGTATATTATTTGTGGTGGAATAGTGTCCCGAAATAGATATTATATAGCCCAACACAAACCCAATTTAGGGGATGGTCTATTTCCTAAAATACTATGTTGGTCGACTTGCAAGCAAGAGTATACTCCCTCCGTCCCATGAATCATGAGTCATTTCTTTATATAGCAAAAAAATTCATTTTATTCACTATTTCACCTTTCACACTTAACACACTAAATACTACTCTTTAATTCTCATGCCGAAAAGAATTGTCTTAAGATTCACGGGACGAAGAGAGTATCTTATTTAAGTGTTTTTATTTTTGTTCTTAGTAACATAGCTTTCTCGAATGTGATTACGAGGAAAATAAATACCATGGCGTGTTCGATAATAATTCTTTAAAGATTGCCACGATGAATGCATATTCCAACTAAGCTTCTATAAAATTATTTTACTTCTTTTATTTGCTTTGAAGTTTGAACGACGTTTAGAGCTCAAATTTACCAAAAAACTAACATAACAAACTTCAATAATTTAAGGGCTTTGCATCTTCACTATCTGTACATTACAACAACTAATACATGCTAAGACTTTTTAGCAATATTCAGTAATCTTTATAGTCTTTTGCTACTTCAGAATGTTCCAAAGCTTATGCCAAACATAAATGGGGCCTAAGCCTAACCTTCCAAGAATTTCAAGAATCACTGGACAGATCACTTCTTCGATTTCTTGGCTCGTTTCTTTGAACTCCGGCTGCCAGTTTTCCGGCAGCAGTCGAGGCAGAACCAGTCTTCCTCTGGCACGGCCTCAAGCGGAGGATCAAGGCAGTCAATGTGGGTACCAACACCACATCCGCGAGTACCACTTTCATCACCGCATATAAGCATTTCGGCTCCCCTGCCACGGGACCCACACACTTCACACGCTGCATCATCAACGCGGTGCTGTTCCGGTGTCTTAGGGTCCTCGACAGCCTCCTCCACACGGTTAACCAGATTCTCGAGTGATCTCTTCGCCCAAGCATGACTGTTGTATTGCACATGCTTATCGAGGGAGTAACCGGGCTTGCACACGTACTCTACCAAATAGTCGACTAGAATGCAGGGTATCTCGTGTCTGAGAAACTCCTGCACCCACATGTCAACACGGGGCATGCCCGGGCTAACAATGGCAAAATCAATCTTCGTATTTAGAAACCGTGTGTATGGGGGCGAGGTTGCTAGTATGGTCCCATCTCCGGCCTTCACTACACGCTTCAATGTATCCTGATTTATCAACAATTACAAGCAAACATTTGATGATTGATACACATCATTCAAAAATCACTAAGATAAGAACAAAGGCAAATTTAACAAGTGAACAGCATACCAGTGGCGGAGCAATGCACTCTCCGTATATGACTATACGCATTCCATAAAACGCACCATGACCAGTTCTCTCTCTCAGAAGACGCCATTTCCTTGGAGCTTCCAAGTTGATTGCTCCATCTTCAGTCAAGCATTTCTTATGCCATTCATATGGTTCTTCAGACAAAAATCTCCCAGCCTCGGTGCTAGCAGTTAAATAATCAGTTTTGAGAATCCAGCTGCAAAAATCAAGTTATGTAGATGCATCTAGTCAGGCATTGCCTCAGTCACACAAGGCCTCAGTCACAGAAAATTTGATACGAATGAGTTAACTAGGAATACCTTCCAGATGCAGCAGCTGCAAAGAACTTTTCAGTTCTTCGAATAGGATCTGGGACAATAAAATGTGTTGCTTGATATGACCAATTATGAGAGTCCCTGCATACTTTGCCTTTTAATCGCCTTATAACCTGCTGAAACTCCTTCCTTTGAAGCTTATGCCCGCTCAATATGAACCATGGAGCTTCAGTCTTCGTGGTTAGATCCTCTGTATTGACCTTGTCGACTTTACTGGCACTTTTAAGAGGCTTTTTGAGTTTATGAGGAGTAGACTTTCCAGTTGCTCCCGTATCACAGCTTACAAGTGGTTGCTCATTTGTAACAGGTTCATTTTCCTTCTCCACATCATGTGAACCTTTTAGTTTCTTAGATGGTCTTTTATTGGTTTTACCAGCCAACACAACCATTTCTTCGTTGCTTGAGGCAGTCTTCTTCTCATCTTCTTTGGTCTCCTCTGCAGGATCCTTCAACTTATTCATCTTAGATTTAGCCAAAGGACGTTTCTTGCCCTCAGATATTTTTTTCTCTGCAACATCACCTGTTGATTTTGATTCTGGCAACTCTGCCAATTTTTTAGCTTCAGTGCTCTTCTTAACCTTCGATTTTGCCTCCTTCCTTTGTGTGGTTTTCTTGCTGGGTTGCTTTCTTGTATGAGGTTCTTCGACTTCCACAAAATTCTTACTCCCCATATCAAACTCATTCGGCCCTTCGCATACTGGAGCTTCAGTCTCATCACCTACAGGTACATCTTCATTGGGGTTTGAAGAGACAGTGACAAATTTCTCAGCAAGAGAAGCATTGTTCGTGTCCTCAATAGCTACTGCTCCATTCGAATGACCTGCGACCATATTCTGCAATACAGCAGACAGCAGCCCTTTATGTTTTGTAGTTTTTCCTTTACAGATAGTTGGTTTGGAACCCAATGTCTTCCTGGCAAGCATATTTTTCTTTGGGGATTTTGATTTGATGCCACTACGATCTACCTTTGAAGAGTTCTCCACAGTAGAGCTTGTACTCGGAAATGGGGGTCTGAAATCTGGTGGATCACTTTGATGTATTTGTTCTCCCACAGTGCAAGATTTGTTCCTGCTCTGAGAAAGGTCCTTGACATCAGAATCGGGCAAACTCCGCTTTCTGGGTCTTCCTCGAGAAGATTTAACAGTTTGATCATTGCACTCTTGTTTTTCCTCTAGTGAGGTAGTAATTGCTAAAGCTTCTTTGGATGCCAGTGAAACTTCCTCTCTCAAATGGCTGGTAATATTTTTGGGAGGAGATGTATCAATAGCTGATTGACGTGAACCATGGATCGAAGATCCAGACACTGGAGTTACCGTCGCTTTTGTATCCAATACACTTCCCGCTAATGTCTTACGAGAACGGCTTAGTTTCGTTGATTTGGAGTTCCTACGTGAAACAGACATTTTCTTCCTACCAGGCAAACTGCTGGTTTGTTCCTCGTCATGGTGCAACGAGGCTCCCTCTGAAGGAGTTTTTACTCCACCAGATTTAATTCCATCTTCATCCCTCTCAGACGGCATGTTAAGAACATCGCCAACTTCTTCCCGCAAAGAACTATTAACATTTGTGGGGGGAACAGCAGCAGCTAATTGATGTGTACCATGAACTGAAGATCCAGAAACCGGCATTTCCATTGGATTTGTATCCAATCCGCTTCCCATTAATATATTTGGAGATCGGCTTAGCTTTGTTGATTTCGAACCACTTCGTGGAACGGTCATTTTCTTCGTACCACGCAAACTGCTTGGTTGTTCCTCATCAAGGTACAACAAGGCTCCCTGTAAAGGAGTCATTATTCCAGTAGATTCAGTTCCATCTTGAATGGTCTCTGATGGCAGGACAAAACCGCCACCAACTTCTTCCCTCAAACAGCTAGCTCCTGTAGTTGGAGAACGACTTAGCCTTCTTGATTTTGAACCACTACGTGAAACAGTCATCTTCTTCGTACCAGGCAAACTGCTTGTTTGTTCCTCATCAAGGTGCAAAACGGTTCCCTTTACAGGAGTCTTTATTCCAGCAGATCCAGTTCCATCTTGAATTTTCTCTGATGGCATGATAAAACCACCAGTAACTTCTTGCCTCAAAAAGCTACTACCTTTAATCGGAGATATATCACAGGCTAACCGGCATGAACCATCAACTGAAGATCTAGAAACTGGTATTTCCATCGGCTTTGTAGCCAATCCACTTCTGATTAATGTTTTTGCGGAATGGCTTAAAACTGGTGATCTCGAACTACCACGGGGAACAGTTGGTTTCTTCTTACTGGCAGAGCCAACGGTTTGCCCCTCATTAGGGAGCAACAAGCTTCCCTTCAATGGTGATCTGATGCCATGACAATCAGTCCCATCCAGATCTCTCTCCGTTGGTATGTCCAAACCTCCATGAAGTCTGGTTTCACTAACATTTGACAAAGGACTGCCTGAATTACTTTCAATTCTTTCTGACCTCAAAGGGAGACAGGCCTTCTTCATCTTGCTACTTAATTTGGACAAGCCACCATCAACGGACTTCTTAGCACTTCCAGATACTGAAGCTAAGACATGCTCAATGTTTTCCGAGTTTGTTGTACCATCGGGCACGTTTGATGGCACCCCAGAAAACATTTTAGCAGGACTCCTGGCACAAGAAGAGTTTGACGTATCACGAGATAATGATGCTTTTCCAAAGTTGGTCTCTTTTCGAGGAGTAGACTGGGTTTTGCAGGTATTCTCTTTTCTAGGGGTTGAGTGGGTTTTGCTGGTATTTCCAACATTTGCAAAACTTTCAAATGCAGTCACATAGCCACTGGTTCTTGAAAGCCCCTGCCGTTCAGGTGACTGATGGAAATTTTTATTCTCAACTTGTATATTGTGAGGACTGATGATGCCTTTCTTCTTCAGATCAACTGAAGCCATGTCTTCTGTCTCATCTTCAGAATCTTTAGCTTCAGCCTCCATCTCCAACTCATATCCACTGTGTCAGGGGATAAACTTATTAACTCATCGTATATGAAATGGTGACTAAAAACTAGTTCATCAAAAAGATTAAAAAGACTAGTTCATCTAAAATCTGGAGAGCTCTATCTGCAAGTCTGGTACATGCATGCTGAAAGTTAAGCACTATGATGTCGTGGCCTCGTGGGTAAAGGCATAGAACCTTGTGTCCTCACCTTTTAGCATAATCAGCTTCTGGAAGCAGCTCCCAAGCCTTCAGGCTGAAAAATGCAGAGGAGAAATCATAGATCAATGTGACATACTGCTGAAATCTATAATCTATAATACATCAAATATTCAATCCTTTTCTACTTTTGGATTGGTGATAATCAAATTTGGACATACCTATCTTCTAACCAGAGATGGTTAACTAGCTTCATCGTCTTCATCTTCTTGGCAAGCTCATATTTCTCCCCTATTGAAGAATTAAATTTCTGAGTGCATATGGAAATCACAGAAATACCTAAACTAATGACTAATCAAATGCAAATGCATACAAAGCAATGTACAATAAAAATTAGTTAATTACAGACATTCAAGCATTTGAAGATTCCTTTTGTGCAAACATGAAGTATAGAGATACGTTCTTGATGCAACAAAAATAAACGAAAAACCATGTTGATGCCACGATCAATTTAACGGAACAACCACACAGGCACACACAGCAAAGACATTTGGAAAGGATAGTGCACTGGATTCCAAACTTCTGCTATCACAGATTGCCAAACAGTTTTCGTCATTATATACATGATTTACTAAATACTAACTACAAAAACATCATATGGTAACAAATATCTGAACTACAGATAGAGTAGTTCCATAGATGCACATTTAAGAAGTGGAAATAACAGTTCGCACCAGTATGTTGAGCAAGAAATTATTAATACATTACAAACTCACCTTCAAACTTGTAGCATATCAGATGAGTAACCTTGTTAGCCACCAATGGCTTTGAAAAATTGGCACCCATCAATGCAACCATATTCTGTGCAAGAAACGGGTTTCATAATAAAATGAGACGACACAGTATTAATGGAATTTAAAAGAGTAGATAACTTCTGTTTTAAGGTTTGAAAAGAATAAGAAAATGTCAGAACCATGATATCATCTCGATCATGTCTTTGATATCCAGTCAGGCACATAACCAGAGATTTGGCACCTGGAATCCCATTCAGATCTCTTGGTGGACAATACATGACCTGTGAGGAATCATAATAAAATGTTAAAACAGAGAAGCTGAAAGGTTCCAAGATATACTACCTTTCACGATTAAGGAAAACAAAGAAAGTAGAGTCTTCAAGAGTCTCTAGACTTAAAAGTACAGACCAACGCACGCAGAAATGAATATACTTGAACATGAATAACACGAGCACTAGTAAAGTTAGCCATTGCAGTTAGTGCTAGCTTAATTCAACAAATACTTCCTCAACTAAACAATATAGACAACAAAACAGAAATATGATCCACACGAGAAACTCACAGACACAGGATCAATAGCCGTTCCCACATCAAAACTGTGATCCACCCATAGTCCAGTCACCAATATCTTGCCATCTCTTCGTGCAGCAGCGCATATGGGATCGCTCTGCACCACAGACCAAAAACAGCAATTATGCAACTATTTCCATACAAACAGAGCTCATGGAATCAAAATGGATAAGATTAATACTATCTCTTCTAAAATGACTCGAAGCATATCCATTTCCAATTTAAAGCTTTAATCAAACATTAATAAACAGTATTCATTGCACTTTTCCACCTAAGCAATGAATAAATGAGAAAGTACAAAACTACAGAAATCATCCTACACTTCCTTCATACATTGAACTTCAAAATGCCCAAATTCCGAAGAGGAAAAAACAAAAACAAAAACATCAACTAAATTGCACTTAAATACTCACATAAGCAATCTTATCGACGATCACGTGACTACAATCCGGCCCGTAATTCACAGCGTCAACTCCCCCACCTTCTAAAAGCTTCGACCGGACCTGAAAACAGAATTAAATATTAAAGTAAAAGCCCCGTTCTTTCAACCAAATAAATTGAAAAATAACTCCACACAGAAAACTCCATTAAAATGAAACCTCATCTTCTCTAACTGAGTCGAACCCGAGGAGAACGAATCGAATTCCTACAAACGCATTGGAAGGGTCATCGTATGCTGCTTGCTTGCTTTCCAGCATTGTGTTTCAAACGGTGCTCCAATTGCACGCACTTCAGGGGTAGATCCCCGTATACTGCAAAATCAGTTGGTGAATTGTCTGGATAGTAGAAATTAGGAGTGGAATTGAAATAGTGGATTTTTTTGGCGGAGGTGTGTAGTTATTTTGGCAAAAGCTTCTCGAGGAAGATGGTGATGGGGAATTGAGGGAAGGGCAAAATCGGGAATTCACAACCATTATTTTGCGTTTTGATTTTTGTGCAGTGGCGGGAGCGCAAAATCTAGGCGGTCAAGCACACGTGTCTTTTCGCTAGTCGGGCCGGGCCTTATCCGATCTTCAACAGCAAACATTTAATTTTAATTGGGCTTGCAATTGGGCTTTGTAGATATGAGGGATTCTATATACAACCCTTTTTGTTTTGATAGTCTATAGACTATACAAATTAATTTTCTCTAGATTGTGGTTTCTTATTTGATCCTAAGAGGGTGTTTGGCTGAGCTTGTAAGCTCTTTAAAACAGCGCATAAGTTGTAAATTTAAGCTCTAAGAGCTTATAAGCTCCCAATAAAATAAGTTACTCCACCGCAACTTATTTTCTCATTTTCTTATAAGCAACACTCATTTCACAAAAATAACTCAACTATAATTTTTTATTTTCATTATATATTATTCTAATTCCATCTGTTTTCGATTTTCTCTCTCTAATAAAATTTTTCTCTCTCTAACTAAAAATTCTATTTCTAGCTTATAAGCTCAATTATCCAAACACTTTAACAACTTATAAGATCTTAAGAAACTACATCTTATAAGCTCTTGAAACATCTTATAAGCTCCAATAACTTATAAGCTATTTTAAATAAGTTTAGTCTAAGAGGGTGTTTGACTGAGCTTATAAGCTCCTTCAAAGTGTTTGGCAAAATAAGCTCCTAAATAATTTATAAGCTCAATTATCCAAACACTTTGACAACTTATAAGCTCTTGAAACATCTTATAAGCTCCAACACCCTCTAAGTCCTCTTATTATTTAATCACATTATCATTTGATGCAGAAAGACAACTTTGCTCGGGTGATCCGGTTCGTCTTTAACATTCTCTAAAATTGTAAGTGATAATTTTTTAATTTATGTTGTGTGTTTTTCTTTTGCTTTTTAATGTAATTGATTATTACTTTAATTCTTCAATTATTATATTATTCATACATTTGAAATTATTAATGCAATTAAGTTCATTAGCATATAGTCTTTGAGCGTTGTTGATTGTTATAAGTGTAAAACTAAATAAGCTCATTGTTTAGACGGAATATGACCGAAACAAATCAGTGTCCTATCAAAGTTTTAGTAGTCTTCCCCAAATGAAGAGCCTGTATAAAAAAAATACACATAATATGTACTCCCTCCGTCCACGAAATGAGTACCCATTTGTGGACGGCACGGGTTTTAAGAAATGTATTGAGTGTAGTGTGAATAGAATAATGGTCCCACATTTTTTAGTGTATTAATTAAAAAGTTTTGTGGTGTACACTTGCCAAAAAGGGAAATGGATACTCATTTCGTGGACAATGTATTTACTAATGTGCATTTAATTATTTAACTAATAGTGTGCGTTTAACAATTTAACTAATAATTCCTCATCGATCCCTAAAAAAAATATCCTCATCGATTTTTGACGATTTAATTATACACTAAT
Organism: Salvia miltiorrhiza; assembly: GCF_028751815.1. NCBI lineage: Eukaryota > Viridiplantae > Streptophyta > Magnoliopsida > Lamiales > Lamiaceae > Salvia > Salvia miltiorrhiza. The sequence goes on along the minus strand of NC_080394.1, from coordinate 5,619,727 downwards.
TTATCTATAATTGATAAAATTTATGACACAAAATAAAAAGGAAGAAAGACTGAAAGAGAGAGAACATTTATATGTTTCACTTTTATTTTCTTTTTTTGCAGAACTATGTTTCACTTTATTTGTCAACTTAAAAAATTACAATAGTTATTCACCTTCGTTGCTTATCTAATCACTAAATTAAGGGTGCTTGGTGACCTGATCTCAGGGGGGCAGGGGAAAATGGGAATGAATAAAATGGATGCTTAATTATCTAACATAGTTTGTATGGGTTTTTTTTTGCATAAGTCATTGAAATAATTTAATCTTTATTTGAGATCAATTTTAAAAGTATCACTAAAAAAATTAATTTTTGTTCTCACTGAGTCTTTGTTTTGCAATGACAATAAATAAAAGTCAGGGTCAATCTCTTGCAAATGTAGGTCAATATCTATCGAAGTCAGTGTTCACCCACGGCCAATTGTATATTGCAGTCTCAAGAGTCACTAGCAAAAAAAGCCTCAAATTTTTAAAATGTGACACGGAAAGACAGACGCACAACACAAATTACTAACATTGTATACAATGAAATTTTCGATAAACTACGAGATAATTTTGAATATCATTTTTTATTTTATTTTTTATGTCATTCTATAGAGGTTTAATAAACTTTCTATGATTATTATTCAAATAACTTTATTATTAAATTTTAAAATTATTATTTATTTTTATGATTTTTTTGCAGGTAAAATAGGTGGAATTAAAAAAATTGATGGAAGTTCTTTTTATGCAACATTAATATTTTCATACACAAATATAAATAAAAAGTTGTAAAATGTTAATGAAGAGAGAAAAAATAAAAATATTTTTACTTTAATTTTTTCATAATTTATTTTTTTTAATTTAATTTTGATGATTTTTTTATACCATATTAAAGATTTTTTCACGAACTTAAATTTAAGATGGTAGTATATTAAGTATTTTTTCTTAATTAAATTTGATGATGTTTAGATGAAAAAGAATTAAAGAAAAAAAAATAGAGAGAGAAATAGTGAAAAAATTAGTAAAAGAAAAGAGAGAGAGTAAATGGAGGGAAAAAAACTCATCTTTTATAGATTATATAGATCTCTATTTTAGTTTTACATATATGCATACCTTTTTTTAATATAATAATTTGACATTACATATTAACAGTTTTTTCAGTGAATAATATCCATAATTTATAAATATATTATTAAATAATTTCTACATCTTTTTTTATATAAATTATAACAGATTACGACGATTTACACACTAATATTTTATTAATCATGCAAAATAAACCTCTTAATATCAAATGACGTACACTCGTGTTGTATCTAATTAAAAATTAACCACCCCCAGGCACCCAAAATATGGACGCATTAATGAAGTGTTATTGCAATTTGGCTATCATTTATTCACCCATTTTCCTACCTAACTCATTAGGGTCCATTCACTTTAATGGAAAAGAAATATATATTTTATTATTATTTTTATATATTTATTATGATAAAAAAAATATTAGAGCATGATAGAATATTTTATCGGGCAACTTCTTTTTATTTTTATTTTTATTTTCAAATGTTGGATAATAATTTGGATAGCGGTGTTAAAATATTTTTCAACATTTTTTCTATTTTTCATCTCTAATAAACATATGATAAAAAATTAAGAGTAAAAAATATTTTAACATCTTATCATTATTTTTCAATAAAAATTTTACAACCAAAATAAATGCACCCCTATGAGTCAATTACAAAACAATACATGAGTAAATTACATCATTTTAAACATGCTTAAAAAATTGTTTAATAAATATCTTATGTTTGTATTTTTTAAAAAACAAATATTTTATATTCACACACACACACATACATATATATATGTGTGCGCAATTATCTTGCTAATCCAATTAAAATCATAATTATAAAGAAAATTAGATTATATAAAAGAAAGAAATGAAAAAATCTACGAAAAAAACCCTTAAGAGCACAGAGGAGCAAACTAAGAGTCAAGCCTCCTTAAAACCTCTTTAAGAAAAACCCGGAAAAGGAAAAACCAATAAAGAGGAAAAAACCTCCTTAAGGAAAACATGGGAAGGGAAAACCAATAAGGAGAAAAAAGAATTAAAATCATAATTATAGATTACTTTACAATCTATGAAATGGTGGAATATATATATTTTTCTCTTTTTTTCCACACGTTCTTTTAGATGAAATTTTTTCCTCGGGCATGAAGGAAATTTTTTTTGGGCTACCTATTTTTCTCATATTTTCACTCCAATTCTTAATAATATTTTTTGGGCTACCTATTTTTCTGAATTTTTTGTGAATATTATGTGTGAATTGAGTAAAGTATAAAATGGAAAGACTACACTTATTGTTCACATACGAAGATGAGAAAAAAAAAAACACATTTATCGTCGACTTTTACCATTTTGATCCGTTCTCGATACTGCTTCCATTTTTATTTATAGTAGTAAAGTCCACAAACTTTAATTCACAATAATAATAGCATCTAAATTCCACTCACAATAATATCACTGTTATCAATTGCTATACACCATTTTTAAAAACTCGTGCCATGTACAAAGTGTATATTTCATCACTCAAGAGAAAATGAAATAAAAAGATCGGAGACCACCAAATATAATAATAATAATAATAATAATAATAATAATAATAATAAAACATTTTTTTATTATTTTTTAATAATAAATTTATAACCAAAAAGTAATAGGGCCAATAATTGTAAATATTTCTATCAAAAGAAAAAAGGGAGTAAATAAATTGGAATAAACCGAAAGGGCAATTCGGCCAATTCAAGTGTGTTTCTTATTCGACAATCCAGACTTCAATGGTGTTTAGCTTTCTAGAAGCAGTGAAGCAGTGATTAATTTGAAGTGAATTGTGCGCAATCACCCTTCATTTTTAGCTTAATTCTGAACCACTCAACCACTCAAAGATGGCGTGGCTCACTAGATTTCTCACGGCGGTGGCGTTTTTGGCGGTCGGCGTAGTTTTCTCGCCTGAAACCTTCGGATCTAAATCGGACGGCCAGCATTCGCAGTTGCTCCTCTCCTCGCTGAAATTGGCGCACCTGCTGTGCTTCTCCACCGCCTGGGGCGCCGCTCTCTGGGTTACCTTTATCGGCGGCATCATCATGTTCAAGTAATTATCATTTTTTGTTTTTTGCTTTTTCCTTTTTTTTCAATCGAAAAGGAGTCAAATGACCGGTTGTTCATTGTTAATTGATGTTATTATGTTTAGCAATATAAATGCATTTGGTAGCTAATTTCAGGGCGTATCTCAATTGGTGCGGTATTGTTTTAGAAATTTTAACTGCTACGCTTTGTTAAAGAGTGGTTCATTGGAATTGTAGATGTGAATGGAATTTTTGATCTCCTCGGGAGGAATACACTGTGTGTAGTATACACCACTCATTTGCAAACAGAGAAGTGCACATGTTGTGTGGGATTATGCATATAAGCTTGTGAAATGATCTAATCATTCATCTCTCTATTTTGTTAAAAAAATGTAATAGTTTTGATGGTTGATTATCAGATTGGGAGGGACATTGTTTGTTATTAGTATTAATTTAGAAGTGAGCTCTATTGGTTAATGCTTGTGAAACTGTTACTGCAAAACTCAATATTGGTTGTATCTTTTTCGAAGGAATCTGCCTAGGCATCAGTTTGGGAACTTACAGAGCAAGATGTTTCCAGCATACTTTTCCATGGTGGGAGTGTGCTGTGCAGTGGCAGTGGGGTCTTTTGGATACTTGCACCCATGGAAGACGTCGGGGTCGACTGAGAAATACCAGCTCGGGTTCCTGCTTGCTGCCTTTGCTTTCAATCTAAGCAATCTTGTTATCTTTACGCCCATGACCATCGAGGTACAAACAATTATGGGTTAATAGTGTTTTATGTCTCGAACTTTTAGTATTTTCCATAAAATGTCCCGAACTTTCATTTTCTCCTAAAAAGTCCCGAACTTTCAACTTTTTCCATAAAATAACCTGCAATACAAAATTTGGTGACAGAAAGATAACTTATCTTGTGCGGATGAAATATTTTGAAAATCTTCATTGTTGAAAACCCATATTAGGAATCACCGTTGGTGGAAAATGTTGAAAGTTCGGGATTTTTTGTCATCTTTCCATCACCGCATTTTGTATAGCGGGACATTTTATGGAAAAAGTTGAAAGTTCGTGACTTTTTAGGAGAGAATGAAAGTTCGGGATATAAAACACTATTAACCCAACAATTATCTTCTAGAACTGTTTGCAATCAGTGCAAGAATTGCATTTGCTGGACTTGATTGACCTTTTTTGCAATTTGTGATTTTGTTGCTTTGATTGTGTTGTATATGATTAGAGTCATTACTTCAAATGTGTTTTAGACTTTTAGTATATCTACTCGCATCTTTGTACCAAAGAGGAGAAGGGATTCAAGGGAATAGAGTTCATTTTATTTTTTGTTTTTTTCCGTTCCTCTTTACTGCTTTCTGTGAAGAAAGTTGAAAATTTTGATTCATTTAGTTCTAGTTTTATTGATTTGAGGAATTTTATAGGAAAACCTTAGGCATCATTATATCTTACATCTGCCTTTAGTATAGCAAGCAGCATGTTACTCTGATTTCTTTTTGGGTGCAAACAGATGATGAAACAAAGGCACAAGATCGAGAGAGAAGTAAATATTGGGGAAGAAGTTGGGTGGACGAAGAACCAAGAAGTCGCAAAGAAAAATCCGAAGCTTGCTGCTATGAACAAGAAATTCGGGATGATCCATGGATTGTCTTCTCTTGCTAATATCTTCGCATTTGGTAGCCTCGCCCTCCACTCGTGGTATTTAGCTGGTAAACTCAATCTGTAAGTCTGCTGCGTATCCATCCATTTCACTGAGAAAAATATGCTTGGCTGAATGGCTGTATTTACATGTAACATTAAACATAAAATTTGCCCATTTTATCTTTTTCCCAAGAAATAGTATGTAGTTTATGACAACTTTGAAATAAAACATTTCTATTCTCTAGTTTGAGAACTGCTCTTTTGGGCATATACTTGTTCTTGCACTTGATATTTACTCCTTTCCTGCCCACATTTTCCTCTTACCTAATTCATGATCTCTTAATCAGGAGATCGTCCCCCATTTTCAACTAGTGCATTAAGTAGAAATAATTATACATATCTCCTTAGATGCCAAAAATTTCAAATTTGAATTTCTAATGCACAGTAGTGGGGTTTAATTAACCAATGCATTGCACACCTTAGGTAGTTTGTTGCAGGTTTTCTTCGAATATTAAAAGAAAAATAGAAATAGTGGTTTATATGATATCAATGGTATGTTTTGATAGCCTAGTGTGGCCTGTGTGGGACTGTTTTTTTATGTGCATTTAATTTAATGGGGCTGATTTTTTGTTGGCAGATGATATTTCTTGAGATTCTGGACCTTTTTTTTTCTTGTTCTTTAAGAAGATAGTTCATATCTTGGCTTAATGGGCCGAACCCAAAATATATGGGAATTCCATTGGTGTCATATAATTCCCCCGGCTAATAATAACACAAATCTATACTTTATATTAAAAAAGCAATTTCCAATTGGAAATCAATTTCAAAATTGAGTAATAATTTTGTAATTATAATAAAATTGAAGGTTTATATTTTAACTATATTGTTCTTTTTATTTTCCATTTCTTTAACTTCTGATTTGTTGTTTTAATTTCTTTCCAAAATTGTGAAATTCGATTAATTATAAAATATTTAATATGCATATCAAATTAAAGATCACGATAAGAGCTTTAATTTGATATATTTTATGTAAAAATATTTGATTTAAAATGTACAAATTAAATTTGTTTAAATATTAAAATCTTATAAATTTCTCTCTCATCTCTCATGTTTTTGAAAAAAAAATTATTTTAAATTCTTTTTTATTAGTATTTTTAATTTTTTTAACTTTTTTTTTCTTTTCATAATATCAAATTTTATAATTGTAATTTTTTTTTATTTTTTTATTTTTAATATTAAATTCAAATATATTTAGTTAAAAAATAAGTATTAATTTATATATAAATATAAAAAATAAAAAAAAATCGATGCAAATGCTAGTTAAAGGAATATCTTCTAGTATATGACAAGACACTGAATTATCACAAGCTGGTGTATATATTTTTAAGAAAACCAAATATATTGCTCGTAATCGTAAATGAATATTGAGGCGTTAAATAGAATTTTATTTGATACGATTTTATTTTTTCTATGTAAAAATTAGTTGTACTTCATTTGAAAGCTGGTTAATAGTATCTCATTTTTTATTGTTCTTCTTTCATGAGTGCCATATTTTCTTATAAGGTGCCTTTAAAAAGCTCTTATTAAGATCTTTTCACACGTGAAGCCAATATTAATGTCATTATATATTTCATATACACGCAAAACATAAATATGAGGATATAAAACTATAAATAATGGAAATTGATATTCTTCAAATCCACGTCGGCTGTATCAGCAAAAAATCCTTTTCGGTTGAATATAAAAATAAGATATTTTAGGCTCTCATAAGTCTATTTCCAACGTGTTATTGTCATTTTGTTGCGTCAGATTTTCCCCTTTGTTGAGCTTTCTATGAAATCTTGATAATTTGTATGACGTGTTGTTGATGTCGAAAATTATTTACATATTTTCCTTTTTTTAGAATAATTATTTACATATTTTCATTTTTATTATTTTCTTAATCCAGTTTTTTAGTAAACGCGGGCAAACACCCTTACATGACGTGTTGATGTCGAAAAATCTAGAAATACATAAACCAATTGAGACAAACAACGCATAAAGAAAATGACTATTCAAGTTAGGTTCGATGCGGTCAAAGGTGACTGTTTGGCTCAAGTTCAGCCCATTTTTTCAAATGATTAAGGATCTGTTTGCCTTGTTGGATGGATAAATCCTTTTTTTCATTTTTTATTTTTATAAAATCGTGGATTGATAAACACTGAATACAAAGAATTGTGCCATTTTAGACTTGGGACCCTTATTTTGTCCCCAAACGCGCCTTTGCAAATTGCAAGTATACAAAAAAACAAAAGCATTTTCTAGGCGACTTGTTTGGCATATTGAAAATGAAAAGGGCTTATTCAAATTGGGCATGTTATATATGGTCCCAATATTTCTTGGAAAGCTTGGGTTTACAATGGCCCAAATGCATTTCCATTTTTGGATCATCATACCCAATTTATTAAATAGCTATTTTTTTTTTTGAGGAAATTAATTAGCTAAAATTTCAAGAATCTTGAATCATGTAACTATAATTATGGGACTCTCAGGTTTAAAGTGTGCTTTAATCCGATGCTCAAATCATTGTATTTTATGAGCATATTGTCAAAAACCATTATAAGTAGTAATGTCAATGTACTTAATTTTGTATACTAAGAAATGAGATTTGGTTATTGGATCTTTCCCCATCGTTACTTCCATTAGTCGAATAATTCATGCTTAGTAATATATACTTAATATATAGTCCTATTTTTTTTAGAATTATAAAAGGTATTTATTATATAATCAAATAAGCAACTCGTACGCATAGGGATGGCAACGGGCCGGATCTGGACCGGGTCTGGCCAATACCAGATCCAGATCCGTTTTCATATACCAGATCCAGATCCGTGGATCTGAAAATTTTGGATCCAGATCCAGATCCGCGGGTCCACGGGTCTAGATCCATGGATCTACTATTTTTAAATTAAATTAAAAAAATTTCACAAAATCAACAACATCTAATTTCCATCATGAAAAATATAACACAAAATACTTTTATCTAATTACTTTTAGTTTTTATTCTTTTAAATATAATTTATTTATTAGTTTTAATTTAGTTAATATTATTAGTAAACTAAATATAAAATATAAAATATATATAAAATAAAACGGATCCACGGGTCGGATCTGGGCCGGATCCGGATCTAAAATTTCAAGATCTAGATCCAGATCCGTTTTCAAAACTGAGATCCAGATCCAGATCTATCGGGTCCAAAAAATTGGGATTCAGATCCGTAAAAACGGATCTGGATCCACGGATCTGGACCGGGTCCAAGATCCACTGCCATCCCTACGTACGCATACGGGACCTCCACATCACACAAATGTGAAAAAATAACCGTACGCATGTGGAACCAACTGCCCACACAAAAGTGAGAAAATTATCCGCGGACGAGATTGAACCTAAAATTTTTCACCAAGAAAAATTTTTAAATGCCTCAATTTTGTCATTTGAATTAGGCATAATTGACATATATAGTACTATTCGAACTTGACAAAAGAAAAACCAAAATCAAGAATGCTGGTAATTTTATTACACAATCTGTCTACATCTGCAACACCTATCAAATGTGTAACATAATTTTAATGCTACCTATAAAGTAGGGAGAGGTATTTATTAATTCCTTTCATTGCGAAAATCAAATGGCTGAAATTTTTTACCGACTAGTTAGGTAATGTGTTTTTTTTTTTTTTTTTTTTTTTTTGAGAAGTATTTTTTATATCAAATAGAAAACATTTCTGACGTCAAGTTTGCACATTTGCAACAACATTTTCATGCTCTTCAAAGTTGATGTGGTTAAGAAACAGTGTTCCAACTCTGTGGTTGAAATTTATTTAGTTTGACAAACAATTTTTGTAAGTTTCTGTTGCATATTTGCGATAATTATGCTAAAACCATAACGTGAATTTTTGCGCAAATACTGCCAATGACACCTAAAAAACGTGTAGTTTGCAATCACGCAAACATCGATATCGATGTTTTTGACAAGACTTTTTTCATTCGAAATATTTCGATCTAAAAATATTAATGAAATTCAAAATTATACTCTCCTTCGTTCCACTCCAATAAACTTATTTTTCTTTTTGGGTAAAAAAGTTGTACTTAATTGGTGTGGACCACACACTTTACTACCATTTTCTTAATCTCCATACCCAAAACAAGTGAGCCTATTGGAATGGGACGGAGGAAGTACTTAACTACAACTTCGTCATTTCACTACTAACCGTTGGCAGTCGCTACAAGAATTCTGATGAAAATTGTAAATTATACTCCTTCCGTCCCAAACGAAATGTCTCATTTCTTTTCGGCACGGAGATTAAAAAATGTGTATGAAGTAGATAAAGTGGGTTGGTGAAAATTATTTAAATATTAAGTATTGAGAGAGAGTGTATTGTCAAAAAAGGAAACAGGACATTTCGTTTGGGACAGCCCAAAAAGAAAAACAGGACATTTCGTTAGGAACGGAGGGAGCAGTATTTTTTTTTTTTTTAGGTGATGAACAACTATAGTAATGTGCTCGGGATCTCCAAATTTATTGATTAATAGATTACTTTTTTGAGGGAATATTGATTAATAGATTTATTAATATTTATATTTATATTTAGATTCAAAGAGTGTCAATTTAACGAGTATCATTTTAACGCTTATGGGGCAAATTTGCTATATGACAACATCGATTTATTTATCAAACTCCTATTAATTTGTAGAGCATAATAAATAATTTTTGCAAAATGATGCACAAAATAAACCATATCACGAGCTCATCACTTCACCAAACACATACTCCATCTTACTTCATTTGCACAACAAAAACCAATCAACTAATATTCGAACAAATTAACACAACAAATTCAATCAAATGCAAGTATATATAAATAAATGTTTATTTATATATATATAAGAACAATATTCGTGTAAATTTCCATAATTTGACCAAAGTTTGCAATTTGGTCACCAAGATTCTTGCCTCCCATTTGGAAAAATGAATAAAGAATCATCTACTACTATTATTGCAAACCCTAGTGAAAAATCATCACCCAAAGTTTGCAAAAGTGTTTATGATCAATTAAATTTGACCAAACTAAAGGCTCCCAATATCAATAATCTTGCAGGAAACAAGAACACCACAAGCAGATGCATGTGTTGAGAGGCAACTAACCGACTAAACCGTTTCAGCGACTCCCGCCCAGTCTGAACGACGCCGGCAAAGTTCAGCTGCCCCTGCCCGACCATGCCGCTGCCCGGCCTAGTAACGATGATGCCGGCATTGATCCCACCGGGTGCAAGCAGCGGCCACCAGGCTTTCCTGCGGCGCTCCCTCCTCGCCTTCCTGATGCGTTTCAGCTCGAGCTGGATGACGTTCCTAACGGATTTGTAGTAAGAGTTCATGTCGTGGTCTCGTTGGATGGAGCCACCGGAGCCGTATGCAGCACGGTCGCTCAGGATCTCGAGAGGGTGAGGCGAGTTCAAGAACACGGTCTGTGCAGCTTGGATCTGCTTCTCTGCCTCGTCAGCGTCTTCTTCTCGACAGGTCAGCAGATAGAGGCCGCTGCCCGAGGGGAGGAGGTCGTGGCTGGGCGAGAATTTGTCGTCGGGTTGGAGAATCAAGAAATCCCCCATTGGAGTGTATAACAACTTCTGTTGATGGAAAAATATTGAAGACAACAAAGTTAGTTATATGCAACAAAATGGATCAATAGTTCCTACAAAATAAAGCACATAGCAACTACGAAAAGCAAGAAAAAACACACGAGAATTGGTTACCCCTACGCGACTAAAACGACTAAAAGGGACCCAACTTAGTCATATCAAAACGAGCGTTGCAGAAACGTTATAAATCTCGCCACGCATCAAGAAAAGGCGATACGGTTGTATGTTATAGGCAACATTGTTTTGTGTATCCATACCTGTTTGCTGAGGCACGAAAGATTGCGGAAGTTCCCATTCACAGCCTTGAGAAACTCAGCAACATGGTTGGGATAGTTGCACGAGAAAGCACGTGGTACGATGTCCCGGTGCATTGTGATCGACTTGACATGATGTCGAGGCAGCCCCAGATTGCGCAGCAGGCGATCCCCACCACACATGATTGATGGCGACCCGAAAGTTATCACAGGAAGCAAAGAGGAACGAGGCGCTTCGCCCCTTATCAGCAACATGAGATTTACGAGCAATGACAGGCTTCCGCCGAGTGAGTGCCCTGTGAAACGGAATTTGGCACGTTCACCGTGAGATTTGAGATGCTCCCGGATTTCAGGCAGCATTTGCTCGTAAATCCCTTTTGCAGCCTCGTAGATACCTCTGTGAACGAGGACGTCCAGACCCTGAAGAAACGCGATGAATCAGATTTTCGTTGTCACGAAACACACATCGATCAACAGTGATTATAACTAAAGGGTTACCATAAAGCAATTTCTCAGACATCATATACATTTGAAGGCCAACAACTTGAAATAATATGAGAAATATTTTGCAATATGGTTAGTTTATGTGTAGTTACCTCAAACTGAATGGGCTCAAACAATAGATTAGCTTGCCATGAAGCCAGCGACTCTGACCCCTAAAAAGGACAGGTTTGGAAAATTCGAGTTAGTAACATTATCATATTACAAGCTAGTCGCAACGTGGATAAACTAACGACAGCATCATTCTACCTGTATGACAAAGAATCTCGTGGCGTTTTGATCATCATCACAAACAAACCACTCACACGGTGAGGATTTGATCGAGTTCAGATCATCTGCAACGGCCTGCTTTACTTCCTCCTTTGCAGCAACAACTGCAGTCACCGAGTCTGTGGTTGCCATCAACGAAGCCACGTCCTCATTCATGCGTCCCTCGGCTTCTTCAGCCAAATCCTCATCATTCGCCGTTGATTTGGATGATTTCAACCGAAGAATGCTTCTGGTATGCGAATGCAGATAGGAAGCCGCAGTAGCTGCAATTTGATAGGCAGCAGACGGTCTTATTCCATTAGCCTTCGCCTCACCAACGTCTTCACTCTCTGTTCCATGGCATTCATCATCCTGAGCTCCAGTTGCAGTCTTCAGTTCTTGTTGCGCCTCTTCAGCTGAGATCTTCTCTTTCTCGACTCTCAACGCTTGTTCCTTCTTCTCCAACGATGAAGTCACGAACCGTAGTCCATGGTGTCTCAGCAGATTTCCTGGCTGCAACACCATTCCACATAAACCAATCAGCAGAGAATTTACTAGGAAATTCAACTATGGGGAATCAAGAACTCAAACAAAACAAACCTAGAATTCAATCTATCATCACAAAGTTCCAAAATTTTCAGAAATTCCCACAACTAAACAACATCAGCCAGGAAAAAAAATGAACAGCTGAATCACAAAAGCTATCAAATTCTGCAACCCTAAATCAGACTAGAGAAAGCCTCAAGAATCAAGATTTACTCAATAAAAGAAAATCAACATTAGTCCAAAATCCCCAAAACTGCTGCTTCATGAAATAATCATCATACAAATACACCATCATTCTTACATTGATAGATATATAACAATTAAGCAAAAAAATATACCTTAATTTGTGATATCGAATAAGCCAAACTCCCCAAATAAGACATCTGCGAATAAAATCTAGCTTCTGCAAGAGGCACCTTCCGCAGCAATTTGGAGAAGGATTCTCTATCAAATTGAATATTTTCTTCATCATCGTAGTCGCAATCGCAAACATCGCATCCTTCTCTCTCTCCACCGCAATCTTTGCCGTCTTCTTCCAATTTCACCCCCAACTCCTCCACCAGATCGCCGTGTTTTTCCTCCTCTTTCCACAGAGATCTCACATGCAAAATCTTAAGAACCCAATTCCCATTGCGGCCCTCCTCTTCGCTTTCTCTGACGTCATCCCTCTCCTCAGCCAAAACGGCGTCGTCGACCGAGATGGCCGGTTCGAACCGGTTTTTGCCGCCGGGGCCGGGCCACAGAGATCTGAGGGGGTGCCGGAAAGTGAAACCCCACGGCGAGCTCTTCGGCTGCGCCGTCGAGACGGACGGCCTATCGCTCAGGCGGACCTCCCCATTTCCGGAGGCGGCGGCGATCGGCGCCGCCGCCATGGCGTGGATCCCCGCCTTAAACCACAAAGCATCCATTATCGAAAAAAAAGCAAATCTTTTTCTTCCCGTTTGATCTTCTAAATAAATCTTGCTGTGTTTATACTACAAGACTATTTGCGTCTGCGTATGTGTATATATATGTATAGGTGATACGTAGAGGGAGGCGGAGAATGATAACGTCAGCCACAATCTTTGAATTTCTGATTCCTCTTTCAGCAGGTTAGAGAGAGTGATTTCTTTTCCTCTGGAACTACTTTTTTATTCAGTAGCTACAAAATAAAACAGACGACCAAACTTCTTAAAACCTCTCTCTCCTCTTTGCCTCCCTCTCTCCCCTCTCTCTCTCTCCCTCTGTAAATATATGATTTTTTAATGCCAGGCTGCAACTAGAAAAACTCCTCTTTTCGTGGAAAAGGGCATAAAATAAAATAAAATAAAATAATATAATATCTGGAAACTAGTAATCAAACGACGTCGTGGGCACCACTGATTTACAATTAATTTACTTTCATCAACTTTTGCCGGTCGTCGGAGTTGTAACTCTTTTTTTTTTTTTTTTTCTTTAGGTTTCGTAATTAATTTTTCATTATTGGTATGGAATTAATTCATACCTTCTTCGTTCCAATTCAACATATTATACTTTTTCATTTGAATTTGTAGGTCATGTTTTAAAATAAAATATTGATAATATATAATAAACATTTATACATAACTTGTCGAAATTCAATGTTTGTACATAACTCATTATACCATTTTTTTTTTTTTTTTTTTTTTGATCGGTCAAAGTCATGTTAGATGTTAGTAATTAGTTCCCCATCCACTCCAAGAACCACCTTATCTCTCCATTCACCAAATCCACCTTATATCTCCAATCTCCAATTCGCTCCCAAGAGGGATCGAACCCGGGTCACTTCACTTAAGTGAGGACCCGGTGGCCAGTGGGCTAAGCCCCCTGGTTTATAACTCATTATACCATTACGACCTATAAATAGTTTATTTCTATTTTCACTTCAAAAAATACTTCACCCGTCTATGAAAAAAATTATTATTTTTTTTTTGAACAACCACAAAAGAACTTGCTATCTATTTTTTTGACTATACACCATCACTTATATATATCTCATTAATTAAAACACTTTTTCATCATTTCCAATACACTCAACAAATCTTTTCTCTACTTTTTCTTAAAATTCCCTACTAAAAAGTTTTTTAATGGAGAGACGGAATAATATTTTATTTTCACTACGTTAACTTGTGCGTCACACATATCCTAAATTTTTTTACTTTTTTCTCTTATAAATTGTCTATTTGATGATAATGTTTTTAGTCGTTCTCTTCATTATTCTTCCCCAAAAGACTCGATTTATTTTTGAGTGAAGGCTTAAAAGTTCAATAACTAATTTATGATGTAACAAATAATATAATATCAATAAGTTATCTTAAATGAGATTACATGTTCAAGAGAAGCTCAATTGGAAATTCTCATATCAGAAAGCAGTTGTGGATCCAAACTCGTCACAGCTAAAATATATGAACAGACAAAAATCAAATCTAAAGTCGAATGTTAAAAAGATACGAAGACAGTTAGTAGACTTAAAAGTTAATCAGATCTAACCAGTATTATCAGCACTGAAAGAGAGAAGCACATGTAATTTAAACAGAACCGATCACCTACCCACCGTGGGCATGCATAACGTGTCCACCATGATGTGACAATTGTAATTATAGTAAGATAATTTTAATTAGAGTAAGATTTATTAGTTATCTTTCCTAATTAAAATTGCCACATCAATAGTGGGCACGTTATGCTTGCCCACGGTGGGTAGGTGATCGGTTCTGATAATCTAAATTATATTCATTGTAGGAACAATGGGCCTTAGTATTGTGTAAACAATAGCGACATTCATTCCTTAAGAAATAAAATGCACTAAAAATAAGCTTTCTCCATTCTCTCTACAAGCTTATTCGAATTCAATTTCTTCGTTCTTAGTTCGATTTCTCTCATTTTTTAATAAATCAATGCTGAATTTAAAACTCGATTCAACAGCATTTTTTAACATCCATGTTCATATCTCGTGGCCTATTGAAATGAGATGAAAATAGTGCATTTTTCTTTCTAAATAGTATATTTTAATATTTTTGAATTTTCCATTTTATAATATTACGGTCATTTATAAATACATTATTGGATATTAATTTGTTATAGTAATAAATTGTCGTGACTCCCAAAGTTGGCTAAGTAAAGATGACATAGCTAACAAATTTTGTTGAGCAACTCGTTTTCTCAAAAGTTACTCAACCTAATGGATTCATACTTAAAATTGAGATTTTCTATAATCAAGTCTTCTGGAAAAAAGTTACGAGAAAAAGCTGTTACCTATAAACAAAGAGTCAGTGTGATGATAAGATCAAATTAATAATCAGAGTTATAATGATGAAATTATAAGATTAATTATACCTTAAAATTTACTAATAATCTAATTAGCACCCTCTTTTGGAGATAAGTAAAGTAGTATGAGGAATATAGTAACCAGGGGGCTTAGCCCACTGGCCACCGGGTCCTCACTTAAGTGAAGTGACCCGGGTATATAAGGTGGTTTTGGAGATTGGAGATAGGAATATAGTAATGAAGCACATTTCAATATCATATATTTTCAGATGTGAAATAATATGATTTTTTTTTTTTGAGGAAGATATAATATGAATTTAATTAAAATATGGTAATAATCAAAATTTGAATCCAATGTGGTAAAGACTTTCATTTGCGAAAACCTGTCACAACAAAACAAAGAAAGAAAATGCGTTCTTGGTTTTATTTGACCGGATTGCAAATCTGACGTGGCGAGAGAAGTGGGACCCGCATTACTCACACAAACGCTGTGATATTTTTGGACACGTCATTACGGTGCGGATGAGCTACCAAGCCCGCGTGACGTGTCGGTAAAGTGTTGTATGCGCCAGATTTATCGCGTTAGGTTGCCGGTAATTCAGTTGTCTTTCATTGCTAGTGACACCTGCAGGGCACGTGGCTATGTTCTTGATTTCATAAAAAATAAATAAAAAATGGCTGCTTGATTTTATTAATATGCATGTATATATAGTATTTGACTATTTGTAGTCTGTAGATGAATACTCAAAATTATTCAAAGTATCAGGAAAATCAAAACTGCTATGCTCATTATGAATGCTGGTATTCTTGGATCTCGGTGACAGAAAAAAAAAAAGAAAAGATAGTTAATTATTCTTGGTGCATAGTTATATAAATTTATAGTATTAAATTCAAAAGCTATGAATTGATATATATTTACATATGATTATATATTGCATGATAATTTGTATGGACAATACAAATAATACAAACACAACCGATCACCTATCCACCGTGGGCAAGCATAATGTGCCCACCACTGATGTGAGAATTTTAATTTGGAAAGAGAATTAACATATCTTACTTTAATTAAAATTATTTAAATCTGATTAAGATTTTCACATCAGTAGTGCGCACATTATGCCTACCCACGGTGAGTAGGTGATCGGTTCTGATAATACAAATTGGACGTCGATTAGTTTCATTTATATTATGGATTCAGAGTATGGCGCTTTACATAAAATACGCATTGTTTATATGAAATACTGACTTATTTCGAATAATATGTAATGTGTTGATGTGTTAACATGTATGGTAAATAATAGACATTCGTAAAAATTTAGGCATGAAATTATTTTGATGAAATAATTAGAATGCAAAATGTAATTAGACTATCGTACGTATCATCGTAGAAATTTAAAGAAAACTGACAAATTACTCATCATATCTATATAATATATAAAACACCAGTTTAACGTAAACTTTTTCCCACCAAATTTTCTCTTTCTTCATCTTTCTTTTTCAATTTTGCTTCTTTTATAAAAATCATCAATTTTAATTCATAAAAATATATTCAATATGGATGTTAAACTAAAGATAACGAAAAGATCTTTAATTTGATGTAAAAATTACAAAAAATAAATTTAAAATAAATAAATTATTATCATTTAAAGTCATAAATTTATTTCTTTTTCTCTCTCCTCTCTCATCTATCATCTTCTCTCTCCTAAATCCATTCTTTTGAATTTCACGGTTATATCTTTTCCCTATTTCATTCCCTTTTCTTTATTAATTTAATTTTATTTTTATAGTATTTTTATTTGACATCATTTTTAATATTTATGCGACTAAAAAGATTAAACTTGTAATTTGTTCATTTTAGAACTCTTTAGCTTAAAAGTACATTTTTAAAGGTGATATTTAGATTTGTATAAATTTATAGGAGTAAATCTTAGAATATTTTATGATACATAATGATACTCATTATCATTTACTTGCTTTTGATATTTGATGATTTTTATATTTATACACAATATCAATTATATTTACTCACATTTAATATGTATATTTATTTATTTAAAATATCACTCACTTTTAATATTAGTCGTGCATCGCACGAGCGGGCGTACTAGTATACAAAAATACACCATTCATATGACATCATCAACAAAGGCAAAATCCACACGCAATTAAATGAAAACTACTAATACAAAATCGGAAATATTTTGATGATCCTATTTTTCAAATCAACCGATCGATACATACTTTTCATGATAAAGCCGATGGCTGATGAGATTAATTATAGCAATTATTTGGTAAATGAGTTGAAAACTATCCATTTTCCGTTATTTAATAATTGCATTTTTTATCTTTTATTTTTCATATAAAAGTTAGGCTAAGTGTGTATAATTTGTTAGAAAATAAATACTATAAATAAAAAAAGATAATAAATAGCATAGAAGAAACCATCCAAAGTGAGCACACAATGCATGAGATCGATCGAACTCAAATATTAAATCAAATATAGGTGTTTATATCAGTCGATCAATCATTCAATCTCCTCATAAGAGAAACGAAAAATAAATTATTTTAGGATCGCTTTATTATAATATATAAAATCATTTCACGTGGTCATCATTACTTTTTAAAGCGTCATAAATTAATATTAATTGATAACTTTAATAAGATTATAGTTAATTATACTTTAAACCATTAACCTTGCATAATCACATGCAATAAGTGAGATCATTGAGTTATTAAATTATCATACTGCAGATATACAATCTTTGAAAACGAAGCACGACTACTTTTCATTAATATATTTGAAGCAATCTCTATTTTATTTAACACCTAAATCAAAATATTTTACATGTCGCATGCTTCGGAGACTCAATATAGGATTATGATAATATTCTCCTTTTCCAAAAGAAATACTATAATTTTCCTTAATGCAACCAAATTTTGATGACTCATTATGGAAAAAACGGTTGGAAAGGCTAAAAATGGTGTAACATACCTACACCGATTTTTTTTAAATTAAGTATTACTCCGTCCGTCCCGCTTCAAACGACCCTAAATTTTTTGGCACGGAGATTAGGGACTATGTGATAAAGTGTAAGGTAGTGGTGTGATCATCCAAAAAATAGTGTTAAATGTTTCTAAATTTGAGTTGGATCACTTGAAGTGGGACAACCCAAAATAGAAATAGGGTCATTTGAAGCGACACGGAGGGAGTACTTTTTTGTTTTACAACAAGGTTTTTATTTTTATTTTTGACCATCTACAGTACTCTCATACTCCCTCCGTTCACGATATGATTTTTCTCTTTGTGAAACACGAGTTTAAAAAAAATTGTGAATAATAATTGATGATATAAATAAAAGTGCAAATAATATTGTGGACGAACCAAAATGACAAAAGTGGAAACGATATGATTTTTCTCTTTGAGCTCATTATTATTGTGAGTGGAGTTTGTGAACTTGCTACTATAAATAAAAGTGCAAATATTATTGTGAACGGACCAAAATGACAAAAGTGGAAACGATATCGTGCACATAGATAATTTTTTTTTTCGATTCAAACAAAATATTTATAAAAAAGTCATTTCACAAATATTTTTTTAGTTACTTGATATGTAAATAATTTTCAATCATCCATCACAAGTGTGATATTTCCATTTTAAAATATACTATATCCTCATATTTTTACCTCATTCACACATGATATTTACAAAAACTCATTTCACAAACTATTTATTGATTACATAACAAATTAATTTTGGTGAATCTCTTACTTCACTTTACACACATCTCCAAATATTTTTTTTAAATGTGTGTCGTACCATCCACATCACACTCTTCAAATATTTTTTTAAAACTTGTGTCATCTCATAAACACTATATTTATTGTGGACGGAGTATATCATTTATAATACTTAATTAGTCTTAATTAATCCTATTTAATAGGCATGTGCACAAACCATCATCCCTCCTAGCCCACCTGCCCGCTTCCGTCTTGTGACGGCCGGCAATTCGATCTCAGCAGTTTTTTTTTTTTATGGGTAATTTCGAAATTATTTTTTTTTCTTATTTTGGATTAATTTGATAAACTGTATAAGTTGAGATATGAATGAGAATTGGAAGTCTCTGAGATGACAGAACCGATCACCTACTCACCGTAGGCAGGCATAATGTGTCCACCACTGATATGACAATCTTAATTCGAGTAAGATAATTTTAATTAGAGTAAGATATATTATTTTTTTTTCCAAATTAAAATTATCAAATTAGTGGCGGACACATTATGCTTGTCCACGGTGAGTAGGTGATCGGTTCTGTTTTTATATATAGGAATCTGAATGAGAAACTATGCCTGGCCGGTGAATTTAGTGAATTTTGGTGCCCATAAAATGTAACCGTGGATTTAATTGTTGTCTAATGACAATATGAAAATATAGCTTGTGTTGTGCTCTGTGTATGATGATGAATTTTACTATTTTAGTACATCGGAGTTTTCCAAAAATGGTGAGATATGATTATACATTTATACTATGTTTGCAGTTGCATGGATAATGGGATTTTTCGCTTGAATTAATCTCATAAATAATGACAAATGATTATAACCAAGTGTCACTATAGGTTGTTATGCAATTACAACGACGCTTGATGTATATATGATTATATTTGAATAGTATTGATTACTAATTTATATTACTA
The DNA here is from genome assembly GCF_028751815.1 of Salvia miltiorrhiza. NCBI lineage: Eukaryota > Viridiplantae > Streptophyta > Magnoliopsida > Lamiales > Lamiaceae > Salvia > Salvia miltiorrhiza. Next base: position 5,599,763 of record NC_080394.1, on the reverse strand, counting down.
GGGTGTTTTTTTGCTTTTTAGTCCCTCTAAATAGAGGGATAATATAAAAAGGTACAAGTCTATCTCTTAAAGTATAAATCATATTTTTTTTATATTTTATTTAGTTTTAATAATAATATATTTATTCAGTCCTCATAACTTGGTATAAAATTATATCATCGTCCCTTAAATATAAAATTATTTATTCTCCAAAAGAAAAATTGTTCGTAAATTTATATAATCTATTCAAATTTTTTATTACGTCAAAGCAAACAAATTATAAAGTAATAAATAAAATTTATTTATTTTTTATACAACAAAGCAAACACACCCTCCATTTAATACTCGACGTTGGTGTATAAATATTGAATGGTTGTTCATTAATGACATCTACGTATAAAAAATAAAAACACATCGTCTAACTGCCTCGCGTACTAGATCTCATAGACTTCTAGATGCAAAAAATAAAATTTTAAAGTTGAACAAGGCCCTCACCTATTTAGAAACATCTAGTTAATTTGAGTGATAAAATATGATTAATAAAATAATTTAATTTAATTAAATATTTTATTTGCGTGATTCCACTCTTGATAATTAATTTTGAACTTGGATTTTAATTTTTTAATTGAATAATCATTTATCACTCTAAAATTAAATTAATTATTTAATTACTTTTAATCACATCTATCATATTAATCTTATTTATCATATTTATTTAATTAAATACCCCCTATAGTTTAGCATACGCTTTAATATTATTTATTTTTTTAGCATTGGATTTCCTCCACGAATTTATTTAGGTCTATTTCAATTAGTGGGATTCTATATATTTATTAATTTAATGAGGGTGAATATGGTACTATACGTAGGTTTTTTTTCAAGGGGTTGGTATTGGTTATACAATTGATTATCTAAATTTTCAATTACTAATGCTATATTCGTACGATGTCAAAATTTATAAAATTACATGATATTATATGGGTGTGTTTGCGTTTTATCCCTCTAAGTAGAGGGATAACAAAAATTTATGCCTTTAAATGTCTTCTTTCTTTTCTTATATTTTACACAAAAGAGAAGTTCGCCATTTTTCCTTTCTTATTTTCATTTTATGGAGGTCCCTCGATTTTGGTGGGATAATATTATCCATCATTGAAGTGAAAATAAGGAAGGAAAAATGGTGAACTTTTCTTTTGTGTAAAATGTGAGGAAAAAAAAAAGACATTTAATAGCATAAATTTTTGTTATCACTCTTTTTTTCCCATCCATCAACGTGAACGCACCCTATATATATACAAAATTTTATTATAAAATCAAAGATCAATATGTTAACTATAAAAAAAATATAATGTCGTGTTAAATATTTACATCGTAAGTTTTGAAAACAGTTCTTATACACAATACTATGAATAAATGTACGAACATCATCATCACCACAAATTAAATTTAGATTCAAATCAACGATTAAGAGTATAACGTTACTATCAAGGATAATCAATATATAAATTCATATCGGCCACTGAGTCGATCATTTAATTAGACCACTAGATTACCAATCAACTGATTAAATCGTTTTAAGAAAATAGAGTGAACTATTAAATTTTGATTAGAGAGTGAATGACATGGTATACCGGCCTTCACGTTAATAGTAAATTGGAATTTTTTTTTCTTGTCGATGTCAAAAATAAAAAAAAATGCTAAGTTCGTATGTTTGTGGGCTAAAAATAAAAATCATTTTAAATTTTAAAAAATGTAAAAAGTTCGTGTATTTACAGGCTAATAACGCAAAGAAGAAACATAACTTTTTTATATTTCAAATTTCTGAAAAAACGCATCTCTTTTTTAAAAGCCATGGTTTTATTAAAATTTATATAGATAAAGCCCAATAGCTCAATTGATTAGAAGATATAGGAGTATAAAGAAAAAAAGAAGCCCATCATGAATAAAATATTCCAATTAATTTAATAAGCAAGCCCAGTAACAACCCATTAAAATATTTTTCTTTTTGTTTACTAAAATCTCTCTATTCTTACTGTCAAAAAAAAAAATTCTCTCCATTCTTCTTCGCTTCCAGAGATCCGGCGTCTCTTCGCCGTCGATTACCCTCATCACTCATCTCTCCATCCAATTTATCTCACTTATATCGGCCGTCCGGCGAGAAATCGCCGTCACCGCTGCTGTCCCGCCTCCTCCGGTCTACTCAGCAGTAGCAGCAGTTTCAAATTCCGGTATTGTAGGTAAGCCGGAAGGCTATTTGTGTGTTTTAGAATAAACTTGCCTTCGATTAGTGATGAATGTTGCCTTATATATATAGATAAGAGCTACTATGATATGTGAAGACATTGATATTCAGGTAGTTATATGCATAGCACTTTAAGTTTAGGTTTCTCTTTAGAACTGTTTTAACACAATAAGGATGAATTGTTCTACTATTTTTTTTGTTTGATCAGCTAAGTTTAACGATTATTAATTCAGATAATTTTGTTCGTCGACATTATCGTATGTCTGTGGTTGAGTGAGTAATCGGTTTATTAAGCCTTTTTTTTTTTTTTGCTAGTTTCAAATTTATGACTAGTTTCATTTGGTTATGTATCAGTGGGTTTGAAGAAAGAATTGGTGAATAATGTCACTTTTTTAGGCATTTTTTTCCCGGTTTAGGGTTCAGTATATGGGAATAGATGCATCTCAAGATTATGGTATATTTATTTTGTTGATCTTCCTAGAACTTGAGCTGGAAATTTCAATTTTGCTTTGGAATGGCATTGAAATGTTGAATATTTGAAAATTATTGATGATATTTGACAGAACTGTATTGCTCAGTAAGGTGGTATATCTGATATTCCAGAACTCATATTAGGAAATTTTATTTATAATTCAGTGTTCTAACAGCATAACATGATGAGGGAGTAGTTTTTGTGTCATTGACTTGTTAGGAAACTACAAATTAATTTATGGTGCTCTTGTTATTTTTCAATACTTGCTGTAGTTTCAATTTGTGGGTTCTAAGTAATTACTAGTGATTTTGCAAAAGAAACTGTAGGGAGGAGCTGTCAGATATAGAGGATGAGTAACACGACGGCAGGTCCCTCAAAAGTGAGGCCGGGATCATCCCAACCTTCAGAATCCTCCAAGCGTAAACGTGGAATGTTCCAGAAGGATTGTGAGTTTTTCTCTTCTGGAAATATTTTGTTTGTGACTTTAAGTTTTATTTGACACACTTATTGTTTATCTGGAGGGAGCAGTGCAGCATATGATGTATGGATTCGGCGATGATGCTAACGTATGTCATATTTTCCTGATCCTTTTGACCCTGATTTTATTTGCAATGTAATATGAAATTAATTTTTTCAATAGTAAATCGCTTCCACATTTTTCTTTTATCATGTGTTCATATTATCTGGTGAAATGAATGAAAGATTTATCATATATTGGCGGTTAATGTTGGAATATAAGCACAATTCTCATATACTATATAACTAAATTGTAGTGATTTTATAGCATGTTTGCTCACCATTATGTATGTCTCATCTCATCTCTAGGAAGTTCAGTTATAAGTGGAATGAGCAAGGATGGAAGGTTCTTATTTGTCATATATAAGGATCAAACAAATCTAGAACTGTTTAGTTTCAATTTCATTTTTGTGATAATTCATTTGAATTTAGTCTGCAAGATGCATGATATAGCATTTTGATCTAAACTTGTAATGTCTTTGTGTTGCTACTGTTGCATTGCAGCCGCTTCCTGAGACTGTTGCACTTGTTGAGGATATTGTTGTGGAGTACGTCACAGAGATGGCAAGTCTTTATTTGTTTAAATTTTTTTCTCGATAATATTTCAAAGAGTTTTGCTTTTCCTCTCTGGTCGTCGTTCTTTCTTATGAAACGGGTTTTTCTATCAGGTCCATAAAGCTCAAGATATTGCATCTAAACGAGGAAAACTTATTATAGATGATTTCCTCTTCCAAATCCGAAAGGTAAGTTGCTACGCTGGAGATTTAATTTTCTACTAATCTAATTTTACCATCGGCTATGCGATACAGATATAAAATATTTAACTTCCACCATGAATGAGTCTGTAGTTTGAGTTTTCAAATCTAAAAACGTAAGCATAAAGGATTAGATCATTGTCAATTTGTCATACACAACTGTGATTGTGTAGGATATTCCAAAATTCAACCGGTGCGATGAGTTGTTGTCGATGAACGAAGAACTGAAGCAAGCAAGGAAGGCTTTCGAGGTGGATGAAGAGAAACTGGCTTCAACCGACTGATATGCAGTATAAACACGGTATTTTCAAAAAAATTATGGCATGAATTTTGTTGTTTGTGCAATGATGCTTTTAAATTCATTGTTTGACACTTGACTTAAGTTGTAATTACATTTCCCCTAAAAAAAAGAAGCTGTAATTACATTTCATTAGTGTTTCCAATTTGAGAAAACAAATAAAATAGTATTATGGAGAAATGTATATAGATATCCATAACTAGTAGTACTACTTTTCTTTTTGTATAGTTCATATTGGTCACCTGAGTAATTGTTACCTCAAAACAATACAATTAAAAAAATTTCTGCTTGGAATAATCAAATTCTGAATAATCAAGATTTTCTTTTTCAGCATGGGTTATGTCTCATCACTGACTCAAAATGGAGATTTTTGCGTATGAAGATTTTCACGATGCGACTCATTACTGTCTTTATATATGGAAAAAAAAAAGGAAAAATCACTACTATGTTGTGATTGCTCAGTTCTGTATTTTGCATGAATTCTAGGTTGAAAGTGCTCATCCTATGCTTCTATGTTTATACAAACTTTCAGCGTTTCTGTTTTTTCTTGTGAACTTTTGTTTTGAATCTAAATACACGAACTTAGTGCTCGTTTGGCTTTTTCCACGATGAGCAACATCGATCAAATTGAAATTAACCTCGTTTCTAGGTGGCGTACGCCGGTACGCGTGCTAATACTATGGACCAAGGACAAAACAAAATTGTATAGTTAAGTAGAAAATGATGTTGCTTTCCACGAAATTAAAATAATTGCACTTACATATTTCATTTAAAAATGATGGTGTTTGAAAGAAGTAAATGCGATATAATTTTGATCATCAACCTAGCTACATTGGTAGCTTCGGCAAAAACGTCAGTAGCAGCTTCAGCGAATATGTTAATATCAATTTGGGGGAAAATAAATTTTGTGGGACTACTTTATAGTTAGCTAATCGATAATTTTAGTAACTTGAACTGTTTTTAATAACTGAGTATATATATTTAGGGCTTACAGTTTCCACATTTAATTATTTTAAATACTTATCAATAGATGATTTTTGTAAACTGTTTTGGAATCCAATACTGAATTGTCAGGATTACTCATTCGTAGGCTGACAAAACATCTGGCCCGATAGGTCAATTTGGTTTTAAATGGGTTTGGGCCTTTAAATTTTAGGCCCAATAGAATTTTCGGTTGGACCTGCATGCCCGAGTGATCAAAAGTCTATGAAAAGTTTTGCAATTTTGCCATTTTTGACGTCATTAAAAATTATGACACTTTTCCTTTTAGTACATGATCATAAATATTTTTCTTATATTTTATTTTTATAAATACTTTTTGAGCGTGTTTTTTTTTTTTTTTTTTTGATAAATTTATCATGAAAAAAGATGGAAAAGTTGAATAAACGACCGTAACCTTTCACTTTCAGCGATAGAGGAAAAGAAAGAATACTTTCTTGATGCTATAGACTTTGTATATTCCCCACGTTATTTAATAATCAAACCAAACATAGAAATCAAGGAGTCATATTGATTTCTCAAACTAAAATCGTTGGCAATTAAATGAATTTAAAACACGAATTTAAAATGTTTAGTGCAAGACGTAATATAGTTTGTGGATACAATAAATTTGAAAGATTGTGTGCGAGTGTAGCCTAGTGAAATAAAAGTTACTAAAATGGCAAATATATAGTCGTTATTTTATGTTAAATGTTTAAAATTTCTTTTATACTTATTGACTAAATATTTATAAAATAAACAAAAAAATAAATAAACACATATGTTAAAAGTCCATATATGATTCTAAATCTTATCTATATTAATAGTTTGATATTTTTATTTATGTTTATTAAATATTTTATATACATTTATTGAATATTTTATGACTATTTTAGATAAAAAAAAGATATTATTATATATTTAATATGGTCATGTATAATATAATTAGGCTACAAACTTATTTTAAAATAAAAACTACAAACCATGAAAATGTCATAAATTCTATGAGCAGAAAAAAATTATAACAAAAATATATTTTGATGATCTAGATTTGACAGATAATATCCAAAAATAATATGGTAATTTTAGCAGAAAAATATAGTAAACTATTTTTTGTAAGTGGTTCTCCTTTTGTATAGTTTTATAGATTCCATTAGGATTTGTTTTCGTATTTGTTATTCTCCATATCTTTATCTTTATTCTATACTCTATTTCCACGATGATTTGTTTTCGTATTTTCTACTCTAATAATACTAGGAAAAATTTATCAAATATATATATATATATACACTAGGAAAATAAGAAATCCACATACATGATACATACATATCTCCATCTCCATATATATATATAGATACAGTCAATCTGTCAACATTATTCTGACCACTTTACAACCCTAGTCTCTCTCTCTCTCCAAACACACTCCTTCTTTACTGCCTCTTTCAGCCGGCTCCCGCCACCCTCTCCTCCACGCCCGCCGCCGTGCTCTCTCACTACTCATTCGGAATTCTCAAATTTACATTTATTTCACTAAATTTTACGAATCGACGTTTTTTATTATTTAATTCAGCGCACTCGTGGGGATGGGGGACAATGGGGTTAGTGATCTTGGTGATCGGCCCGAGAATCCGACTGACATCGCCGCCGGTGGTCCTCCGAGGTCGCCGTGGAAGACTTCGGCCACCGCGGCTCCGGTGGCCGGTGCTGATTCGGAGTCTTGGCCGGCACTGTCCGATGCGCAGCAGCGATCCAAGTGTAATGGAGGTGTCGATTTGAGCCCTGCTAAGTCGCCTCCCCTGCCGACGGAGTCTGGGACCGATAATTGTGCTGATCCTCCTGCGCCGGTGGGTGCTGCTCCTCTGCTAGTTTATGTCAATTTTATATTTTAATTTATTAACATATTATGTTTTATTAATGCACTAGGTATTTGCATTCTATCAGTTAAAGCTGAGGTTATTGGCTTAACTTTCTTTAAGCTCGCGCGAGTTCGTTTCTAGGCACCAATATGTTCTCATGGGTTAACGAATCTAAATAATGGATGGAAAATCAAGTCGTTTGATTTTAGGAGCAATTTTCATTCAAAGATTCTCACTTTCTATTGCGAGAGGGGGTTGAGAGTTCGATTGTGTATAAAAAAATTGACTGCACTTATAGTGTCTTAAATCTCTGGTGCCACACTGAAAGTTGAGGGAAGATAGTAAGATCATTCGGGATTTTAGATAGAATGTTGGGACGCCGCAGATTATGGAACACAGATTGTTTTTCATACACACGAGAGACATTACGATTCTTTGAATGGAAATTATGCCTAATTTTCCGATATGAAAAATAAGTCTGAAGTTTTAGTTAGTTGATGGATAATAGGATTTATCCATTTATCATTGATTTAATGCGATGTAATAGCAACACATAAGTTACATAACAGGATAGACAAAGCAACCCTTCTTGGAGGAGCCTCTGTGCTGGTAAAGTAAAAAAGAAATGATCCCTGAAAGTGGTTGGAAAAAAATGACCATATGAATTCAATAATTCATAATCTCAATTTTATTATGTTTTTAACTATCTTAAGTAGGCTTATTGGCTTCTTTATCATGTTTCTTGGTTTGGCATGATGTACTAAAATATAGTATTTCCCTTTTGCTCAACTTATATCCAACTTGTGCAATGTTGGACAAGATGTCACTAAATTCATTCTGCTTCTGATGAGGCAAGCTTCTTAATGTTTAAGTTCAGTTTCTCCCTTGGACGAGGTATCTCATATCTTGAAAACTCTGATTTCTTGCATATAAGTTCTTATACATAATAATTACCATAGGCTACAAATGTTCTGTTGAAATATTTTTGTTTAAATTGGTACCTTATCTGCCAGTTCTTGTGGACATCCAGGTTACTGTTGAGCCGCAGAAATTCCATGGTCGTGGTAATTTTAAATCTCCCCGAAGGCCGTACGCAGCACATCATAATAAAAATGGCCCCAAGCATGGCCCAAATAATATACCTCCATTTGCTGTTCCCTTACCTTACCATCCGCCGACAATAGCCCCAATTTTTCCTAGTATGGTTCCCATTTCACCATCTTCTGTTCCTGGATATAGTTATCAATTTCCAGCCAGATCTTTCCCGAGAGCTGATGCTCAACTGCTGAAGTCCGGTAGTGATCCTGCACAAGCCTATGTTCCACCAATGAATGGGAATATTCAACCTACACCACGTGCTGATTCGAGGGGCCATGATTCTGGTTCTGGTGGAAGAAGGCGTAGTACAAATGAGCAATATGGACCAACGAATCCTTCCCGCAACAATCAACGCCCTGCCTCTAACAACTTCTATATGCAACCAAATGTGGGCCCAAGACATTTTGTAAGGCCTCCATTTTTTGGGCCTGGCATTGTTGATGGGCCAAGCTATCCAGGTATATGTGCTACGATGCAGAAGTATATTTGACATTTTGTTTTATGAAATTGAGATCTTATATTCTATGTTTTATTTATTTACTCCCTCCGTCCGCCAAAAGTGGACCACTTTGGCTGGGCACGAGATTTAATAAAATTGATGATAATTTTTATGTAGTGGAGAAATGGTCCCACCACTTTATGAGATGTGTGGTTGAGATTGAATTTGAGGTGATTTTTTTGTAAATAAAGATTGTTTGTAAGGATAAAAGATTAAAGTGGATGGTGGGACCATTTCTATAAAAGGAAAGTGGTATACTCTTTGCGGACGCCCGATATAGTAAAAATGGTCCACTTTTGGCGGACGGAGGGAGTACTTTTTTTCCTTCTCCTCACTTTGTTCTTCTATTCTTAACTGAGAACACTTATCTAACGGAGTTTTCTATCTACAGGTCCACCAGGAGCTTTCATTTACTATCCAGCTGTGCCCCCAGGCTCTGTTAGGGTTCCTTATCCACCGTATTTAGTTCCATATCCATTGAGCCCTGGAGTTCCTGTATCACCCCCGCCAACGATAGCATTGAGGGCCCGCATTGTTAAGCAAATTGAGTATTATTTCAGGTGAATTATTTTAAATTGATCTCATGTCTCTAAAAATTCAGCCTACACGACAGGAGGGTCGGAACTAGTTCTATAAGAACCGAAACATGTATTCAAGCCTACTGTTGTGTATCAACTGCATTTGTTTAAGTTGATGACCATCTGTTTTGAATTTTTCTTTCATATGTTTAAGTTTGGGAAAAACTTCATAGATTGTCTTTAGTTTTGAGTGGTATTTCAAGAAACATGCTAATACTATTAGCTTTATTTGGTCATGTTTTGAGATTTTTAAAACTAGCAAGGAATTACTGCGAGAACTTATCCAGTTAACTATGCACTGAACGTTAATATACTTTGGCAGTGATGAGAATCTGCAGACTGATGCCTACCTGATATCCTTGATGGACAACCAGGGCTGGGTCCTGGTTTCGAGTATCGCAACCTTTAAAAGGGTATGTGATATTTTTATTTAATCTCTGAGCATGGAAGTACTAAATAATGGTTTGACAGTTTTTCCTTCTTAAGGTATCTGAAAATATTTTTACTCCTTGATCTTTGGAGTAACTTTCTCCTCCCCCCAACCCACAAAAGAAGAGGGAGAAAAAGCTTTTGCTCTTCTCTCTGATAGGTGGGTAGGCATGGGTGTAAGGGTGCATGATTATAGTACTTAAGTGGGCTGCAAATCCATTGTCTCTTACACTTGACTTGCTTCTCCCAGATGAGTTGTTTCTGAGTCTTTTGCTACTAAGAGCTTTCCTGGAATTTTGAGTTTCAGGTTGAACAAATGAATGTAGATATACCATTTATTATAGATGCATTGCAAACTTCAGAGACAATTGAAGTGCAGGTTCAATAAATTTTCTCTCCTTAGCATTTTTCAATTAAATTTCTTCATCTTTGGTGATTGTACAAAAAGCTCTTTCTTAAGCTTTTTGTTTCTCATTTTCAGTTCCTTTCTTCTGAACTCTTTCTGCATGTCTGATCTCAATCTCGCAGGGTGAGAAGGTGAGGAGACGCAATGAGTGGTCTAAGTGGATTTCAGAATCTGTGAACAAAGAAGCTACATCCCTAGTTAGAAATTCTGGGAACAATGATGATCAGAATGAGAATAAGAGAGACAAGCTTCATCCGGATGGAAGTTCAGTGGATTCTCTGCCATTGGCTGCAGATACTCTGGAAGGCTCCATTAAAAGTTCTACAGAACATAGCAAGGATAGTGAAGAACAGAGAGTTGCTTTAGGAAACAGTAATCTAAAATTAGAGCTGGGATGTCAACCCAGCTCTAGAAACAATATCAGTGTACTTAATACTGGATCAAATTTCCAAGCCACTTCACTAGGAGCTGATTCTGTGAAGTCAGTCATATTCAAAAACGGTGAAAACAAAAAAATGCAGGCTCTTTCAAAACCGAAAGTGAAGAACTTTGGTGGGTCATCTGATGATTTTTCAAGCACATTTATGCTTGATGAAGAGCTGGAATTGGAGCAGAAAAGGACAGGGCATGACCATCCTTCTACTGCTGGAAGGTATTTTAGGATTTCTTCCTGCTTGATTATATGTAACTTTGGTTAGATGCGCCCATCTATTTCTTTGTTACATCTAAGATTGTTTAAATGGAAAATGCATATGTTTGTGATGAACAGGAAATATATTTGTGGCTCATATTTGTAGCAGAAATGTACAATGAATTCAGTAGGTAGCTCATAATTGTCGAAGAAACATGTATGATAGTCAGTAATTTTGGTTATGCAAACATCTACGGTTCCATACTTAAAATATGCCAGACATGTGTTTTTTCAACTGTTCGAATTGTTTATTTGTGATATTCACATAGACATAGTATTTATGCATTTATCTGGCTTCCTTTTTGTAAGATTTAATTATTCTTGGTATGAAAGATCAATAGATTCTGTTGATTTTCATTTCTTCATGAAATACAACAAGTTACTCTGGTATCTTATCTCCCTTGAATCCACTATATACGTTGGTGCTCCGTGCATTAAGATTTATCTTTGTACATTGTTGGGTGTCTGCAGGGTTGATGATGAAGATGAGGAAATAATTATTAATGATCAAGCTGTCGAGAGGCTTGTAATTGTCACTCAAGTGAGACCATGATTTCTTGCCAGGCTTGTTTGAGACATTCTGCTAACGTATTATTTAAACTGTCGTTCTGCTGATGTTCTCTGGATTTATTAGTTTCTATAAATCTGCTATTTATTTGAGGTTCAGTGAGGTAAAATAGATTTGCGATACTTGAAATTAAATTACCTTTTGTCACATTGTGAGGTGAAAGATACTCTAGGTTGAATTATCTTTTGGTTTACCCAATTTATCTGTACCCCGGAATAACATGGTTGAACTAGACAAATGCTTATTTATAGCTGTACATTTGTCAAATCTTGATGTAATTTCTTCTCTTTATCTTCCTCATTCTCCTCATTTAGTTGAACAGCTATTGATTGTGACCCATCTTTACCCACACTAAACATGATATGTTGTTATGTGTCTTTGAAATCTTCAGTTTCTCCTTATTATCAAATTTGTTTTATTAGGTGAAGGGGTCTATTCAAAGATATGCTTTGCCCCAAAGAGATTACTACGAAGTTGTAATTGAATGACATTATCAGTTGGATTGTTTAAGTTAGTGACTAACTAGGTTCTATGATGCAGAATAGTCGAATGAGAGCCGGGGAAGAATCAAAACCATTATCCAGTGAGCTTGCTTCCACTATAAATGATGGTCTATACTATTATGAGCAGGTTGGCATATTTGTTTCTACATTATATTAAACGAAAAGCAATTGTTAATATGACTTCCTTTTTAGGAACTGAACTTAAAAAGGTCTCATCGTAGACATAATCAGCCTATTAGTGAAGGCATGGATGACAGCTCCAGAAATTCTGCTCAAGGTGCTGCCACATTAAATTCTAGGATTCTTGATCAGTCTACAGGCAAAAGCAGCTCTGAGGGGCATGGACATCCCAACTCTCGTAAAAAGCAAAATAAAAGTAACTTGAAGCAACAGCAGCGACTGTTCTATGGAAATCTTAAAGGTCATGTAAGTGGCCGGAACACTCTGGGAGCAGTATCTGGAAGTCCACCTAGTGATGCGGTTGGTTTTTTCTTTGGTTCTACGCCCCCAGATAGTTATGGGTGAGTATTACAAAATTATATTCTATAACACAAGCAATAATGAATAACCTGCCCACAGGTGAAGCATCTAAATTTCATTTAGATTTATTATGGTTTTCCCAGTTCCGATATAACCCATTTATTTTCAGGTTCAGGCATTCAAAGTTGAGTGCCTCACCTCAAAGCAGCAATCTCTCAGGAAGTAGTCCTCCAGTTGGTTCAGTGCCAAAGTCATTTCCACCATTTCAACATGCAAGCCATAAACTTCTGGAGGAAAATGGTTTCAAACAGCAGTTGTAAGAAGATACAATTTAAAGGAATTTTATGCTATAGTTACAAGCATGCATGCCTATTCAAGGAAGGAAGGACTCATTAATTGGCTAGTTTAATTGCATCCGCATTATAAATTAAGCTGGTTAATTTTATTTCTTCAGGTACAATAAGTATAAAAAGCGCTGCCTTGGTGAACGAAAGAAATTGGGCATTGGTTGCAGTGAGGTATCTTGGAAATTATAGATGAATTTCTGTTTGAACTGCTTCAAAATATTTTTTTCATTACATTTAAGGTCTTGGCAACTACACTAAATGTGGCGGTACCTGAGTTATTTCTCTGAAGCTGATGCAATTCACCTCTGTTTACTTGCAGGAGATGAACACATTGTATAGGTTTTGGTGTTTTTTCTTAAGAAACATGTTTGTCCCTTCCATGTATAACGAGTTCCGTAAGCTGGCTCTGGAAGATGCCGCTGCTGGTTACAATTATGGAACAGAGTGCCTGTTCCGGTTCTATAGGTACAGTTTTGCATGAGTTGTTTTCTTCTTCCTAATGCTTGTAGATTTTATTCTTCTAATATTTTCTTCATTTCCTCTATCTTTCAAATAGCTGTCTTTTCAATGGGATCCTTTGTCCCACTATTAATTACACTATTTCAACAATATTTATTATAGAAATAAAGATTGTTATTTTTATAATGAACCCTAATTAATCATTATTATTGAAAATTAAAAATTAAAAAATATATATATAGCGTAATCATGGAATGATGAACCCTAATAACCAATTATTAATTCAAAAATGTAAATTAAATATACATAATTATAAACCCATCTTGGATTAGTGAACCCTAATTAATAATTATAAAATTAAACTAAAACACTAGAAATGGAAATTGAAGAAAAAGAATTGATTCAAAATATAAGCAATTGAGTGGGACACGGAATGTGACACCATAAGTGGGATGGAGGATCCCAAGTGCATCTTTTCCTATACTTACTTTTTTTTTTTCAGTTATGGGTTGGAGAAGGAATTTAAGGAGGATCTCTATGATGACTTCGAGCAGCTGACACTTCAATTCTACAAAAAAGGGAACCTGTATGGCCTGGAGAAGTATTGGTAATTGCTGCCTGCCCCTTTTAGCTCATCTTCTATAAATAATCTGTTGTCGCATGTGGTCGGAGATTTGAGAAACGTGACAATTACCAGTTCACAGTTTAACAGATACAGATAGTTGTAGAAACACTAACATCACGAGGCTGCATAATTTTTCAATTACACCCGTCACGATTTGTCTTTGTTGTCGTGTTGACATGTCCGATTATGACCTGTCAGGGCATTTCACCATTTCCGGGAGGCACGGGAGGAGAGAGAGGCAGCAAAGAAGCATCCTGAATTGGATAGGCTGCTGAGAGAGGAATATCGTAGTATGGAAGATTTCAAGCGCGCCAAAGCTAAGAATGCAAGCGTGAAAGAAGGCAACCAGTAAGGCATATTGGGCGAAACGACTTGGCATTTGCAGTGAAGTGACAATGTCGCAAATTTTGGAAGGAGAATTCTAATAGTCTATAGAGGAAAAAGGTGGAAATTTGGTGGCCATTTTTGGTTGTTGAGGAATTTTCTACTTTGTTGTCTTGTACATAGAATGTTGACGACATTCTGGTGTTGCCACAAAGAATGTCAGATAGCAGGATTTTTTTTGAAGCTGTATATAAGAAATTGATGGAAAAAAATAGATAGGTAATAATGGCGTGAGCTTTGTACAACTTGGGGATTGAGCCATGTTTCAAACCACATTAGGCCTTTGTTCCGTCTCGTCTTTATCAAATAAGATTATCTGTCTTTTCCACTGGAAATGAACAAATTGTTTTACTGAAATTCGTTAATATAAGTTTCTAAAAAAAGAAAAATATAGAAATTCGTTAATATGTTAGAGCATCGACGGAAAGGCTCGAGCCCCACCTTGATGAGCCCCATCGCGTTGTTGAGCCGGGAAGCCCGATTGAAGGCTAGAAAGTACTCCCTCCGTCTCGCGAATCTTGAGCAATCGACATGGATTTTAAGGAGTTAGTATTTTGTGTGTTAAGTGTGATACTGATAAGTGAAAATGTGAATAAAGAGAACAAGTTTTGTCATATAAAGAAAGTGCTCAAACATTGTGGGACAACTCAAACTTCGCGGGACAGAGGGAGTATGAATCGGGTTCGAGGGAGGACATGCGTCTCAAAAAAAAAATTTAAAAATGTTCCATTTTTAAAAAAAATTCGGCCATAGCACGAGTTTGGGACACTTTGTTTTTGTTTTTTCTTTTTTTTTTTCTCGATTTAAGATTTTTACAATTAGTTTACAACATTTTTTATTTTTTTAAATTAAAAAATACTATTCCCTCCGTCCAACGAATCTTGACACGTTTGATTTCGGCACGAGAATTAAGGAATTATAGATTAATGTTTTAAGTGTGTAAGTAATAAAGTATAAAAGTGATAAAATAGGAGAGAGAACGTAATAAAGTGATAAAGTAGGATAGGCAAAGGTAATTAAGAACCCTTATTGTTTAGCTAATTGTTACTCTATTTAGAAACGTGTCAAAATTCTTGGGATGACCCAAAAAAGAATTCGTGTCAAAATTCGTGGGACGGATGAGGTATATAAAAATCCAATTTTAACTAATATAAACTATATTTATAATTTACTTAATTCTAATTATGATATCATCATTTCTAGAATAAAAAGATTAGTTTAAGTATTTAGAGAATATAAAAGTTGTCTAAAAACATTTAAAAACAATTTGTGCCAAACTCCTATGTTTGATGCACAATTTACTGTTTTGTGCACAGCAAGCCTTGTCGTGTTCTTTTTTTTTTTTTTTTTTTTTTTTTTTTTTTTATATCATTGCAGAGGATCCGAACCCAATTATTTTTGGGTACCAAACAGGCAATGTCGTTTCCGTATGTTTGTGCTTAAAATCAATACAAATAAAATAAATGGGTAATTTCGACCCTATTTTCATTTTTTTTTTCTTTCTAAAAATACCCTTTGTAAATAAAATATAAAAAAAAATATTGGTTTCATAGTGTATGGGTGGAAGGGAATACACAAATTATAATTTTTTGCGTTGTTTATTCAACTTAACTGATGATAAAACTGATCAGCTAGATTTAGGTGACTGAAAATAAGTGAGCTGACTTTGCTCACATAATTTGTCTTATCAAGTGTAAATTCAATTTGCCCCTCGAAAAGAAAGAAAGTGTAAAGTCAATTTGCTACATAACAGTAGGACAGTTGTAAATTAATTTAAAGAGTGTGGAAGTGTGATGGTTAAGTTAATAACTTACATTTATTAGTCAGAAAATCTTTGAATTAAAATTTTATCAGCTTAGAATATTAATCAGTTTGTATGCAGGTTAGCTGATAATCCAATAAAATGAAAATTTAAGAGAAATTTAAATGCACAGAATATTTGATGTTGTATTTATGTGTCGGTGTGATGTCAATTCAATAAAATGATTATTAATATTTTTAGGTCGTTCATAAAAACTCTTTGCATGTTCATGGAAAACATAAATTTTTTAGCCCCAGTTTATAATAGATAAGATATATAGTCATTTTAAGTTTAAAAAATTTTAATACCTTTTGATTTTTTTTTGTGTTTTCATTTACTCGATGGTGTCATCGTGCACACCATCGAATACTTCGATTACTCAATGATGTTATAGAAAATCTTCATTTTTTTTTTCATTACTCGATGGCACCATCGTATACACCATTGAATACTTTGAGTACTCGATGGTGTCATCGAGTACACCATCGAGTACGGCGGCGGCGACTGGAATGGTGAGGCGGCGATGACCCGCTAGAAGCAATTTTGATGTAGAGAAGAAAATGTTAAATAAAATGTTAAATGTTAAATAAAAATATAATTTAAAATGTTAAATAAAAATACAAAAAAGTCTAAGGGTGTTATAGTCTTTTAAACCTAAAATGGCTATATAACTTATCTATTATAAACTAGGGCTATAAAACTTATGTATTTAACAAAAAGGGCTATATGTGATAATTCCCAGTATATATATATAATTTTCATAACATTTAATTAAATAGTAAAACCATTCTAGTATAAAATCACAATTAATAATTGAAATAAAAAAGAAAAAAAAAATCACAAAACATACATAACTGTATATATTTATACATCAATATTATTTAGTACACACACACACAAATATATATAATTTGTAAATGATTATATAACTCTTTCATTTTAACCTTGTTTAATACTCCTTCCGTCCCACGAAACATGAGTCGTTTTTTGGGCAGGAGATTAAGAAAAGCTCTCTCCGTCCACAAAAAAATTTCCTATTTTTTCTTTTTGTGACGTCCACAAAAGAACTTCCTGCCTATATTTGGACTATATCCCACCACTCATTGTTTCACTTTCACCACTCTCAATATTAATTAAAACATCTTTTCAACACTCTAATACACTTAACAACCTTTTTTTACACTTAACAATTTTTTTCTTAAAATTTTTGACACTCCCTCCTAGGAAGTTCTTTCGTGGACAGAGGGAATATTGTTTAGTGTGTTAAATGTGATAGGTGAAATAGTGAAAATGAGAATAAAGAGATTTTTTTTGTCATATATAAGGAAACATAACAAATTTCGTGGGATCGCGTAAAAAGAAATGCGACTCATGTTTTATGGTATGAATGAAGTTATAATAATATATCAAATTAGAGTTTTTCTCGCAGTCTTTAAAATTAAGATACATATTGAATCTATTTTCATTAACATAAATAACATGCATGATTTTGCAAAAGAATAACATCATAGATCGAAAAGAGAAAAAGAAAGAAAAAAATATAACATGCAAATAAACTTTTATTTTTATTTTAATCACAAAATTATCACTTAATTTTATAATTTATTTGAAATTGATTTCTAATGAAATATTTTCTTTGAAGGGGAAAAAGAAAAACCACGCAGTTTTATTTAACTATATCTCGTTTTACAATTTCCTCCAAGCCAACGTGGAAAAGCCTTATTTGTCGACTTATACATATGAAAAACACCAACAAATTAAAGCACAATCTCGCTGTTTTGATGAAGAGCTCAAGGCGTGAAATATTTTCCTCCTACTCCTTTAAATATTTTCCTAATAAAAGTATTTTGTTTAGGATATTTTAACATTTAAAATGATTTCGTACAAATTATATGCCCATCCTAAAAAGCTTCAATATTCTAGGATAGTTGAAGAAGTGGAATTAGAAAGAGAAATTTGATATCAATATTTGGAATTGTCTGATCCACGCTGTTGGTATATGGGTTAAGTATCAGATTAGCCCCTAAGGTGGAGGCCCCTATGGTATTGGGCCCCTTATGGCAAGGGTGTGTCAAATAAGCCCCTATGGTAATTAAAATCGAACAAAATCACCCTTAGCCCTAACGGTGAGTTAACAGCCGTTAACTATTTAAAAAAAATAAAAAATCTTTGTCTACCATGTGTTCGACGAAATGACTGAGACTCGTCAACTCGCCGCAGCTCAGCCTCCTTAATCCGGAGCCGCCGTTACCGCCACCACCGCTGCCGTCGTAGCCCCCGCTTCCTCCACCACCACTTCCGCCACCACCGCTGCCGTCGGAGTGAGCCTTAACTCATAACTCAGAGCGACGACTTTTGAGTTTTCACATCACATAAATTTCAAGCTTTCTCTGTTTGCATCACAACTTGTTTTCCTTTTATGTTTTGTTTTCTCGAAAAAGCAAGAAATCCAAAGTCAAAAAAAGGGCAAGTCAATGGCCGAAAACGAATCCCCGCCGGCGGCGTCGACGACGGCCCCGATGACTCTGCTGTCGGGCTTCTTCCCCGAGAATGACCCCGACATCTACTGCCGTTCGTTTTCCCAGCTTCTCATGCCCAGCTTCGGCCAGCCGGCTGACTTTATGTTCCAGCAGAATAGGCCGGCGGGGTTGGTGGTGTCGCCGCCGCTGGCAATGCTCATGGTTCCGCCCGGTTTGAGCCCCGCTAGCTTGTTAGTAAATGTTTATTGGAACTCTCGAGTCATGGTTATGATTGGTGATCGAGGAAAAAGGTTTTAGTTGGCTTAAATTTAGCAATATTGCCTTCTCTTGAGACGACTATATATATATATATATATATATATATATATAGATATTGGTTTCACTTTCAAGTTTGAACTTTGACAAGCAATTTTAGTATAAATCTATGCTTCATTTTCATGGCATCGTATCTGCATGCTATATATATGTATGCAGAATTGTCTTACAAAGGAAATTACTAAATGTTTCCTTTTCACACTTGATTCTTTCCACACTTTGAGCCATTTCTAGTGTAACATTATTCTAACTTGCTCCTATGTTCCTCATACGACTTCCACCACTTTAATGCTATTCCAATCACTCGACATCCTCCGCGCCGTGGTGACGACGCCGTCGTTGGTGGCGGAAGTGGTGGTGGAGGAAGCGGGGGCTACGACGGCAGCGGTGGTGGCGGTAACGGCGGCTCCGGATTAAGGAGGCTGAGCTGCGGCGAGTTGACGAGTCTCAGTCATTTCGTCGAACACATGGTAGACAAAGATTTTTTATTTTTTTTTAATAGTTAACGGCTGTTAACTCACTGTTAGGGCTAAGGGTGATTTTGTTCGATTTTAATTACCATAGGGGCTTATTTGACACACCCCTTGCCATAAGGGGCCCAATGCCATAGGGGCCTCCACCTTAGGGGCTAATCTGATACTTAACCCTTGGTATATTTCAAAATCTTACTTAGTATTGCAATCCTAATTTCTTATTTTTCTTTACTTTTCAAAAAAAAAAAAGTTATTTTACTTTTTGCAACATTGCAATATACACTATATATATATATATATAGGAGGGCGCTCCAATAAGACCCCTATTTTTAGTGAGATCTTAGACACGATCTCGTGCGTTTATTTTATCAATCATATAGCTGATATTGTACTTAGAGGGTGAATTTTTTTCCCAGGGTTCGTATCTTGGAGGGAGCAAAATGTTTTAAATTTTGTTATTTATCAGTATATATTGCTTTGTTCATCAGCATATATGTTTTATTCATTACTATTTAGCCCTATTTTGTGATGAATTTTTGGGTGTTTACGTGTTATATTGATTTATATATTGGTCTCATTCAATCAAGAGTTAATTAATTTGAGCTTTTGTGCTAATTTTGTTGTCTCGGAATTTTATGCTCGAATTGATTAATTCTTGGACAAAAATGGAGACAGAATTGAGTCAAATGGTCTTAATAGGAATTGAACTTCGTCTCGATACGAGTTCGAGGCGAAAACGGATCTAAAATCAGACTTGAAACCAGTGAGAACGGGCCAAAACAAGAAGACTGCGCAAAGCAGTGGCGAGCACCCGGCCCCCGCCGCCTCCTGCGTGCCGTGGGGTGAAAAAGAATATAAAATCTCGGCGAATACGAAAGAAGAAAAAAAAATAAGACAGAACGGTAAAAGAACGCATAAGATTTTATGTGATTTGATAATAGCCTACATCTACAAAGATTAAACGAAACTTCATTATAACCAGATATTTACAACATAAACAAAAATTCAACTAAATACCATCGATACAGAAAACACTTCCTATATACTCTCTCAATCCCATTTAACATGATCATTTTGTCATTTTTGAGCTGTTCCATTTTGAGCTGTTTCATTTTGATGCCTAGGCCGAAGGAGTATATTGTATTCCTAATCTCAATAGAGTTGTGTTTGTAGGTGATGGATAATGTGCCCAGAAGCTTGCCTAGGATACCTGCTATATACTCCATATAGCTAAAACTAGTAACCGCCTCGAACGGTCATATTCATAACTGATTCGACATCCTTCAGCATTCCTCAATATTACCAGATTCCTGATCCTATGATTCTCATTGATTTTTTGTCACACCCTCACATTAATAAATTAACCCCTACACAATTGTCGATTGTGGTCCCACAATTTTTGCAGACCTTAATCTCACAATTTATTATGTTCCACTCTCAATTTACAATTTTCAACATCGTCGAAATGAAAAAAAGAGGAAAATCCAGAAATGATGAGACTTAGAATGATTACAAATCTTACATTTCACTGAATTACCCCTTGATAATTGTAATTGGAAATAAATGAATTACATGAAATAAACGAAATACACTATAATTCGCCTAATTACCGACCATTGGATAGATTCAATTAAATGGCTCAGATTATATCTTAATTTCTAACACTTAAAGGGTTTCTCAATTGAAGCTCACCCTATATCTATATATATATATAAAATATGATTTTTCATAAATATAGATAAATAAGTATATACATGTGTATATTTTCACGACTCTTATCTATCATACCTTTAGTTAATAGTTTGTCAGATATGTGCTTATCTAATTGATTTATGAGATAATCTGTGATTTTTTATTTTGAAGAATAATATGTATGTTGATTGGAATGTGACTAAATCGGACTAAAATTAATGTTGCCATCCAGAGGTTGATCAGGGAACATGTTTGTTTGTATGAACAAACAAATGATAGAAGTACTATTTTACTGAAATATTATCGAATTATAGTTTGTGATAATTATGCATGTACAACTTAAACTTTATTTTTATGCAGAATAGGGAATTTAATATTTCCATGATTCCATCTAACAATCGTATCAAAATACGTGGGGTTTCCACATATATCAATTTAATTTATGTATACACATCAAATACCCAAGACTGCAGTGCTATAATACTCTCTCCTTCCACAAAGATTATATGTTTACTCCCTCCGTCCACGAAATGAGTACACATATTTCCTTTTTCGCCCGTCCACAAATGAGTACTCATTTCCCTTTTTGGCAAGGGTACCCCACACATCTCTTTAATTAATACACTAAAAATGTGGGACCCTTAAACTATTCACACTACACTCCATACATTTCTTAAAACCCAAAACTCTACTCCACCACACACGTCTTCTAACTTTTTTTATTAAAATTCGTGCCCTCCACTCCACCACACACTCTTTGTGGACGGAGGGAGTACTAGTATTTTATTTTTTCATATATACATGTAGTAAGAAATAGGTCCCTTGTTTTGTCCCCTTATTAATTTTTATGCAATACTAATTAAGACTAGCCCTAGAAAACTCAAAACCGACCTGTTAATTATCAACTGAGGGTTTAGTATTATATTGCAGCTGCGCATGCATTTTGTTTATCAACATTCATATCTTAATTATAATAATTAATTATCATCTCGGGTAAAAAAAAAAATCTTGTTAATTAGTTAAGATTTGGTTATAGCTTAAGCAGCGTTGAGATCTTGTACAAATCTCCATTTGATTTGAACCCAATTGAGCCAAGACATACACTACTACTGTCTTAAGCTTCAACTGTATAACTCAAGAAATTAAAGATGGAACAAAATTAATTAACAACAATCATCGATCATCTCTAAAAACAGCTACTATTTTATGATAGAAGATCAAACACAACAGCAGAATATTAAACACAGACTAGAAATATTTATCATAAGCATGGGTTTAATATAATTCTAACATGAAGAAAAACCCAGAAACAGTAGCTATGAGTGAGAGGAGTCCACCATATCCTCATTCTCATCGTCGTCGTCATCGTCGTCGGCGGGCGCCACGTTGAGATCAAACGGAAAGGCGCCACCGCCATTAGCAGCGGCGGCATTGTTGGCGGTGGAGGTGGAGGCCTCGGAATCGAAGGCATTGGTGTTGAAGATCGTCATCTTGAACTTGTTGTGGCTGGATCGGTGCCCCCCCAGCGCCTGATGCGTCGAGAAAACCCTACCGCATACGCTGCACTTGTACTTCTCCGAATCCGAATTCGAATTCGAATTCACCGATGATCTCTGCTCTCTCTTCGCGCTCATCAGAACCTCGATCGCCGTCATGTACAGCTCCTTCTCCTCCTCCGCCGCCGCCGCCGCCGGCTTCTTGGCGTCGCCGTCGTCGTCCTTGAGCATCTTCATCAGCTGGAACCCCGCCACCAGCGGCGTCGAGGCGGAGCTGGAGGAGGAGACCGGGGCGCGGCCCCTCTTGGAGGTGGGCCACCCCTTGAGATTGAAAAACCCTAATTCGTGGTCGTTGAGAATGTCGTCCTCGTCGTCCTCGGAGGAGTTGATCTTCATCTCCGGCGGCGGCTCCATCCCGCGCCACAGGCGGTCCGGGTGGCACCGCATGTGGCCGAAGAGCGATTTCCTCGACTGGAAAACCCTAGCGCAGATCCCACAGGCGGCGGCGGTGGCGGAGGAGGAAGACGACGGCGATTTCCTCTTGGAATTGGAGGCGCTCATCTGCTTCTTCAAGTTGTTAGCTTGGACGTGGGCGCTGCTCATGTGGCCGCCCAGCGCCTTGCCGGAGTTGAAGCTCTTGTTGCATTCCTTGCAGTAATGGCTCCTCGCCTCTTCTTCCTGATCCTCCTCCGCCGCCGCCGCCGCCTTCTTTGGGATTCTGATCTTGATCACCGGAATTGATCTCCCCTTCTCCGATCCACCCGCCTCGTCTTCTCCCACCGGATTATCGCCGTCTTTCTGCTCCATGCTTGGAATTTGGAATTTGGAATTAGGAATTCAATCAATCAAGAGAGGGAATTGTGGGAAAAAGAGGCACGCGCAGAGAAATAAGGAATGTGTTGATATGCGTCAAGATCTTTAAATTTAAAAGGATCGGAGATATTTTATTTTTTTATTTTTTGAAGAATTAATTAATTTTGGGTAGAAGAGATTGTGTGGGATTCGAACAAGTTAGTAGTGTTAGACGAGATTGTATGGGATTTGAAATTGAGATTAAAAAAAGAAAAAGAAAAGAAAAGAAATAGAAAACCCTAACTAGCTATTAGTATTGGAATTAGAAGATAGAAGGGCAGTGAGTGAGTAAGTAAATATGGTAAGTGTTGAAATTAATAAATTGATTTGCAGAAGAGAAGAGGTGTGTTTCCTTTAGGAAATCAAACGACAAAAGAAAGAGGATGGGAAGAGCAACAACCAGTAACGATTCTTTTCAATTCAATTAGATAAACTTCAACTCTACTCTTATACTCATCTCTCTCTATATGTATCTCTACTAATTTAATTTTATTAAGGATGGCTAGTATTAATTACATATTTTCGTTATAATTTATATAAGTATAAAATTTATATAGAATCATAGGATCTTAGCTGATCAACATCAGTCCAGCTTCTGTTATTTGGCATTATCTTTTTTTCTTTTCTTAACTGTTTGTGAAGTTGGAATAGGAAAAGACTTATAATGCAATAACTCGTAAAGATCTTTAATTACTTTTTCCAGATATAAAATTTTTATGTGTGTCCAATTATTTTAAAACAGAATATATATTTATTGAGGGTGTTTTATGTTAATTTGTTTATGTTTGATTGTGGAGGAATTTTTTTTAGAGCCGTGCGTGTGCGTGTGCGTGTTTTTAATTAATTTCGCGTGTTTTTTTTCTCCCAAGTTTTGATGAAACTATAATAGCTTAATTTACGAAGAACCAATAATTATTCTTAATATTATTTTTATACCTATTGCCTCTCCTAAAAGATTTTTTTTTTTAATAACTATTGTCAGTACTTGATGATTTACCTTTGATCTAAAATTTTTCTCATATGGTAAGTTATCACTATACATTTCAAGATAATGCAAATCTTTTTTGTGGATTTGGCCATATTTCCATATAGATTAATTTCCATAGAGGTAAGGAGCTTTTTCCTTGGATTTTGCTAATATGTGCATTCTTAGATATGTGTATTGTGAGTTATAGGTAGGTCTGCATATGGTCCTAATATTTTATGAACCACAATTGTATTAATATGTGTTAAGCATCTAATTTTATGTGTGGTTAACAGACAATAATATTGTCTCCAAGGGAAATCAAACGGTACAAACTCTTGTCTACGCTCAAATTCAACCAAATTAGAATTTGAAAATCCAACTCCATTTTTGGTGATCAATTAATTTGACATGGGGTTAAAATGGTGATGGCCAATGCCCACCTCTGTCTCACCTAGCTAGCCTCTACTGCTGCCACAATTCCCTCAAGACTCAGACCACTACGAAATTGTAACTCACACTAATATGTGTGTTTTAGAATATGACGATGAACGAAGAAGAGGGAGGAAGAGGAAAATTCATTACTTATTAAAAGAAAAAAACAATAACTAGGATAATATATGTGGAAATTTATTTTGTAGATAATGGAAAACTTAACCATTCCGTTAAATAAGGATCGATTGAAATTAAAATTAAAAAATACAAGGATCTATTTTAAAAAAAATGTACGGGGATCTAATCTATATCTATCTATATAATATATAAAAGAGGAGTTTCTTTCCTCCAATTTTCCCTCTTTTTTCCTCTCTTCTTCTACTAATTTTTCTATTATTTTTTTCTTTTTCTTTTTTATATTTTAATTCTTTTTTAAATATTGTCAAATTTGATTCATGAAAAAATATTTAATATATATCTTGAATTTAATATATAGCATAAAAATCATCAAAAATAAATTTAAGATGATTAAGTTATGAAAAATTTAAAATCTAAAATATTTTATTTTATATCTTCATTAAAAATTTATGTTTGTGTATAAAAATATTTATATTATTATGACACATATTACTTTATAACAATAATGCCTAAGGCTAATTTTCGTAATCGAATAATTATTAAAATTATTTAATAACTATAATTATCATTATACTTTATACAAAGTTGAAATTTACATTTTCAAATATATCGTCTAATCTCGATGTTTTCCGTGTATCGCACGAACGGATGTACTAGTGAAACAAAAAGTAAAAGTATAGGGATTTGAAGATGTATCTTGCCTTTGCTAAAACAACGTATCGATCGGCTTAGATGCACTCTAACTTTTTCCCTTTTTTCTTTGGATCTCTTATTTGAATTACCGGAACCAATATATAGCAAATTTAAGGATATAAGAAGATTAAGTGAAAATGCTAAAGGCTTAGCTCAAGTGGCAAAATTGAGGTACACAACTCTTCTCTTCTTAGTGAGAGGTCTTGAGTTTTATCGCAATCAAATAGTGTGGAAGAGAACATATTAATTATTTTCAAATGGAGATTATCGCAATTTGAATCCCAATCTTTAGTTTTTGTTGTAAATTAGACTCAGGTTTTTAAAACCCTTCAATAGTGTCTCAAAATTTACACTTCTAATTTGTTGCACAAATTTGGATCTGATGAGAGAATATTTAGACATCTATCTTACGTTTATATATTAAAAATTGCAATTAAGGATTTTTGAAGCTTTCATTGTTATCTTGCATGTGATGGTCAGATTTACGATAGTGTTAAAGTCAATATTGACTACAGTAATATCGTATGAAATATTGATAACATTTTGCTATCAATATTTTTATAAACACTATCAATATTGACTCCAGTAATATCGTATGAAATATTGATAACATTTTGCTATCAATATTTTTAGATTTCATCAGCTACCATTTCGACTTTCGAGAGTCTTTTTGGAAGCTAGATTTTGAATCTCCAAAAATAAATGTAAATATTTTTTTTTATTTTACTTTTTCTTATTCTTTTGTTATTGATCCACGTTTGAGTGAAAGAGAGGTCAATCACGGTCCAAGTTAGTGGAACGATTTGTTCTATTTTCAAGAAGTATGTTCTCAACCAACATTACACAAGTGACTACGTACGATTTGAAAGTGTGATTTTACCGAGCTAATATTACTATAATCATTTCGAGTAATTTTCCTGTTGTAAATGTGGAACGATTGCTTCGAGTCTTATTTTGACGGAAGAGTTTTAGGTAGTCAAACTGTAAGTGCTATCTCTAGCAAAGAGTGTGTTCGTTGCACACAATTCATAAGCTTCATATTAATAAATAGTTAGAGTTGAATAATTGTAATAAATTTCACAATATATGATAATTAATATCAAAATAAAAAATGTATAAAAATTGTTCTTTTAATGGTTAATATAACATTGAAGATATATTTGTAATTAATGTCGCGATGGAAGATAAAATCATATAAAATTTTAGTGTATATTTAATGAATTAATATATTATTATAGTATTTTTGGGTTCTAATTCTTTTTTTGGGGGGGTGTGTTCTCTTTAGTTGTAAGTTTATCATGAGAAAATTTTATCACATTGTAGTGGTCCCACTTTTTTATTTCCTGTTCTCTTTGGTGAAAATTATAGTATGAAAATACTATGAAGAGAGAGAAAAGATATAGAAAGAGCGTGGAGAGAGAGAAGGAATATAGAGAAGGAGAAATATAGATAGATGAATTTTGATGGTATAAAATTGAAAGATAATAAAAATATACAATATGAGAAAATGTATCACACCTACAACTTGTAATAATATTATCATGAATTGGAGTGAAAAGGTGGGAAAAAGGGGCTGCTCGGGAAAATTTTATTTTCTACCCGAGAAAATTTTTCCAACAAAGAGAACTTATGAAAAGAGTGAAAAAGAGGGGAAAGTATATGTATTCCACTATTTTCCATCAAAAAGAACACACCCTTAGTAGAAAAGTAAAGTTATATATATATATATCAATCTATTCTTTTAAATATATAGCAGTATAAATAATGAAATCAAATAGAATTTTAATGTACATCTAATGAATTCGTTGAAAACAAATGTACATCTAATGCATCAATATATATATATTCTTCAAAATATATTTTATTGAATAGAGATATATTTATTTAAAAGTCTTATCAAATAGCTACATATATGTATATATATTAGAGTAGATTTTGAAAATAGCCCATTTGTTTTATTAAAATTAAAAATTTTCCACTGGTCATTGTTACCATTGTACCCTTTAAACATCACCCCTTTAAAAATTCACGCATTTCACAACCAGAATTCTTTGGTTGTGATTTCACAACCAATCGAATTCACAACCAGTCGAATTCACAATTGGAATTTATTTTGGTTGTGAATTCAAGTAGTTGTGAATTTGAGTTTTTAAAGTTTGAATTCACAACTAAAGTCAAAATGTATTTTGGTTGTGAATTCACATATCTGGTTGTGAATTCAAGAATATTAAGTTGTGAATTCATAGATTTGGTCGTGAATTCAAGAATATATCATAGATTTGGTTGTGAATTCAAGAACATTAAATTATAAATTCATAGATCTAATTGTGAATTCAAAAATATTATAATTTCATAGGGGTGTTGAAGTAATTAAAAAAAAATTGGCTTGAGGGGTGGAGAAGTAAAAAAAAAAAAATTGACTTGGGGGTGGGTGGTCGGGGGTTGGGGGGGAGCAAGATGTGGAGAAGTAAAAAAAATGGCTTGGGGGTGAATTTTTTTTTTTTGGCTTGGGAGTGGATTGTCGGGTGGGGGGTGGGGCAGAGGAGTAAAAAAAGAATTTTATTTTTGGCCTGGGGGTGAGTGGTCGGGAGGAGGGGGTGGAGCAGGGTAGGGGGCAGTATTTTTTTTATGACTTTTGGATGAATGACTAAATTTTTATATTTTAATGTTAAAGGTAATTTTGTACTTTTTCTCAAAAACTAGCCATTTTTTAATATTTTTATTTTATAAGTTAGATTTTAATTTTACAATATGAAAGTAGACATAGCTCTATATATTAAATAGATTTAGTGTAATATAAATATAATGAATTAATATATTCTCATAAATATAAATATAAATATATAATATTTCATTTATAAAATTACCCTTAATATAAAATATACAATAGAGATATAATAAACAATCTATATTTTATATCAATCTCACTTTTTATATTAATAGATTTAACCAAACCATAAAGCATTATCATATTTGTAAGCAAACAAGCCATAAATGTATATTACTCCCTATGTTTCATTATAAGTGACCCAAAATTTCTGAACACATGAATTAAAAAGAATGTATAAATTCAAGGGATAATTTTGTTATTTATGACATTATGTCACTTATAGCTGCACAATTCAAAATTAAATAGAGATAATTTTTAATGTGACAACTTGAATAGATTTTAACATAAAAATGATTGAAAAATGATGTATTTTCGAAAGTCGCTTAAACAAATCAAATTAATTTTCAAAGGTAGCTATTAAGTTGGATTGGGCATAATCTAAATTATAAATGTATTTCCTTTTTCCTTTTATAGTTATATTTATTTATTTTGGGGTGGG
This sequence comes from Salvia miltiorrhiza, assembly GCF_028751815.1. Classification (NCBI taxonomy): domain Eukaryota; kingdom Viridiplantae; phylum Streptophyta; class Magnoliopsida; order Lamiales; family Lamiaceae; genus Salvia; species Salvia miltiorrhiza. Next base: position 5,570,935 of record NC_080394.1, on the reverse strand, counting down.
GGGTGGTGGAGTTGGCTTGGATATTTTGATGACACATTTTGGGCTAAGCATTATATTGTCGTTTCCGCAACGGCATCTTTTCCGGACAATAATCTAATCATCGTTTTTTTCTCATTTTCGCATTAACCAAAAACTAATCTACACAAATCCGACACCTCAAACCAAAATTTTCAATTCCAACACGTGGATCCTTCCAACAAGCCCACACAATACAAAACGAATCTTGTTTTCCGGCAACAGATCATCAGATCCTCCTCTGCTCCCAGGTAATTTTTGTTTTTATTTGCAATTACTGTTTTATCTCTTTCTCTAATTGCGCTTGTTTTATCACAAGTCACAACACATGCTGCTGCTGCACAATTTTTTGTTGTCCAAGCAGAATTGCCTGTTTCTTGAATACAAATCATTGGCGTCTCTACTTGTGTTCACTCAGAATAGTAACAGTTTTCATTTTTCTCTCAACATTTAAAATTATTGTATTGTTAATGACTGGATTTTCTTGTTTTTCCCTTCTTGACTTTTGATCGTTGGATGCATGGTTGCTCCAATCTTGTGTTTCTACCCATGTTCAGGTTTTGAGGTGTGAGGGATTGTGTGTTGATATCTGAGACTTAGTTGATTAGGTTTTGAAATTGGTAGTAGTTTTAGACAAAGTGTGAATGGGGATTCAGACAATGAATTCTCATGTGAGTGGTGGAGGGCAGCAATCTCATGTACAACATCCGCTGCAACGGTGCAACTCGTGGTTAGGCCTAACTCTTGACCAAGTTGAGAGGCACTTGTTAGGTAATTTGGCAAAGCCATTAGGAAGCATGAACCTCGACGAGTTGCTCAAGAAAGTGTGGACCACGGACTCTAGCCACTCGTCTGGAATGGAAAGTGTCGAAACATCCCCTGCAGCGTCGCTCCAGCGCCAAGCAAGTTGGTCGCTTGCTAGGGCTTTTACCGGGAAGACAGTGAATGAGGTGTGGAGGGATATCCAGCTAGGATATAAGATGAGTAATGTGGAGGGCTTGCGTAGCCAGACCCTTGGTGAGACAACTTTGGAGGATTTCTTGGTGAAAGCGGGGATGTATGTGTCCAATGCTCCCAGTGTTTCTATTGAACCTGTAATGTCATTGGATAGTGCACTCAAGTCCCATAAATTCTCATCTCAAATGGGCTTGTTGTCTCCTTCGCCTTCAATTGATGAGTTGTCAGACACGCCATTGCCTGGCCGGAAGAGGATGTCTGGGGATCTTGAGAAGACCATTGAGAGGAGGCTAAGACGAAAAATCAAGAACAGGGAGTCCGCTGCACGCTCACGTGCAAGGAAACAGGCAAGACTTGAATTTGTTTTGCTTGTTGTATTACGTTGCTTGCTGCTGGTGCATTTTGAATACATTGGCATTGGGATGTTAACTCGTATAGCATTCACAGGCCTACCACAATGAGTTGGTGACCAAGGTCTCACGACTTGAAGAAGAAAATTCAAAGCTTAAGAAGGAAAAGGCAAGTAATACCTATTTGTATCCTTCTTTGATAAATGCATTTCCATGGTGCATGCTGGTAATATATTGGACAATGAATGCAATGTTAATGAATCTGATTTTGGGGTAGAATTGAGTGATTCAATCTTAACTGGCTAACAACTCTGCCTCTTTTCCTGTTGAATTCTTGTTTTGGGTGATGAAGTTTTCCATTTGAGGTAATGGACTTCAACCAGCTACAAATCAAGTTTTGATTAAAAAGTTATAGAAAAGTACATGTATCAGAGGCCACAAAGATGTACTGCACTAGGTAAAAGTTATCAGACAGTTGGATTCATAATTTTATGTGATAAAACAATGATGAAGGATGTTGAGTTACTAAACATAAAATTTTACCTTAAATGTTATAGAATAGATAGAGTATGCACATGAAACCACCAGGATACATGATACATGCCTTGAGTATAAATACCAGTTGGTAAAGAAGGTGTGAATACCTTAGTCACGCTAATGGGCTGGATGTAGAAACTAGAAAGAACCCAAACTATATACTTTTTCTCGGAGATTCTCTACACGAGTTTTTAGTTGCATGAACTTGTAGATATATTCCAATTAATTTGATTATGAAGCTGCAAAGGTTCTTCACCTCAGCATCTACCCATTTTGTAGTCCTTTGTCAAAGTGCTGCATATTAACTTCTGTTAAAGTATGAATTCTGTGCTCTGCGTCATGAAAAATAGAAAGCTTGAGAATGTTATGCAAAATAGAAATCTCGAGTAAATAAAGAAAAATAAAGTTGGAATGGATAGCCTCAAGTGGATAGTCTTGTTATCTTAAGAATTATAATTAAAGAAATGGTAGTTAAGAATTCTATTGGAAGAATGGATATGATGGAAAACCATATAAAGCAGAAAAAATTAAAACAAGAAAACTTAGCAAGGTTAATCATACACTTCTCAGAATCTAGCTTTCAGTTAACTAAGTGTATTGTAAACCACACTCCGGTATCTTCTCTTTAATTGGCGTTAAGTGAGGAATCTAGCAGAAATATGTCTTTTGTTCCTCACATCTTGAAATCTGTAGGGAATATGGTTATGAATTGGCATCACTTATGATGATTCATTCAATATTTCAAACGAACCATTCATGTATGGTGGAAAGTGAATGTAATTACAAGAAATGAACATCTTAACACTAAAACATTAAAGAGAAGCAAAGGATCTTGGTGTGTGGGGGGGGGGGGGGGGGAAGAGATTCATTAGTGGGTTCATCAACTTATGTCACATTTGAAAATCGTCGAAGATTCACATTAAACTTACAGAAGGGTAGATATCAGGAACTTTGCATGTAGTGATGTCTAGTTGCAGCAACACATATAAGATGAAAGAAGAGTTGGTTACTTGAAGAGGAAAGGCTCAAGAAGAAAATATGTTGAGTTTGAACAGAAGTTGGTGATCGGTTGTAAGGAGGACTTGGGGGAATTTCAATATATAAGCCTCCTTCTATAGGTGAAGGAAGCATGGGTTGCATAACTAGGGGTGGGATGGTACAGTATGCCTTCCTAAATTCGTCATACCTTATACCTTACTTTTACCTTCGGTATGGAAAAATTTCATACCTTTATCTTACCTTTAGCTACGGTATACCTTAGTCTGGAGAATCTATACCTTTACCTTACCGAAAATCTTCGGTACGGTATCATACCTTATCAAAAAATCCGGTATACCTTAAGTTCGGTATTTTACGGTATTTTCCGGTACGGTATGACCATACCGAATTTTCGGTATATTTCCCCAGCTCTATGCGTAACTATCCAAATCAGCCTGGAATCAGGGACTGGTGACGGAATCTAAGATTTTGCAGAAGATAGGAGTCAAAAGAACCTTAATCTTAGCCAATATGTATCGAAAATTGATGTGTAAACTTACTAGGAAATGTCAGATAGGATGATCTATGGCTTCTATCCATACAGTTCAAAGTTGCACTTTTAACTACTTCAACATTTCACACTTGTAAGTACGATGGATTTCAGGCATCTAAATAGACTTCGAAGGTGAATCTATTTTTGAATTTTTCATAAGCTACTGAATAACCTGTGATATGATTGAACTGTACATTTTTTTTTGTGACTTGGGGGAGTTGGGGAGGGGGAGCAGTGGGGTTTGAACCCGGGACCTCACTGTTTACACACAGGAGGTCGCACCGCTTGGTGTCCCCTTGGGGACGAACTGTAGATTTTTCGTGACTGTAAAAATGGTATAATGATATATTTTCTTCAACGTGTGGATTGTGAGCTTTTATTTTGTCATTTTGACATAAACTTGCAAATTTGTGGCCCAGTGCTCTCTAAAGAATTCAGATTTCTCTTTTAAGTTTTAACTCGTTGTGCTAGCTTATTCTACCTTCAAATATATCTTGGTGCGAAAACACAATAATGGAGTTTGTTCGATAGTTATACTTTTCATGGGACATTGATCCACAACAAATTAACAACTTCCAAGTGGAAAGCAGCATAGTCTCTTTCTTAATTCTTACATGAATTATCTTATTGTTCTGTATTGTGTGGCATAGTCATGCAAAGTTAGCTGGCTGATTGGCTAATATCTATAAAACTTGAGGTCTCTTGTAACTAGTCCTATTAGTTTGTTCTTCCTTAACTTCTCAGGTGGAAAGCACCTCGAGGAGTTCTTCCCTTCATATTGTTCTCTGCCAGCAGCTTCTCTTAAATCATGCAAAATAAGCTAAAAGCTTTCTTGTTCTTCAACTCAACTTGTGCTGCGAATGCTGCAATAAGTTAACAGCTTCAAACTGGAAAGAACTGAGTTTCGTCCGTGCATAACTTATCAGCTATGTTCTTTCGAGTTAAGCCATCATAAGTCATGCTTTAACATCATATTAACAGCTATTTGGATCTCCCTTTTTCTTTATTAATCTTATTTTCGAACTATATTCTGTTGAGTGATAAAAACTGGTTCGAGATTTCCTTGCACTTTAGTTGTGTAAATTTCTCATGCTGTTTTATGTCTATTTGTTATGAAATTTGAAGCCGGTGTGGTCAGAATCATGAAACATATCATTCATGTTGCTCTTGCCTGATGACAAAAATGTGCCTATTCTTAAATTTAGACACTGTATCTACTTCATGATAATCATATAATGAGTACAATTGTTCCATATTTGTGTTTGTGTGCCGTTAATCTTTCTTAGTTTCAAGAAATTACACAACTTAATTTTGTCTACGCGTGTTGCAGGAATTCGAACAGATAGCCTCGTGCGAAGCAGCCTGCACAGTAAGGTACCAGCTGCGAAGAACTTCTTCGTTCTAATACTACGTCGACATAGTTTTTGTAGCTCTGCTGAATGGAGCCTATACATGTGTTACTGCAGTATGTAAAAATGTGTAGGAGGTGAGGACCGAGATGCTTATTAGAAAGAAATTACCGTAAAAACAGAGCCCAAATGTATATTTGATATGAAGTTTTGTTATTAAATTATTTAGCTGTGGTTAAGAGTCAAAAGTCCAGTTTGATGCTTGGTCCCTAAATATATTTAACCCTCATCACAAACTACCATTCTTTTCACAACAGTCGTGGTCATAAAAATATTTAATATCAGTAGAGTTTCAAGTTATAGACTACGACTGCAGCAGAATCAAAAGGAACAACAGCAAATTTCATCAAACACCACCAAATCAAATCCGCAAATGGAGTGTTTTAAAGCATCAATTCCTCTTCCCTTCAGAGAACACATCCCTCTTAGTAACAATGAAGGTAGTATAAACCAAAACAAGCAAAAAAGTGCTAGTGAATAACAAAATTATCGCCGGACAAGGCTTGGAAGCAGGTTGGCCTCAAATCTTGTTGAAGGCAACAATGTCGCAACTTTGGATGTATTCGTTGCAAGGCTCCACAGTGAGCTGCTCCTCTATCATAGTGTCAACAGAGACTAGATCATCAATAATGGTAAGCATGATCTGGAGCTTCTTAATCCCATAACCAACTGGGACCAATTTGGCTGCATATGGAAAAGTCATACACCGTGAGAATTCAGAAATGCAATAATAAATAGAAGTATATGAAAAGAAGAGAAGACAAGATTGCCACAGAAGATATCATACATGCTCCCCAGAAGAGTCCTGGCATCTCAATGCTTCGAACACATTCTTCAAGCTTCTTCATGTCTGTCTCGTCATCCCAGGGCTTAATATCCATGAGAACAGATGACTTCCCACCTGCAAGGCAAACACAACCAGGACACCTTAGAATCACAATGAACACAGAATAAAGAAACACAAGGATAGTTGTACAAACATATATAGATGCAGATCAATCAATCTGGAAATTCTAATCTTGAGATAGCTTTTAGCCATGCCCTGTGAAGGCTGAAGCAAATTTTAAAATGACAGTGGCAGGCAGATAATGCAGATAAATGACTTAAAAGAGCCAACGCCGTATAAAAGTAGCTTTTTGCTCAACAGACCTAAAGATTAAGATGTTACAGTGTAACGGTTCATTGTTAAAGACTCACTTTCTTTCTTCTTAGCAGGTGCCTTGGCTGCTTCCCTCGCTTCTGCAGCCTTCTTTTCCTCCTCTGTCTCATCGCCAAAGAGATCAAGATCATCATCATCATCGGCAGCTTCCTCCTGGATGAAATGAATTTAACTACGGTTATTATCCATCCAGTCAATAACAGATACTACAAAATTATCAAGCATGAGAATGCACCATCCAATCAACTCCAAGCCACTGATATATAGAGCCAGGACTATCCATAAAACCTAAGAAGACCCCAAAAGGGTAAACCACGTTGTCTTGACAATACCAATTCCAAAAGTTTCCTACTGTCACCTACAATGTCTTGGCAATCTGAATTGAAAATATTGATACAAAAATCTAAACATACATACTACAGCTCCTCTGTGGCTGCAAGTAACAACCCAAAAACTTCTTGCTGCATGAATTGCAAGAAAGAGAACTGAAAGACACCATACGGAAAGGAGGGGATTGTGCACATTCAGGTCAAGCAATTGATACTCATCAAAATGTCACATTTGCACAATTAATTAAAATAAATGCCATTGAAACGAGTAGCAAATTTTTTATGCAGATCGTACATGATTTAAATTTAAAACAGCACTACCTTAGCTTCAACAGCTGCTACGGCAGCTTGGCCTCCGATCTTTACTCCAACAGCTTTGCCAGGGAAGCTACACCATAACAAACAGCAAGTCAGCATTACGTACACAATGAATCACAAACATTATTATAACCATACACACGAAAGTAAGAGATAGTATAAAGCAAATTGTCGACATAACAGAAATAGATCAATCAGCAACTAAGCAGCACGAACGGAAATAGAAAATTCGAGCTAACAAATATGTCAAGTAACAAAACACACCTGGATGCTAGCTTCGCGGAAACAGCTTCGTACCACTTGCAGGCATTAGGGTAAAGATCGGCACTCGGCTTTCCCGAAATGGCGGCGTAAACTTTAACATCGTCTTTCGTCAACTGACTCCTGAAATCCCAATAGAAAATTCACACTAGGATTAATTAGAACCGCGCAATTGCGGGATTAATTGTGGCAGAATTGAACAGTGCCAAATCGTAGAATTGAAAGGAGAATGTGAAGAAGCGTGTTACCCAGAGATGTATGACTTGCCGGAGAGGAAGGCGTCGAGGGCCTTGAGGCCGGATTCTGTGTGCAGATCCGAGAAGGTAACCGCCATATTCGATTTGGGAGAGAGGGAAGAGAAAGATGCAGAGGGAGAAGCTCTGTAGATGCGAGTAGAGAGTGAAGAGAGGGAGTGAGAGTAGAGGGGCGAGATTTTATATGCGCTACTGAAAAAACCCTAGACCGATAAATTGAATGAGGGGTATATTCTTTTATTTGTTCCTTTTTATTGCAATTAATTCTACTTCTAGTAATTAGTAAGTTTTAAACGATACAAAAAAATGAAAATGATGATGAATTCATTGATCAAATATTTGAATTCGAGCTCAGATTCGATTGCTATGTGTAATTCTATTAATATTTTAGAGTGATATTGTACAGTCACATTATTATTAGTAACAATATAGTCAAAATCTGACCATTAATTAGGCGATATGCCTAATATACCCTTTTTAGCTCGGTCGCGGGGGACTTTGAGCGCTTGCGGGGTGCTAGTGGGTGAATAGCGCGGCCGCTTGAAGTTTATGGGTGAGTTGTGCGCTCGCGAGAAAAAGCCAGCGCCCGCTACACGTATGACACTTTCGTTGTCATTTATGGCACTGCTTATGACACTAATAGTGCCATAAGTGCCAAAATGACCATTTTAAACACTTCCCCGTAGGGTTTAGATGTTCCATTTAGAGTTTACATTATCCATTTAGGGTTTAGATGATCCATTTTGAATTTTTTGTTTGTTTCATGTGCTTCATCTTCTTCACATCGTGATTTATTCATTCTATTGCTGTTGTTTCTGTATTTATGCTGCACGTATGGCACTATTAGTGTCATAAGTGCCAACGGAAATTCAAAATAAAATCAAGTAAAATCTTGGCACTTATAGCACTAATAGTGTCATAAGTGTCTAACCCGACCCGACATGCGACATGCGTGCCTAATCCTATCCGATCCGCCTCATTATGGGTAAAAACGTCCAAAATCGTTAAAAATGACCAAATTGTATATTTTTCCAATGGGTGGCCATAAATGGTGTTTTATGCTTCATTTTATCTACTTCCAAATTTTACTCATTATTATTATTAGCCATAAATTAGTTAACATAAAAAAAATAGGAGTATTTTTTTCAAAATGAAAAAATTTTGAAAAAGGATTTTATTATGTTATTGTATTTTTTGTTTTGTAGTTATTTCTTTCATTCTTTTGTAATTATTTAAAAGATAGGCTATAATATGAATAATACAGTAAAATAATTAAATTTCTTTTTATTTAAAAATAAATTAAATGAATCATCCTTGTTACCATGTATAAAGATCCTATAATTACTGTTATTGTATTAGTATTAAATTATCTAGACAACTATCTGTATAGTATAATATTACATTAGTTGAGTTTGATGTGTCAATATACTATCTCATAGTATATGATTAAAGTTTAACTGTTTTTATATTCACCACAATGATTTATGTAATTCCAACTCTTGATATGTATAAATCAAGCAAGCTATTTTAAATTATAGAAATGATCGATATTTTTAGGATATTTATATTTCTAATTAATCTTAATAAATAATACATATATTATAGAGTAAAATTTTGAAATAGCTAAAATGAAGCATAAAACACAATTTATGGCTATTCATTGAAAAAACATAAAATTTGGTCAATTTTTATTGATTTCGGACGTTTTTACCCTTAAGTGCCAAGATTTTACTTGATTTTATTTTGAATTTCTGTTAGCACTTTTGGCACTATTAGTGCATAAGTGCCAACGGAAAATCCAAAATAAAACCAAGTGAAATGGTCTTTTTGGCACTTATGGCACTAATAGTGCCATAAGTGTCAACGGAAATCCAAAATAAAATCAAGTAAAATATGGGCACTTGGCACTAATAGTGTCCTTAAGTGCCTAGGAAAATCCAAAATAAAACCAAGTAAAATCTTGACACTTATGACATTAATAGTGACATAAGTGCCAACGAAAATCCAAAATAAAACCAAGTAAAATGGTCCTCCTGGCACTTATGGCACTAATACGTGCAACACAAATATAGAAACAACAACAATAGAATTAAGAAATCATGATGTGAAGAAGGATGAAGCACATGAAACAAACAAAAAAAATCCTAAATAGGATCATTTAAACCATAAATGAAATATCTAAACCCTACGAGGAAGTAGTTTAAAATGATCTTTTTGGCACTTATGGCACTAATAGTGTTATAAGTGTCATACTTGCAGTACAAATACAGAAACAACAGCAATAGAATGAAGAAATTGTGATGTGAAGAAGATAAAATACATGAAACAAACAAAAAAGTAAAAAGCAAACAAAATCTCATACCAAAACTTCATCGACGCGGAAAAGAGATAGAGAGAGAGAGAGAAAGCACAATTAAAAAAAAAAAATCAATCATCACTGACACAGAGCCCCAGCAATCGCTCCTGCTTCCTCGAGCTCCGCGGGGCCGCCAGCAGTCGCAGTCGCTCGATGCGGGAGCCCTCTGTCCATTGTCGCCTACCTCTCACTTGATTCAACACCAACAAATGTAAAACAGTAATTGGAATTGCAAGCACACGATCTTTGGCTCTGTGATTCGATTTGATTTGATTTATTATTAGTCAGCAGCAATCAGCAAAAGAAATGGAGATGAGCCAGCCGAGCAAGGTGGCCATCTGCGTGCGATCAATCCACTGCGATTTTGACACCAAAAGCTAAAACTCAAGGATTCAGACGTAATATAAAAACGATCAGGAAAACAAGTGCGATGGGTAAAAAGGGCAAATTAGGCATACCGCCTAATTAATAACCAGATTTTGATGTCTTAATATTAGAAGCCAAAAATTAATTTTTGTTCCTCATTATGACCATTTGAGTAGATTGTTTCTATATTAACCCTCAATTATAAACACTATATAAAATTTGAAATACATAGTACAATCTATGAAAGGAAAAAATAAACATTTAATACAAATGGAAAGGCCAATGGCCTTTTCATATGATAAAAAAAGTAATTGTTGGGCCATATTAATTGTGGCAATATCCTAATTCCTAAGACCGAGTATAACAGTGATCATGAGATATTCATAATTCAAAAAAAAAATATTCTTAAATCAATTATTTCGATCGAGCGTGATCTGATTTCAATCAAAATGAGACCTTGTGATCTCTTTCAATTTTAGATAAAAATTAAAAAATAAAAAATAAAAAAAATTGGACACATATCAACCATAATTTAATTCCAATCAAAACGAGACCTTGTCATCTCTTTGAATTTTAGATAAAAGATTGGACACGTATCAAGTATACTTGATTAATTGTGTATATTTAATTTAGATATTAAAATAAAATTTTATACTTTTATACTCTTTATTAAAAATTATACACACACATATATATATATATATATCAAAATTCATTATTTCAATTTGTGTGCAAAAGAAAATCATGGTAAGCGTGGTGTGATGAAATAAACGCGAGATGCTACAGTGTCTCGAAACAAAGTCACCTGAGTTGACCAGGTACGTGCGTAGAGCGCATCAGGCGCAATTTAGGATACCACCAAAATTCACCGTAATTTCTACAACCGCAAAATTCCAATCCTCCACCATTTCGCTTCCTCTTCCTCTTTCCACTTTTACTCTCTCTCTCATCTCCTCTGGTAACTCCTGCTGCAACCCCCAAATTCATTTTTTTAGTTGATTAATCGCTTTCACTTTTACGACTTTGTTTGCTTCGTACTTGGATTTTATTTTATTTTTCTTTCGTTGTTGGTGGAATTGTTAGGCGTGTTGTATGTCGGTTCGTGATTCAGATGGTTCTTGTTATTTGAAGAGGAATTAGTTGTGTGAGGCTTTTCCTGGAAGAAAGGAAAGAAAAATGATGTATGCAGTTATTGTGGGGAACTTAGGGTTACTGATGCTGGATTGCTGTAATTTACTCGGGAACTTACTCAAATTTATTGCGTTATAATTAATGATCATAGTTTTTCGTTGCCTAGGTTTTTGTTTTGCGTTGCCGAATTCGCAGTCTAATTTTTGTTAGTCTCTGAAATCAGCATAGAGTTTTATGCATACTGGTAACTTGCTTATACATATTCTGGGTCTCTATCTTTTGTGGGCAGATCTAACCGTGAAATGTACACGATGAACTAGCCGAACTGAACCCTAGATAATTAATTGAATATGGTCCGGGCTGCATTGGGAGATCTCATATTAGTTATTTGTATCAAATTGTTGATTTGCTAGAACTGCTTCAAAACTTGGCTAGTTGATTTATTTTCACCCTAGCTTGTGAACTCTAGTCGTCTCTGTGTTATGGTTAAATCATAGACGTGTGGATGCAGGAAATCGTGCGGAGGGTTAGAGATTGTGGCGCAGACTTCTTGTTTAAGATTATAAAAGCCGAGAAAGCATGTCAAGTGGTGGAAACACTCATTGGTGCTACCAGTGCAGTCAGCCTGTACGACCTCAAGGCCGTAACTTGGTCTGCCCCTACTGTGATGGAGGCTTTATACAGGAGCTGCCCGAAGTTATGGGTGCTCACTCCTGGTGATGGTTCTGGACTAGGTTTTATGGCTCCTTCGCAAGATCCGAGATTTGGTATTATGGATGCCTTTGCTGCCCTAATGAGGCATAGGATGATAGGAAGGGACCCAAACTTTGATGTCAGGGGACGACCTGCCATGCTCAGTGAAAGAAGTGCGGGTATTGGTACGAGGCCTCCTGGCCAATTATTGATATTCCATGGCCAATCTCCCGTTGCTGTCGATCCATTTGATTTCTTTTTCAGTGATGGACATGGAATGGGGCAAAGACGAGCTGATTTTGGTGATATCTTTATGGGGCATGGGTTGCAGGAATTGATAGAGCAGCTGAGCATGAATGATAGGCGAGGTCCGCCTCCAGCACCTCGTTCTGCAATTGATGCTATGCCTACCATCAAGATTTCCCAAAGGCATCTAAATACAGATGCTCACTGCCCAGTATGTCAAGATAAGTTTGAATTGGGCACAAGAGCTAGACAGATGCCATGTGATCATATTTACCACTCAGACTGTATTGTGCCTTGGCTAGTCGAACATAATTCATGCCCCGTTTGTCGTGTTGAGCTGCCTTCGCTAGGTTCTGGAAATGCTCGCTCTAACTGGAGTCAGAGAGCAATGAACACAAGCAGTAGTGGTGGAGGTGGCGGAGGCAGCAGCACCAGCACCAGCAGAAGGGACAGTAATTCTCAGAGTCAGGGGAGGTGGAATCCATTTTCATTCCTATGGCCTTCAAACTCATCGAGTCAAAACACTCAACGCCAATCAGGAAACGAAGGAAACAGTGCAGCAGCTCCGAATGAGGAGCATAGCAGGACACGGTGGCCTTTTGACTATTGATTTTGCATCTGAAGCTGCGTATTCTTCTTCTTCTTCAATACTCCCTCTTTTATTTGTTTCTCAATCATGTTTGTTGTTGTGTGCCTCAAAAAGTCTGGGTTACGGTTTCTGGTTGTTAAATCTTCTTGGTAAATCTTTTGGAGTTTAAACGATTTCCCCGCTTGTATGCTAAACTTACACCACTTGTGAAAAGATCAACCCCATATTGTCCTTAAAAACTTGTGTCTCCATTTTTCCACGTATCTCTCTCGGAGTTTTGTGCTCAATGTGACAAGTACTCGTTCGATTTTAGTTGTGAGCTTCCCCTTGATTTGCAGAATTTTGCTGAATAGGGGACTTGGAATGAGAACTTGATGACATCTGAGACGTTCTTGTGCTGCCACTTGCTTCTTGGTCCTTGTTTGATTTGCTACTCTTTTTCATATGTTTAGGGGCTATGGTTTAGGGTTTAGGGTTGTGATTGATTCTTCTTGATTTCAATGCTATGTTGCTCTTGAAATATGTTTTGTTTGAAAATATATCCTCCTTTTTGGGAAACTTATTTCATATCAAGTGATACAAACCAATCTTGTAATGCTGACTGAGCAATGACAGATTGACAGAAAATAATGACAAATTCGGCAAAATTGATGAAATTTAACTTCAAGAATCTCCACTTTATTATGTTAACCGATTTAAAAATTATAATACTCCATGTTTGGAGTTGTGTAACAAAAGTCGGAAAAATAAAAGTTACAAGAATTTACAAAAAAAAAGAAGTCGCCATGAATACAGGTCTTCATTACTTATTAGCAAAAAAAAAAAAAACAAAGTAGATGTATCGTATATATTTATATATTTTATTGAGATTCCTATATTTGTTTGATGGCTTCTCGTAAATTTGTTTTATTAATCCACAGCTTCTATGAAGAGTGAAACAAGGTGTTTGCTATTTTAAAGCAAAATAATTAGTGGTGCTGCCACACCAAATATAGCGTTAATACCATGAAGTGAAAGAGAATTGCATCGACAACTAAGGAATTGATCCTATAAGATGATATTTGAATTTCAAAAGATTTTTGGCATAATAAAAGACAACGAAGCAAAGAAACTGTAATGCTTTTTCCCATTAAGATTTTGTCAATTGACATGAAGAACAAAGGCAAAAGCATCAAAGAACCAACACCAACATCAAAAGCAAGCGCATGATCCCTTTTCTTTATTCATAGAATCCCTCGCCATTCACTTACAGTGTAGGAGAGGAAACAACCTGTCTGGGTAAACTGAACAGGTCTTTCTCTTCAAACGGCGAAGTCCATTCCCGCGAGGCAGCAGCAATCGGGTCGTTCCCGTCCATTGCTGCACCATTCCCATTCGACAGCCCGGGCCTCATAGCGGACTTCACACCCGCACCATAAGCAAACGAATCATATGAACGAGTATTGGTTTGAATGTAGTTTGCCCCAGTCCACAGACCGTTAGGTCTTGGCAATACTGACCCACGATCCAAACTCCAGTCTATATTGGTGTAATCAAATTGCAACATTGAGCTGCCGGTGCTCCAGTCCACCTGCGATGAAATCCCAGATGTGCCGCTGGCACCAACGCAGGAGAAGAGACCGAGGGAGGAAGGTGCAGCAAGTGCTGGTGATCCGCCTCGCCCCCAGAAACCATTGTTGGCTCTTTTAGTTCCTGATGAATCCATTGAGCCACTACTGGACATAAATTGCTGCTGTGACGACTGGTATGGAGGTTGGCTGTACAACTGATTTGAGCTAACAGCGTTAGACACAGCAACGGATGGCACAAATCCATGTGGCTTCATTGTTTCACCAGAACTAGTATACCAACTCATAGCCATCGGTCCGGGAGGAGACGAGCTAATACTTGTGCTGGGAGCCTGCTTTGCGTTAATAGATTGAGGTCGCTGCATGACAATGACTGGTTCTTTGACTGATCCAAGCTGCAAATTCTTCAATTCATTTCCAACTCCAACATAGCGAACATCCGTCTTGGTTAGAGTTGGTGATTGTGATGCTAAAGAAAACGACGCAGATGGATCTGACCCTGCACTTACCCACCTTTTCTCTGCTGGCACAGCAATCTGCTGTGGTTTTGCCCAGTCAGTTTTAGGTGGTATTTTCTTCAACACCTGCATGCTTTTGGTCGCAGCAGGATCCACTAAAGACCCTAGCATTGTTGGAACTTTGGTATAGTTGAAATCTTTGTCATCCCTTCTCTGCTGTACAGTGGTAGCTGAAGTAGACTTTGGCTGTATTCTTAAAGAATTTTGACTAATCGCAATTGCTAGCTTGGTATTTGCAACAGTAGGAGTATCGCCATTTTCATCAGGCTTAGACGGGACAGCAGGAGGATCTTCCTTTTGTGTCTTTAATGATTCTTCAGCCCTGTCAAGATCGCCCTCACAGGATACTACAGCTCTTTCCACCTCTTGTTTGGAAGCCTTATATCTAATTTCCAAATCTGTAATGCGAGCAAGCTCATCCGATATGTCAATTTTCAAATTACCCCCACCATCGAGATTGTGTTCCAATTTCTTGTCTTCTTCACCACCTTCAAAAAGCCATGATACTGATTCCTCTACCCTACCTTCATTCAGAATAAGAGCCATCGTCGCCCGCTCTTGGGAGAAACCCATAGCTACAAGCTGTTGTGCCAGTGCTTCCAGCTTCCTCGACATGAGATAGCCACTGCACCGTTCGTGCAACTCTTGAGCTCGCCTCTCCTTTTGACGCTGATGTTTCCTCTCATTCTTCTGCCGTATTTTCTCTCTTTTGTCATTGTCAGCTCCAGGTATTATATCCTGGCGCGTAAGCGGTTGAGATGGCTTTTCTTTATGGTCTTCAGAGTCACCAGACCAACTACCATTATTGGAAATAGAATCATACTCAACGCCAGTTCCTGATGAACTTCCATTATGATCATCGGTGTCATCTATATTCCGGAAACGACCATTAACATGAAGCGGACTGGCAGAAGGCACTGGTGCTGATTCAAATGTATGAAATGTTCCCAGAACAGGATTGTATCCACTTGCTGGGGCCCCACTACTGGTATTAACATGACCCAAAGGCTTTAGAGAATTCTTTGGAGCTTCCTTGCCAATCTTTTTATCTTTGGACTTAGATTTGGATGCTGGAGACATATCTGCAACTTCAAGCTCTATTTTCTGCAAAACTAAAGGATAAGAAGATTAGGCAATGAACAGTCACAGGCTCGGCCAAACATGCATATAAACACAGGCATTGATTGTCTTCTGGGTAAGTCTTGGTTAGAATATGAGAAAATAATTTGTTTCCCAATTGTGAAATAATAAATCCAACCCAAGGTGCAATTGAGTATAAAATCAAAGTCTAGCAACCTTCCCAATAAAATCTTAGATCTTGGTCAATAAATTTTATGTGCATGCCAAAACATTGATAAGATAAAATTAAACAAGGCAAAATATAATTAGTTGGCATGACTTGCATCATGAAACAAAAAGTACAAAGAGGGAGGAACATGTAATACCAGGACTCTGTACCAGCACTTTTGCAAAATATATGTACAAACATAGTTTTGAATTTGATTCAGTTAACTCCAAAAATTTGCCACAATGAAAGAAAATAGTGCATGACAAAGGAGATCAGTCAGAGAAGAAACATTATATCATATAGAACAAACATGCAAAAGAGATCAGTTAGAGCAGGGAACATTATATCATATTCAACAAACATATTATATCATATTCAACAAACATATAGCACAAAACAATATATGCAAGAACTAACTGAGTATAGCATTTCCCTATCATTAGACCATAAATAAAAAGCTTTCGCCGAGATGCCCTTTCAATCAGGGGAAAAGCCAATACATGTGCTCCCATTTAGAAACACAAATAGTTCCATTTGATATTAAGCTTATCCTGCAAGTATTCATACTTCTCAATACTGGTTAGAAGAAGCACACATCTCTTGCTCTCTTATTCAGTTTAACCGTCCTTTTATTAAATATTTGCAATGTATACAGTATTCTAATTTCAGACCCTTGATGTGACTTCTTTAAGTGATTGGCATATTGTAATTCAAAAATTCATGAAAGCTATTGTGTCAACATTATATTCAACTTATGTAGTCATCTCCGCAGTTATCATTTCCCAACCTTAATGACTACCTTCACATCATCTTTCAGAGTAACTACTGAGCACCAAATAATTATGCTTATATTTCCGACCCACCATAACACATATCTGAAGAAGGAGCTGCTGGGCATACAACAAATCCTTTTGCACATTCACATATCTATCTTGTTTCATCTCAGTTAGGTCAAATCACTACACAACACATACGACATATCAATACTAAAAGACATTAACCATACAACAAACATAGCGTCCACACCTACGTCCACATGTCTGTTTTGTTTTTAACTTTATTAAATTGTTATATGCATCTCACTTCAATACTACTGAACCTAAAATTGTCAGTTGAACTAGAGAAAATAACTAAAATGTCCTCCCAGCTCCAGCAAAAGCAAAAACAAATGTAAAGATAATAAATCATCTTAACATGCAAAAGATTAATCAAATAATAGCTAATGACTTCAAAAGAAACAGTGAAACACACACGCACACACATCCAAATCAGACCAGGTTTCCTCCAAGGAAAAACCACTAACAATCAAAATCAATTTCCCCCAAAAAAATTAGGGGAACGGCTCATCCACACTCAACAATCCTATAAAACAAGATATAACTCCTTAAATACGGTGAGAAAAATAAATTTAAATCACAAATTTACAAAACAAAAATCCATACAACCATTCAGCCATCTGCATTCAAAACGACAAATGTAAGGGGGGGGGGGGGAAGGTAACATCAGTCCGTAGATCAATCTAACAGAAGATTATGAGAACAAGCCCCCACCAAACAAGGAGAGGGAAAAAAAACGCGGCGAACCAAATTCATCTAATCCAAGGCCAATGCAAATACATTCCAAAATCTAAACAAACAAAATCACGCCGCAACCCTAGCCTCCCTCCGACAGATCATCGAGAAAGCGACGCAACGCAGCAAAACCTCACCTTAACGGATCGATGCGATCGATGACAATATCGAGCGCCGCGGCGTCAAATTGTTGTCGTACGAGGATGGAGGATTGGATTTAGTGTCAGAACAGACAGAGAATTCGCGAAATGTTATATAGAGAGAGAAAAAATGGATTGCGAAATGTCTTTATATATGTAGAGAGAAAGAGGGGAGAGGGGGTAATGCGAGGCTGAAAAATAAAACCGAATCGACAGCAATTAGGGTTTTTCCCCCCCCTTTTTTTAGAGAAACCCTTTTTCAATAAAGTGAAAGGGAATTAGTAATTTTTTTTGTAAAATTAATAAAATAATAATGAGTGATACATTCTTCCATTTTTGGAATGAACGAGTGATACATTGTAAAATACTCCATCTAAATTGAGATAAAGGGTAATATGTAAAATATAGATAAAATAATATTTATTCCGTCCATAAAGATTGTATATATATATATTTTTTTTGTTTGTTCGATAGAGATTATATATTTTTCTTTTTTAAAAATCATGTTTTACTATATTTTGAATTTTATTCACATTCAATATTTATGAAATGAGCTGATTTTCGTAAAATCCTCGACTTTTCACTAAATTCAATTTTTTACCATGACTTTTGTAATTGAGATCAAAATTCATGATCGGCAATTTAATTTGATTTTTCTCACGACGACTTAATATCCCCAAATTAGTGCTGATGTGGAAACTGTAATTACATTGTGGCTTCATCGTCCGACGAATACAAACAATGTCATTTATTTTTAACATAATATTGTGTCGTTTCAACATTAAATTTCAAATAAATTGAAATTGAATACGGATATGAACAGAGTTTGTCGTAATTTTATCTGGTCAAAAGACAGGTCAATTTGTTTAAGAGCTTATTTTGTCAAACACTTAAAAAAACTTATAACCCCAAAACAACTTATAAGTTGCTCTAAAGAGCTTATAAGCTCAGCTAGACTACTAGCAGGGTTACAAGCTACATATCCCCCCGCCTTTCATGCATTATTTCTTGCGCAATTATGAGGCGGATTATTTATTTGATAGTCTTTGGCATTTTTGTAGCAATTTTATTGAAGCTTAGTCTCTAATTGTTTATAATAATATTCTTTCTTTTTTTTTTGAGCAAAAATTGTTTATGATATTCTTCTATGCAATATATATCTGATTTTACACCTGCACACCTAAATTGAACAGCTTAAAACATAGCACGGTAACATCCATCTTATGATTACAAGACTTGTTGGATCCTTTTATGATTATTTTAGTTTACTCTCACATTTGAGTCATTTTTTTATATAAAAAGATACAGCTAATGCACTTTCTGTCCCACTAAAAGTGACATGTATTTTATTTTGGACTATAAGTGACATGTTTTCATAAATGAAAAAATTTAACCTTCTAAAAAATATAGATCCCACCATTCTTCTTTAATTTACACATTCTTTTTAATTTTGGTGCTGATTACAAGAAGACATGTCAAACTTCCATCCCAAAAGTTTTGCTTCCGTGCCATATTAAACTCCATCCAAAGATCAGAATTTCTTTTATAAATATTTTAAAGATCCCACTATATTTGAAATTGACACTGTCCCTATTTTTTTGTATCAAGCACCACAAAATCCATTTGACTTTGGCTGTACTTTTCTAGAGTATTCCACGTGATTTAACATGTCATCTTTTTAGATAACCATTTTACATTTTTAATATGTCATCCTTTTAGATAACCATTTTACATTGTACTCACCTGAGAAAGGTTAAACGGAGAATGCTAAATATTTAGAGAATAGAGAAATCGGAAACAAAAACGAACAGATCTACAAATTTAACGAACAGATCAATGTACCGCATGAACAACAATTTGCCCAGGGTTCGAATCCTGTTGGTGACGAGATTTTCTTTTTTTTTTACTAAATACGTCTGTTCAAATTGCTGTTCATGCGGTACATTGATCTGTTCGTTAAATTTGTAGATCTGTTCGTTTTTGTTTCACGATTTCTCTATTCTCTAAATATTTAGCATTCTCTGTTTAACTTGACTCGTACTCACCTTATCCATAAAAAATAATCTTAAAAAAGGGATAATACCAATCTTAATAAAAATGATTAAATGTACTCTGAATGCGAATGAAGAAGAAATCTCATTTAAAAGATAACAATATTAATAATAATAATTAATTATATTGTGAGCAAAGAAAATAACTCACCATGTGATTAAAAAGAGTAAATAAATAGATGTATTAACATAAATAAGTTGTAGAGTATTGTTTAAAAATAAAAAGTGACTAATTTTTATGGACGTTTCAAAATGACAAAAATAACATATTTTTTTATGAATGAAAGAAATATTAAAAATGAACTCACACATCTTTACTCTTTTAATAATCGTGCCAAAAAAAAAAAAAGTAAAGTCAGCTGGGACAAAGGAAGTAGATTATAGTGGGATGATTGTAGGTTTCCCTTAACATAAAAGAAGTAATAAAAAAGCTAACACATTAGCATAAGATAAAAAAAACTTACATTTGAGTGGTACAAAATAAATTTCATCGAAATGTTATCTTACATAGAAATTTCTGGCAGAATAAACTAAAGACTAATGATGTTTTGAGTTGAAGCTTGTACGGACTCAGTAGCATATTCTTGATCAGTCGTAGAATGTTCTCCGCAAAAGACTGGCTTCGTTTTTAAAAATGAAGCACGTAGTTTCATAGCTGCATTAAAAAGTTATACTGGCTTCTACTACATACCATTTCGGAATCTCAAGAGCTTGCAACCACATCCCATCTCCATATTGTTCCATCTTCACAGCAGCAGAGAATGGTGCTGCACCCACATGGATTAATATGGTTTACTCGCTCCAACGTCGTGTAAATTAGAGAGAGAAAGAAAAGTGGGATCAGGAGTTCATACCTTCCATCAAAAGACATGGCGGTTAATCTAATTGGAGATTTCGACTGGACATGGGACAATCTGAGAATGCATGCAGCAAATGTGTAAGAAGCTATAGCAAAGAAAGTGAGCGGGGCAAGCCAAGGAGACACACCTTGCAATGAGAACCGGAGGGTTAGACTGAACTTCCCACACATATATCTTCCCTTCCCTATTCCCTGAAAACAGCAAATTAAGAATACGGGGATTATGGAACAGCTGTAGCTTGGCTACTTTTATTTTATACTTATTTTGTTGTGGTTGTACTCAAAAGTCCATGAACAGTATGGCAGAATGATGGGGATTACCTACTGCTGCTGCCTTGTAATGGAAATCACAAGAAAACTTGATAAACCAAATATCACACTCGGGAACAGGATACTTTTGGAGGATGTCAACCGTACCCTGAAAAGAACTCATCAAGCTGTGTAAGCAATCATACCATATATGGCGAAAAGATCATATTTAAGCATGCAGATCTGAACATATCAGTAAGCTTGAAAATGATCATTCTAACCTCTCCAGGAGATTGTTCTTTCATTTTTGGTTCCCATAGTACAAGTTCATTATCAACACTCTGCAAATACGAAACAAATTATCATCATCCAAGCATAAAAATTGCTAACCCATAAGAGAATGGAAAGCAACATGGCATATAGAATAATTAAGGTCGCACAGTCCTGTTTAAATTTCAGGAAAACTCTGATAGCAGTAGATCCCTATATTTTGCTTCCTGAGTATTTCCAGAGTATATTTTCATGCAAATAGTACCACTTTGGTGGTGTATGAAAAAAATAAGTGTAATCGGAGAAGTAAGCAAAACAACCAATTAAAGAATGAAGGGAAAGAAAGCAGGAAAAAAGATTCTAGTCTTCCTTGCTTTTACAATATTGAACAGATGAGTGAGTGGCAAAAGTACTATTATGATGAGAAGTTAAACTCGAGCTAATTCTTTTGCCAAGGCATTGTGATTATTTACCTTAGAGAGCATAAAATCACCAATCCACCGGTTGCAGTCAACATAATTTGTATGTACTGATGCAATAAATATCTGGAAAAACGAAAAAGAGCCGACAGGTGAAGCACAACAGCTTTATGCATTCAGCATGATATATATCAGGCATGGAAGACTAAGAAGATAATGAAAAGAAGAATAAACAAAGACTAACTGGGAACTGGACGTATTTTGTTGGAAATTTGGAAGGTAGGTCTGTCCAAGTAAATGATTTCTCTACGTATGTCCAAAATTCTGCAAGAAGTTTACTAATAAATAAAACCAATATCACACCATGCAGAGAATAATCCACAGTAGACCACGAGCTTCAATGACAATAAGGCATTTGTTAATAAATTGTTGATCTACAAGGGAAACACAAACTAGCTTACAGTGAAATAAAGTAATGAGCAGTATCGAAAACAATCCAGTTTCCATACTTGTAAGCCACAGCTTCATCTTTTTACCAGGAATAAGAAAATTAAATAGCAAACCACAAAATGACCATATTTAATACAGGTACAAGCAAATGGAGCAGATTGCATTGCTGATTAATTGTGAGTAAAATACATAGCCAAAAAGTAGTGAAACACAAAAAAGTGAAAGCATCTAGGCTTGTAAGGAAGTTAACTGATCTCAGAAGGTGCAAAAAGAAGTTAAATGATCTCAGAAGGTGCAACGATGCAGCTAAACATCACAAAACAACCCCTCTGAAACGCATCACATTTATCAATTTATAAGTGACTTTATCAATCAAATAGACAAGAAAAAAACACAGCACCCCTTACCTTTCATTGACCAGATCTTGACAGTGTTATCCATTCCACAGCTTGCGATGCGGTAAATGTCAGAGGGGTGGAAGTCCTATATTGGCAATAACCCATGACAAGTAAGATACTTCCCAAAGAAAGAAAAACAAGAGAATTATAACGAGAGAAGGTATGATGTTATAGCATACCACACTAAGAACTTCATTGCGATGGCCACCTGCACCCGCAAATATCAAAATACATATCCCAGTATGAATATTCCACAGGCGCACAGATTCATCCTGATTCATTTCTTGGGTTAAAAAATTTATATGAAAGTAAATACCAAAAAGTCCCAGTCATTCCTCCTATTCTGGGAGATGGTACGAATAATAGGAGATTAAGATTGAGATTCACAAACTCAATGCTAACACAAGCAGGTGTAAGAAAAAACAAAAATATCACTCACTTTGCTCGCTGACACAACAAGGGATGGTTTCAGTGGCTGAGTCCGAATTTCATTAATAGAATCCCCATGACCAACGAAACTCTGCAGACATTTGAATTAGGACAAAACAAGAGACAAGTGGCTGTAACATTGCTTCCTCAGCAAATTTTTCTGCCAAACATAAGGGCATATGATCCCAAAAGCTTAAAAGAAGAAAATGAAGAATCCATCTATATTCCAAATAGACAAGGACAACCACAAATCAATAAGAATAAAGCATTACAACTACTAAAAAAATGTTTAAGCCTGTTTCCTAATCCTGTATTCCACATGTTCAGCATTCAGGATTCAGAAGCAGATCAACATTTAGCTTTCAAGCAAAACTACCTTGTATATCTTCTCACTGCCAGTATCGATAACACGGATGATTCCATTAAGCCCTCCAGCCACCAAAAATGGCGTTCCATCAATATTGCAAGCCCAACTGACTGTGTAGAAAGATTCATCCTTCTGATCTACGTAGCAAACACAATAAAACATAGTGTCTGAGAAAATGCATCTTCAGCTAAAACTACTCAAAAGATGAATAAAATAGAAGCTTAAATTTGTTCACATCTTCATCAATGTAGGATTGCAGCACAGCTATAACACCACCATCCAGACACTGGTAGACAGTCACCTAAAACATAATAACCACGAAGAGAATATCACCAATTCTCCCGATTTACATCAATAATGCGAGAGAGAGAGTAGATACGCGATTGCCGCCGGCGGTGGCGAAGGCGTTGAAGTAGCGGGAATCAATGAAATTGAAAACAACGGCGTAAATGGGGCGTTTGCCTTCCTGAAGCCTATTAGTGACCCTGTACTCCCGCTTCTTCGACGGCGTCAGCGATCCCGCCACCGCCTCGCAACCCAACGGAATCCGAGCCATCGGCCGCAGGGTTTGCGTTTCGGCTTCGGGTCTTCAACACAGCCACCTGAGTTGTCTTCGACATTTTGAACCTAAGTCGTTGTTTCACCCACTAAAATCAAACGCGCTTTCTTTTGCGTAACCGATATTTAACAAAATTGTTCTAAAATGACACGAGAATCAATCTTTCAACTAAACTAGTTTTTCCCCACTAATATTTAATTAAGAGTTCTCTTATAGTATATATACTAAAAATGGAACTTTTAATCAAAAATTAATTTTAAATCAATTTCAAAATTATTAATTAAGATTTCTCTTATAGTAAATGGAACTTTTAATCAAAAATTAATTTCAAAATTAAATTTAGTGGTTCACAATGAAAGAAGCCGAGTCATCTCATTTTTCGTAGTTTTAAGATCCCAGAATTTCAGTAGTATTCAACTCTTATCACACTTGAGATAGAAGGATTCTACTGACTTTTCTCAACTAATAACAAATTGGCTTCTTTTTAGAAAGCACTAGTATTATTCTCGTGTGATACACGGTGATATCTATTTAATTAAAATAGTAAAAAAAAAATTAAAATATTATATTTAGAAAATAAAATTCTATAAATTACTTATATTTTTATATAAAATAGCTCTAATAAGGATAGTAGCAATTATTATTATTATTATTATTATCTTCACAAAAAATATCATAACTTATTTTAAAATACATCCATGTTTAAGTAAAAATATTGAGTAGTCGTGCTTCACTATTTGATAGTTCTAATAGCCAAATTAGTCCAATCGTATATTATATTGTTTATATTTTAGTCATTTTTTTCAATCAAGATTCAAGGACGAAAGAATAAGACAAAAAAAAAAGTTTTAATATCGCATCAACTTTACCTCTGCCAAACATCAACCTTGGCGGTCAGCTCCGTCAACTTTAGAGCTTAGCTTCGTACAACCTTGGCGATTATCCTTACCACAATCTTAACGGTCAACTCTGCACTAACCTTGGGGCTCAACTCTGCCAACCTTGATGGTCCACTCCAAGATATAAAATGTTGTAATGAGACATGGGCTCAATTGCCTCGATTAATGGACTTTAGCGCTATATTTACTTTGTAATCTATTAATATGATTCTCATGTGTAAAATTATTAAATCATTCTTTACGCATTCAGCCCATTTTTTAGAATTTTCAATGTTATTATCTTTTTTAAATTTGCTAGTGAGATTCAAACTAGACCCGAGTAAAAATCAAAGTTGATTGAATATTTTAGCATGTAAAAAAAATGATAATAACATATTATAATGAATATTCTTTTAAAAATAAGTACAATGCATGTTTTCTGTAAAGAAGTTCTTAAAAATATAAATTTAAAAATATGTATTACCATGCTTTAGTCAATATTACAATTGTTAGTTTTTTATTTTTTTATTATTATTTCATCATAGGCCCCCTATTTATGTACACAATATTTTTTTAGGACCATTTTTTTTATTCATTAAAGATTATGTATTTTTATAGAATATAACACAATATTTTTTTATATTTTAGCACAACACATGATTAATCAATATATAATTAATTATCTATACAAAAAATTAGTAGTATCAATTTACTAGTAACAGTGAAGAACGTAGGAAGTTGAATGGAAGTCGGACTCAGTAAAAGAAAAGAAAAGGTAAATCGCCAGGGGTCGTGGGGCCCGCTAAAAACGAATCTACCCAAAATTGATTCCCTCCTTTTTCTATTTAATGTAATTAATTAGTAAAATTTATCCGAAGACGTAACGATTTTGAATTTTATGCGGGCAACAGGGTTAAAACTTTTGAGTTGGGAAGCTTCGTATATATACATACGATACATACAAACTCGGGTACATGCATATGTTTGTGCGCGCTGTGTGTGTATTCGGACACTGTTTTGAAGCTAGGGTTTGCAAAATTGGAGTGTTTGAGCCATGAGAAAGAAGCTTGACACTCGGTTTCCGGCGGTAATTAGTGTTTTTACCATATCCGTTTGTAATTTTATGAGTTGTTTAAATGATATCACCTTTTTTGCCGTGCTTAAATTATGCGATTTGCTCGTGTCTGCAAGCTTGAGTTGGAATTTAAATTTCAGATTATGTTTGGTACTTCTGTTATGCAATAACTATGTCAGAGTATTTTTTTTCCTTCTCTCTGTTTTCGTTATCTTGATAATTACTGAATTGAGAGGAATATCAAGGGGGTAAATGTGTGAACCAGTCCTCAGATATTTAAGTGTAATTTCTACGTCTCAAGCGAGGAACAAAGTTCGAGATAATTGTGCTTTTGTTGGTTTTGTGCAGGATTTGAATTTAGCAGTTGGCGGGTGGGGTGGGGGTTGTGGCGGTTACCGTTAGCTTATTAGAGATTCAAGAAGCTATGCCGTAGCTTTAGTAAAAATACATATTTGGAAAACAAGGATTTTTTTGGAAAAATGAGTTCTGTGTACTATTGAGACCACTGTGTACTATGTTTAATTGTTGATCAATAAATTGTCATGTTGTGTGACTTGAATTCATTTTGCAGGCTCGAATAAAAAAGATAATGCAAGCTGATGAGGATGTAGGGAAGATTGCTATGGCCGTACCACTTCTAGTATGTATGTATATCCACGTATCATCTCCTATTCGTCTCATACTTGCTATCTACCAGTTGTCTGGGATATATATGTGTCAAACTAATGTGTTTTTTCATGTTATGTTGGATTTATTTTTGCTGACTGCTATAAACATTCAGCTAAAGCTCTGGAACTATTTCTGCAAGATCTATGCAACCGGACGTATGAGGTTACCTTGAAACGGGGGGCAAAAACTCTAAGTTCTTTGCATTTGTAAGTTACTAAGTTTCTTGTAGTCTTGCTCATTTTTTGCTGGCCACAGATATATCATCACAAGACTTTATCATGTAATTTTACTTATTTCCCTTGCAGGAAGCAATGTGTACAAAGCTTTAATGTTTTTGATTTCCTGCGGGACACCGTACATAAGGTACCTGACTTGGGTGGTGCAGATGCTGCGAACGAGGATAAGTCTACTACAAAAAGAAGGTTGACATGCATATGAAATAGCTGCTTTCTGAGTTGGGGAAAGAAATTTGAAGATTTAAAATTTATATGCTATTATCTTATTTCGTGCAGGAAGTTTTCAGAGGATGAAGAGTCTGGTAATGAGGATGGCTCGAAAAGGATATGCATGGTATGATAATTTTTTAGATTACTTGATCTTGAATTTTGGCATGTAATCCAACATTTATATCTTATAACCTAAACTTTTATATGCAATATAAAAAATATTTAATTCAATTATATGTTGTCCATGCATTTTGTGCCTTTTTTCACGTTTTGTCTTGGATATCAACTTGCAATTTAATGGAGGCTTATGATCTATTACTAATACCTGCTTCTATAAACCTGACCGGTCCTGTTTTACACAGGGCTAGTAAATATATTTAAAGTACTCCGTACTTGTTACCATAATAGAATATTCTTCCTTGTTCATTCATTTGAATATTTCAAGGCTCCCTGGAAGTCTAGAACAGTGAGAATATATACTCTCGAATGAATGTTCAAGTTTGTAATTTCATATCTTTGTCCCTTTTTTGTGGAATAATGTTAATAACATTTATTGATCCTTGGTGGATGCTTATTTGGTACAGCGTGAGACTAGCCAAACCAGCAGCAATGGGAGAAGCAGGGGTAGGGGCAGGGGCAGAGGTCGTGGCAGAGGTAGTCGAACATTGCACAAAGAATCACTTGATCAGTATGAAAAACTTGAAGATAATTCTGACATCTCTAACCAGAGTGGCAATAACCAAAAAGAAAACCTAGAAAGGTCATGTAGTGTTGTAGCTGATACTGCTGCAGATTCAAGAACTACAGGCAAAAAAGATGCAGATAAGGCAGTAGTTACTTTTGACCTCAATGTTGATTTAAATGAGAATGGGGACTACACCCTTACCTTAGCTGGAGCCCCTTCTGACTCTTCCGAAAAGCCATCTCGTGGAACAAGACATGAAGATATTCCTGGATGGTCCCTTGATAGCATGGAAAGGCTGGCTATTGATGTAGTTCAACTTGCCAGTTTAAATAAGAGAATGAATGAGGAAGATGAAGATTATGATGAGGAAGGATGATTTGCTGCAATGTTGCTATTGCGTCACATTTTACCTGCATCTCGTACAGCTTAGTAACTTAGTTTGCTAATAATATGGCTAGATGTATATATGTGACTGAAAGAATGTTTCTAGGTGGTCTAGGATTTTAACAGATTGACGTAGAGCATTAAAAGTTTCCTTGTTCTCTTATTAGTGATTCTGTACAATATGTAAAAGTAACCAACATCAACTTTTTATTTAGGATATGCAAAACTTAGTATACTTTTGTCATTTTCCCTGTCTCTTCTAGTTCTATTTTGCTTATTATAGATTTACTGGTGTCAATGTGCTTTGCTAGCAGGTTTGATTTGATAATGCATTCTTTGTGCAGTTAGTACTTGTGTTCCTGTCATGCCTATGTAGACTTCACAGGCATCAAATATTTAAAGATCGGAGAATTTCATCTGTAAAGCTACTGTGCTTATTATCCCAAAATTGCTTTTCTTTTCTTTATATTTGGATGGCAAGACACATCTTTTTTCTGTTTCTGTGCCCTCAAGCAGGTGTTGCTTCTTTCCTGCTAATACGGTGCTGTTCAAAGTAGTCTAGCACCCTTAATCTACTAATTATCAGAAGGTAGAGCTTTTGAGTTAATGCTTATGTTCTGTCTATAACTGAATCGTCGTATACTCATATGCAGAGAGAAGTTGGTGTCTTCAAGATTTTTTGGGGAGCTTCTTGTAAGAGCTTTCCGTTTAGGAGCTAGATATTTTTCTTACGTGCTTCACTTGTTATATTGAAGTTGTTGGCTTTCTTTGGTGTATCAAATGAATCTGAGTGCCTAGCATGAGTTTGGCAATGCAGAAAAGTAAATTTTATCCTTCAGGCAAATCAGTCTGAGGCAGGTTTCCATATCTCTCAACCTGAAAACCTCATATTAACTCGAGTAATGAATTGTGAGCTATGAATCTGAGCGTTGCTATCCCATTATCAGTATTCAAATCTGCATTACTGGATTTATCTTACAGTTACAGCACAAGATCGTCACCAGGTTAGTTGATGCTCTTTCTGATTCAGAGTTCTTCACCTGAAAACTACTTTAGCAATTCTCAAATAAATCATTGCTGGCAGCTTCAATTTCTTTCCAATTATGAATTATGCTATATCATCTCATACATACAGGTGTCGATTCAGGATCGGTTGACAAACGTACATACAATATGGCAGCAATAACTGTCTGAGGAGTAAAGCACTCCAATCATGAGAAAGGTGAGAATCATTGGCTCACTTTATTTCATTGATATATGAGTATATCTTACTGTAGCAACACCTATAACACATCCAGATTTATGTTTACAAACTGTAATATAACTTCACGAGTCATCAGCCACATTATTTAACAAACCATCTCTGGTTTAGATTTTCTGCACAGAGGAGCAAATTGAAGCATCGCCCAGAAGCTTGAATTCTTCAAGTTGCTTGATATTCATCCATGACTGCTCCAACACCTTGGCCTCATATACTTTGTCCTTCCCGCCATCAGCAGCCTCACATACTTTGTCCTTCCCGCCATCAGCAGCCTCACATACTTTGTCCTTCCCGCCATCAGCAGCCTCACATACTTTGTCCTTCCCGCCATCAGCGGCCTCATATACTTTGTCCTTCCCGCCATCAGCAGCCACCAGTGTTATGTAATACATGGTCCCAGCCACCACCTGCTCCTTCACATCTATTACCTTCTTGAATTCCAAAAGAGTATTCTGAAACCACCACCAGAAAAATAATTGAATCAACAAGCACTATTTACCTCACATTTTGAAGTAATCACAATCAAGTAGCATAAGAAGGATGAAGAGGAAAGAGCAACACCTCTTTCTTATTATGTTCAGCGACAGCAAAACGAGCGAGATCTTCTATCTCGATGCTGTTATGCGATTTCTGGCTCGGGTGAATTCCTCCAAAACGAGCGAGATCTTCTTTCTCGATGCTGTTATGCGATTTCTGGCTCGGGTGAATTCCTCCTGCTGTCGCCATGTTCCTATATGTAACGAAGATGATGATATTGTTTGTGTGAATTAGAGATGTCGAGTGGAGCTGGTATTTATAGCCTGGGCTTCATCCAAAACGTGGAAAATGAGGATATTTATTAGTGGTATTGAGATTTTGTTTGTTAGATTTTTACCTTCTCTTTTCAGTCGGCAACAAGGTTAGAACATGGACCACTGTTTCTTGTTTGGAAAACTATATATGACAAGAATTTTAGCTTCCATCAATTTTTACATTACTGATATTTTAACAGGTTGTTTGTGACGTTTTTGGTGCAATTTTAGTCTCTTGAGTTGTTCCAATTGGTGCTATTGATATTATTTGTATGATTTTTTAAACCTACACCTAATTCATGTAGTTTGCCTTTGGGCGTCTGTTTTAGGGTGGTTTGGGTATGAAATTGGAAAAGGAGGCGAAAAGCAGTTTGATGCACACAGTTTATTTGCTAATATTTCCATCTATTGTTATTGGTGCACATTGACATTCCATGTTGGCTGAATTGAAAATTTTATTAAGAAAGAAGGAGAAAAAAATACAGAAAAAAACAGCCGAGTTTCATTAAAACCTTCTTGAAGGATATCAACCTAAAGGAAGAAAAAGAGTACTCGCCCAAAACCAAAAGAAAGAAACGATGGAGAAAACAAACCAAGATACTAAATCGCAGGACAGCAGCGGCGAAAAAACCCAGCAAGAGCAGGAAAAGTGAAGAGCAAACAAAATCCAATGAAGCACCCAAGAACGAGCGAAAAAGCGCAACATGAACCAACTCAAACTACTGAACCACACGCACAAAAGAGAGAGTATATGAACATCCTCATAAACAAGTTGAGAAATCTCAGGAATAGAATGAAGCCAGAAATCTTCCCGAGACAAATTAAAAGTAAGGAAGTCAGCCACTCTATTACCTTCTCGGTAAATATGCGAGCAACGAATATTGAGATTCCATGTTGGAAAATAGGCAGATTTGCTTAATGGTTGAACTAGTAGTGCGTCTCCCGCCCCCCAAAAAAAAAAAAAATGAAAAAGAAAAACTAACTTTGTGAATGTTTGAACTTTTTTGAAAAAAAATATCACATTTTTTGTAGTATTACCGAAGATACTGAGAATTTGTTGTTCATATAGATTTTGGTGAGTAATCATTTAGAAGATGAGTTTCGTATGTAAGGCCGAGGAATTTTAGCCTTTTTCATGACAACTTATGTATGTAATCTAATTTGTTTTTTTTTTGCACGAGAATTAAGAAAGTATGTTTTGTGTGTAAGTGAATAAAGAGTAAAATTTTTACCAAGATAGGTGAGACACCTAAAAAAGAAAAGTGTCTCAAGGTAGGTGAAACGGAGAAAGTATTGTATTATGATATTATTACTTGGCCTTTTTCATTCTTCAATTCAAGATTTGTTTTTTAATTTTGAAATAACATACTATGAATTTTACTGTTCACGCGATCAAAAGTACTTTATGACTGTAATAAAATTTATATTTTGTGGTCATCAATTTATTAATATTTTAATGTGTACACACTTTTTAGATAATCAATTAAACTTTTGAACTATAATATTATTTATGTTTATTATATATACACTTTAAATATAAAGTAGTTGCATGACATGAGAAATATACTCGAGAATACATATATTATTTAATTATAATTACTTAATTATTGTTTGATAAATGGCTAACATATTAACATGGTGTACATATAAGGTACATTAAAGAAATTATGATTCATAAAGTCATACATAATGCAATCAATTAACTACAATTAATAGACATACTTTTGATTAACTATAAAGAAATTCAATCTTTTTAATTATTTATAATTATTTGCAATCACCTCTTTAAATTGTAAATTGGAGATGGGAATGATATCAGTTTGTGTTGGGAATCTGAAGCATGGGAATTTCTAGTTGTTCCTTTCTAAAAAAGGAAACAAAGGAGTTTCTGAAAAATAAAAACAAATAAATAGAAAAATCTAAGAGAGGAGTTTCTAAGAATAGAAGGGAGAAAAAAGAAAAAACCGAAGAGGAGAAATCGACGGGCTAAGGAAATAAAAAAGCTTTTCAAACTAGGAAACGTTCAAAGCAGCCCAACAAGCCCAAACACGAAAACTAATGACATTTCTCAATTAATTTTTCCCTCTGCAACTTCACGCCTTCTTCGTTTCTCTCTCTAGAATTTTGGAAAACAGTCTGTCAAGCTCGGCGCGCTTCAGCAATGGAGGACTCGTCGGGGAGTGATTCTCCATCGCCGCCACCAAACACTGTCAGAGCTATGTTCGCATTCTACTCCAGCTACATCCACAACCGCCTCCGCGCCTTCTTCCCTTTATCGGCGATTTCCGTCGACGGTTATCTATCGAGGAGGATCGCGAACTTGTACGGCACCGCGCGACGAAGGCGCAGGAAAACTTGCCTTCCCCTGCCTTTGCCCTCTGCCGCCTCCACTACTTCTCTCGACCGCGCTTCTACGTATGATTTACTATCATTTAATCCAACAGTCGAGTGATTTTGAATTGATTTGTTTCGCGATATAGTTTTGCGCTTTCATTGAATAAGGTTCGTATAGATGTCAAGGGGTAGGACCTAGAAACTTTTTGTGGAAAATTTTGAGCAATACATGCTATTACAGTTTTCCTAATAGAGTTATGCACTAATGATTACATTGGACGATCAGGGTAGATAGTTTTGTTTTAATTATTCGAGCAAATTTTCCATTGCTGATAGACAGTGCTAGCTTTCCTCGTCAATGTGAAGGTGTAGTTTAGTGTTAGTTGTGCGACTGCTGTTTGTGATTGTACATGCAGTTATTACATTCTCCACACGCAGGGTTACATCTGAGGGAAGTAGAATTTTCGAGGTGCTGGAGGATATTATTGACCACACGCTTAGAAATTTGCACAATGTTCAGAAGAATTTGTTGTTTTGGCAGTCAACGGCTGAGGTCAGCATAAATAATTGCCTATCCTGTGGTGGCAGCTAAACTATTGCGTTCCATGTCAATTTTGAGCTTGTTGATGTGATCTTTCAGTGTTCAAATACTCGTAAAGCATACTTCATGATATGCCAAAGAGGGCCTGGTGCATTTATTGATGGTACTCGTCAAATGATACGTGATTCTCTTGCTGATGGTTCTGGCTTCCAGAAGCTCCATTGCTCAGCATCTTCTCATATATCTGAGAGGATTACTGTATTGACTTCTTTGAGATACTCTTTAGCTACATTTTTAGCCAAGGTTAGATATTCTGATTTGTTGTATTTTTGTTGGCAGTAGTTGTTGGGCACCCTTGTAATTTTGTTGCAGTTTTTCTGGTATCATAAGTTTAGGCATTTGAAACTTTGAGGTCGGAATGAATCAACATTTGGTTGCAAGTGTTTATACTGTATCATGTATAAGTATCAGATCCACTATCATGAATAAATATATATTTTCCTGACAATGAACATAGGTCTATATGGAGGTCGACAAAATTGGAGAGAATCTGGTTAAGGATCTGGAGAACTCATTGCCCTCATTATTGGTTGCTATAAACGACATATTTTTGAAACTGGAAGCATCCATTGGCCATTTTCATGCTCATCGCCAAGTAAGTGACATACTTGATAACCACTATTTTATTCTGTTAGTCACCCTCCTACACTGTAAAGCATTGTTTTACATATCTTTTCTTGCAACTCTATTTTATGAGGCACATGCATCCTTTTTCCTCCCTCTAGTTCTGCTTCCAACAAAATCTTTGTACAATATCTTGCAGACTGGCTCATCAGTGGATGGAAGCTATTCAGTTCCTTTGATTTTTGCAAAACTTCCGGAAGTTAATCAGGAAGGCTCCCAGTGGACTGAGTGTGAGATCAAAGATGCCATCAATTTGATTTACGAAAACCTGCAGAGATTGGACTCTTATCTGTCTGTGCTTGTAAGAAATTTGTCTTGATATGATTCTTGTTGATGTGCATTCCATACTTTCTCTTTCTCCTTGCACCTGCATGTTGGCATCAGTAGAACTAAAATGCATGTTAAATAGAAAAATTCCTTTATCTAGAGGATTTTGGATCTCTTGCAAATATATACAAGGGACTCAAATTTGATTGAGACTTGTAATTGATCTATTCTATAGTTGACAAATTGTCATGAAATGTCCTGGTTCACCTCATTTTTCATTGAATAAGAATTAATAACACAACCAGGACTGCAATAATAATCTACTAGTGGGACCTCTCTTAAAAACACAACCATTAACTGTTTCTGTAACTCTTCCACCCATGCTATTAGGATTGTTAGGATGAGATAGCAATTTAGCTGTTCTGTTACGAGAGGCAAGAGCTCTTGTTGACTATAATGCAACACGTCATGCATTTACATTGTGCTGACAATGTACTTTCAGGCTTAAATATCTACATGGCTCTACTTCATTTAGGTTTCTAAACATCGCAAGCCAAGGAAATTAACTTTATACTGGATGCGCTATAGCTGCGGAGCATTGGGAATTTCTTTTTGTTCATTGTGGCTTCTTCGTCATAGCAAGTTAATGGGAAGCCCTGACATTGACAATTGGATCAAAGAGGCCAAGGATTCAACCCTAAGCTTTTGGAATGATCATGTAGAACAGCCAGTAAGACTCCTTGAACCCACACGGTTTATCATTAGCTGATATTTTGTTTTGATCATGTAACTCTAGCTTAAAAAACTGCTTTTGCTTTATATATCTTTAGATTTTTTCGACAATACTCTTGGAGTTCTGTTCTTTGTGATCATCCATTGCCCCTGTTATTCTGTTCATTCTTCCTGTCTTGTTATCCTGGAAATTTTAATACTTTGTAGAAATAGTATGCTGAGTTTTATTTCCTACAATAATCTATGAGTGAGCTGATGCAGTATTTATCCCCCCAAAATAAAGAAAAATAAAATCCAGGGCTAATAATGTTATAGGTGACTTCTGTATTCAGTACTTGGTTAATTGAGTTTTCGTTATATTTATGCTCCTATTGGGATTGTTACTTAAGGAAACTGACTTGTAAATAGTGCATCTGCATACAATATGACCTCTAGACTATCTTCAGTTTATTAATCTTGCAAATTTGGGTGACTAGATTTTGGCTATAAGGGATGAGCTTTTTGAGACCTTCAGGAAGAGGCAAAAAGGTGTAATGGAGCGTGAAGAAGTACAGTTGACTGCTGACTCTCTGCATAGGTTGGCTGGTTCAATACCTAGTAGCTGATGAGAATAAAAAACATTTATTTGTTACTATTGGTTTATCTGAATGCTGATAACTGTTTTAATTATGTATATCCTGTACTTACTGCACATTTCATGCCCTTACACATGTTTTCATTCAAGTGGAATTTCTAGACTGTATATTATGAGCCACTAAACAACTTACAACTTACCAAAGCATTTGGTATAAAAAAGGTATAGGACCTTGTTAACAACCTAACTTCATGTTTTACATGTTCTTTCTTTTGAGTATAATGCATGGTTCCCCCTACTTTGAGACACATGATTGTAGTTCAGAAATATTTCTTGTTAGCCAGTAACTTGTTTTGGAGTTACCCTGCCTAAGGTTGTTTATTGTGCCTCTGGTGCCTTGGAACGTTAATCCCAAAATTCTTTTTTGAGGAAAACTAAATAAAAAATGGTATGCTTTAATATGAAGGTTTCTACTTCATGATGTGTTTGCTTTTGTGGTTCTTATTTCATGCTACTTACTGCTTTGCTAACTACCTTTTATTACTCAATAGTCTCTTCCTTCTTATACAAGTAAATGAACTAACACTAATCCCTGTTGGTCTTCAGTTTGTGGTGGGATGATTGCTCTTCAACAGGCTTAAATGCAAGAACTGGACTTTAATCCTTTCATTTTGGTTTACTATTTGATTTAGTGATAGTGATTTCTGGCATTGGGTAAATGTTGATGTGTTTTTTATGAAATTGACCAGCTTTTATTAACATGCTTTAGTATTGTCCATTTGTCCCGGATCTTGTGCATCTGCAGTATGCTTCTGGAGAACTGTGTTTCATGCTCTCACTTCGTACCTATTCACTTATTTAATTTTGATATCCATGGAGGTGAACATGGTTTCAATTCCATTTGTGGCTTGCTTTATTCTTGACCTTTCTACCACATGACATTAGGACCTGTTTCTCTTTGTCAGAATGCTGTTAGCTTTTAGTGAGCAGACAGCTGGTAAAAAATTTCCAGAGAATGCATCTGACCAGGAAATGCTTGAGATTGTAATGGTCAGGTAGAATTTCCTTCTAGTTCTTCAGTATCTCTTAAACAACAGAACACCAGGCTGTAAACCAGCACTGTAATCTAATTTTTGTAATTGCTTAAAGGTAGATTCTGTATGATGTTCTAAGTTCACTTCTCTTGTTTTTTCCTTTAGTAAGAGCCAGTTTCTTCAATTTCTTGCATCATTTGTAACAAGTTCTTGTAGAGTTATAGTTATCAAAAGCCCGTAAACTTTTTTATCTATTCTAGGATGAGTAAAATCTTACTGTTAGTTATTTCATGTTTTCTGTTGTGCATCCTCTAGTGACATGACCTGATGTTTATATATATATCTATATGTAGATCACTTTTCCTGAGTTTAGGTCAATCCCATGTTTCCAATTGTTTATGATTTTTGTCCAGTAACATGTAGGTTCTCTATTTTAGTTTCAAACTAGTTAATTAGGGATCCACAATGAGTTTAATCCACCTTATAATTAGAAGGAATCGATAGATAACCTTTGAGTGAAAATCATTAGTTAATGTATTGGTGGCGACGGTAATGTCATGTGGCCAACATAATGTCTGGAAAATTTGAGGTCTTAGTTTATTCCTTTTATTGGGATGGTGAGTAAGGCTTGATGTTAATGTTCTTGATCAAATGAGGCCGTCTGATTCTAAATTACGTTCCTTCTTGCACTCTAAAATCACCCACACATGCCATGTGTTTGAGGTTTCATACATATGCACATGGAATATGAAATGCAATGCCATTTGGAACAAAGGAACCGAGCTGTATGGTATTGTGTAGTGCTTGCACTTAGCATCTGCATTTCACCATGAGCAGATGACCAAACTGGTCAATTTTTTTTAGGTACGAGAAAGAACTTATGCATCCAATTCAGGGTCTTGTGGGCGGGGAGCTTGTTC
Organism: Salvia miltiorrhiza; assembly: GCF_028751815.1. Classification (NCBI taxonomy): domain Eukaryota; kingdom Viridiplantae; phylum Streptophyta; class Magnoliopsida; order Lamiales; family Lamiaceae; genus Salvia; species Salvia miltiorrhiza. Next base: position 5,534,023 of record NC_080394.1, on the reverse strand, counting down.
GAGCTCTTCTCATTCAGGTAACAAACTTGACTTTAGTGAAATCAACTGTTTTTGGTCTTGATCCTGAAATAACTTCTTCCCTACAGGTTCAGAAGCTAAAACTGGATATAGAAGAGTGAGTGAGTTCACTGATATTCTTTTACTAGGCGCATATAGTTGCTGAAATAAGTTGCTTATGATCAATTTGTCAACAGAGCAATGCTTGAGCTAGATCAGATCTTGAGAGCCAATGAAATCAACTTTGCTATTCTAGCTGCTTTACCTGCGTTCTTTATCTCCCTCATTTTAGCCATGTTGGTGCGAGCATGGTTTAAAAGGGTAAGCCATTTGTCCTTTTACTCTATTGGTCGAATGTGGTTCTAGGAAGACATTTTCTGGTTGATGCTGTAGCATCATATGCTTTTTACCTATGTCTGTATACTGAGTGCTTGTTCTTTGGTGTTGGATGCATTTTCCGAAAACCTGTCTGGTAGTATTAGTATAACAAGAATCTCTTTAGCTCTTGCAGATGTGTAGTTATAATGTAATATGAAAAGTAAACTTCTCTGTATATATTTCTGGTACATTCACTGAATGATTAACAAGTCTATGTTCATTCTATATTGAGGTGACATATTGCTGTTCATTTATTTCACCTGACCTAGAGGAGAACACTAAGGCCTTGTTTACTATGGTAAAATGCAAAAGATTGCTTGAAATTTTGAAACTGCGTCCAGGTTTTGCTTTTCTTAGTATTAAATTAAATGGGTGTATAACTAGGAGTTGTGCTTTTTTTTAGGTTGAGTGACTAACAGTGTGATTTGTGTCCCACCTACAAAGGTGGGATATGATATAGACTATAGAAATACTGTACAGTATATATTAGATGTATTTTTTAATTATAAGTCATATCCAATGTTCAATCCACAAGATTCCGATGTACAAAATTGAAATTTTTAGAAGTAAAGAAGCCCAAAGTATGTATATTTGTTACTGGATGAACTAAATTGCACGCTGAATGTCAGAGTTTTAAGTGGTATTTTGTTAAATCTGACTTGTTATTGTGAATCAGGACACCAGAGCTGAAGGGAGAGGACGAGTTGCCCGTGTTCAAAGAAGGCTATTGCTTGTGGAAATTGAAAGGGCTACGATGCAGTTTCAGAGTTGCAAAGATCAAGGATTGGTATGTTCTCATTTGACAACATGTGTTACTTGAACTTCCTATGTAATGATTGAATCTATAGCTTGGGCGAATTCTTAAGTGATGCTTGTTTTATACATTATCCAGATAAGCTAGTTGTTTGTATGCATCTTTTATATGGAATTTTTGTAACTGTGTTGGTTAAATTTTGCAGGAAAACGATGCTGATTGCATGTATGGTTTGGTCTTATGTTTTCTTGATTCCCTGCACTGTGCCGTGGAAGGACACGCCAGAGAAACGGGTGAATGGATATGGTTGGTTTCTTTCTTTCTTTCTTTCTTTCTTATCTGAATGCAGATAGTTGTGACTAGTTTATCTAATGGATTTGGCACGCGATCAGTTTGAGACAGGATATTGTTGATTTAGCGAAGCCGGGCCTCCAAACTGAGTATAAGCTAAGCATTGCGTCGCGCATGGAACGGGTGTACGACTGCTTGCTCCCATCATCAAAACGTCGCTAGACGACTTACTTGCCTCATAAATTTCACCATAAATTTTGTTCTCTTTTGAGGGTTTCTGTTGAACAGAGAATGGATGCTTGCTATGCTACGACTGCCTATGAGTCCTCTCATCTTTAATGACAGTTTTGGCAACTTGATGATATCGCTGAAAATCTTTCCCCAATTTAAGAAATTAGGAAAAGTTGGTGCCATCTACAATTCTACATAGGTGGGGTGGATTACTGTAAATTTACAATTATTAATGAACCCTATGTTTTGTTGTATGCGTAGCATGGATAATGCATTTTGTTCGTTAATCCTAGTATTGATTGGTTAAAATGAAATTGTAACTTTAATAATTAAAATAAACAAAAGAAAAGCAAAAATTATGAGATTTGAGATCTGTGATACCAGGGACCTAGTTTCTGACGGTGGGGTTGAATGAAATTGCAAATCCAAATAAATCACTTTTCAGTTACAACGTAGATTTTTTATTTATTTTTTTCTCAATATGAGGTTTGGAAGTTGAACAAAGAAAGGTCAAAATTATATCCCACTTGCACTGAGGCCAAAATTGCAAAAAAGAAAAGAAAAGCCGAGTACAACCCAATAAATTTTAAATTGCAAAAAAATTAAAATAGAATTGCTATAAAAATAATCGACCAACTCACATATCTCAAAGCAAGCAAGTAGCCATGGAAAATCCAAGCTTCAACATGAAGCTCATCTTTGCAAATTTTTCTGAAACATTCATATTGAAGTGCGACAAATAATTACATAAATATAAACTTAAAATATATTTAATATTAAAATTAAAAAAAAATCTCTTAATCAAATGACTTCATAGTTATTTAAAAATGGACAACTCATAATATTTCACAATTTATTCTTGATATAAATCAGTTCAAAGAATATTCTCTCTACACTTACAGTAGCAATCGAAATAATCAACACCAACTTAATGAATAAAAACATCAAAGAATAAGTCATATATTTCTATTAATTTCAACAAGTTTCATCAAAAGAAAAGTAACATAATACAGAAAAGGTACCAATTAAAAAATAGTACTTTTTTTTATTTTATATACACATATAATACTAATAATGTCTTTTGAAAAAAAAATAAGGGTACAGTTCCGTGATCGTTTTTTTCTTTCAAAATATTTTAAAGTCAGAACATTTTTACAATTAAGCTTAAAAGTCAAATTAATTTTGCAACTTCACCCAAAGATCGAGCCATAAATTGGCATTAATAATTTCCCATAACTTCGCAAAATATGGCTGAACATCCAACTCCAGCTGCCTGACTCATAAAACTTTTGTTTCAGACATTTTTTGCAACTTTTTTGAAAAATCGGATTTTCTTTTGAATATTTCAAAGATCATAGTATATGTTATTTTTGCAACTCAATCTAAAGATCAGGCCATACAATGTAATAAAAATTTTAATGTTACGTATGAGAGTCTAGCTCATTCCACTCATAATATACTCCGTCAATTTTTTAAAACCAGTGTCATTATGAAATGGATCAAGAAATAATGAACCGAGAGAGTATTTGTTTCGTAACATCTGTGCTCAGCGACGTCCCACATTATGAAGAGTCATAGGGTTTTTTTAGGACAGTAACTTAGACCGATTTGAAAATTAGGACAAAAATTTTCAAGTTTGTAAAAATAGGACGCTAATTATTAAGTGTTACATTCACAGGACATTTTTCGGCCCATTATCAAATTCTCGGGCATATCCGCACGGACCAAACACATGGCATCCTATCTAGAGCCCGAAAAATGACGTGCTTATCACATAATCAATCCCTCCATCACTTTATATCACTAATGAGATGATAACGCCAACTTGATTAAGCCCATAAATTCGATAATGATCCGAGAAATATCTTGTGGGTGCAACACTTATTAATTAGGGATTATAGCCAAAAAATACACGAACTTTGATAAAAGTTGTAATTTTCACTTGAACTTTTAAATTAGCCAAAATATACCTGAACTTATATTTTTTGTTGTAAATTTCACCTGAACTTGCAATGATTGAACTCCGTCGAGGTGAAATTTACAACAAAAAATATAAGTTCAGGTATATTTTGGCCAATTTGAAAGTTCAGGTGAAAATTGCAACTTTTATCAAAGTTCGTGTATTTTTTGGCTATAATCCCTATTAATTAATGTCCTATTTATATAAGCCCGAAAATTTTTGTCCAAATTTCCAAATCGGCTTAAGTTACTATCCTAAAAAACCCTCGCTCTGACTCCCACTCTATATATAGATGCACATGTGGTATATCATATCGAAAATTAACAAGTAGATCGATGGAGAAACAGAAAATGACATGGAAACGTGAAGATCTGATAGATTTCTTGATAAAGAAAGGCAACGGCATCAAGGGGCTGTCGGAGCTGAAGCTGGCAAAGATCCCAGATGACTTCATCCAGCCCCCTCACCAAAGGCTAAGCCACACCAAAGTCGCAACCCAGCACTCCATACCCATCATCGACGTCTCCAACTGGGATGATCCCAGAGTCTCCCAATCCATCTGCGCCGCCGCCGCCGACTGGGGTTTCTTTCAGATCATCAACCACGGCATCCCCATCGGCGTGCTCCAAGATGTCAAGAATGCTACTCACGATTTCTTCAACCTTCCCGTGGCGGAGAGGAGCAAGTATCTCAAGGAGAACTCTCCTACTCCCTCCATCGTGTTGAAGACCAGCTTCAGTCATTCCGTCGACAAGGTTCTAGAATGGAAGGATTCTCTTCTCCACTTCACCGGGACACACGACGACGGCTCCCACCTCTGGCCTGTTGGGAAATCAGTTCCCCATCCAAACTTGGTAGAAGCAAGAAATAAGAATAAAAAAATAGACACAATTTAACAACACAAGAATTTAACGTGGAAACTCCAAATCCGGAGAAAAACCACGACACACTGAAAAATTACTATATGATAAATTTCTACAATCACACAGTATTTCTCACCCTCTCGACTCACAACCACTACACTCTTACAAGCCTTTGAAAACCTCTCACCCCTCTAAAACAAAGAGCAAGGAATTTCAAACTAGAAGTAATCACAAGACTAAAGGTAGTGATTGGTGCAATTGTATCAAAGACCTTGGAACTCCTTAAATAGCCTAAGGGTCTCCACCTACTTTGATAGCAAAACAAATGTGGGACAAAAATCCCCACTTTCATTTTTAACACAATTCCAACAATCTCCACCTTGTTAAAAATGAAAGAAAAAAACACCATTGTCTTCACCGACAATCATGATTCTTATCACAAAGAACCATCATCCTCAAAAGAGAATAAACCTACTCCACCAAATGAGTAGAACACTTAGAATAAACAATTCTAAGAATTTTACTTCGGCACATGTCGAAAAAACCTTGCTGAAATTTTGGTGCAACCTTCTAGCTTTTGGCCCTCCTAGAAGTCATCAGCCATCGACATATTTTTCACCACACACCTGCATCCATGCCAAAAACCATGCACATGTGGTCCAACTAACATCGTCACATCCTCTATCATGGCCATTGGACATGCCATAAGGATATTCATGTCCTCAAAAGACATCATCAACAATGATGTTAGCTGCTTGTTCGGAGCTTTCTGCCGAATCCGCTCCACCTTGACAAGCTCCACCTGGACAGTTTCGCTTCGTATGGCCGGGTTTTCCGCACCTCCAACAAACAACGCCCTTGGAGTCTTTCTTCCTCCCTCTGCTAAAGGCCACCATTGCTGAATTTTCCGATGAAAGACGTCCTTCACTCATCAGCCTTCTTTCTTCCAAAAGAAGTTTGCCCGTGACTTCAGCAAAGACCAGAGTTTCCTTCCCATAAACTAATATTGGCTTCATGTGTTCATAGGAACGTGGAAGAGACAAGATGAGTCTCAACGCCTTATTCTCATCTTCAATTTTCGCTCCAATACTCTCCAGTTCAGAGATAATGCCATTGAGAATACTCAAGTGATCTGAAATCTTCATACCTTCATCCATCCGTAAGGTATGAAATTGTTCATTCAAATACAACCGATTCGAGATGCCTTTTGCTTGGTACAGAGCTTCCAGCTTTTCCCAAAGCTCCTTCGCACTCGAAATCCCATGTACATTTGCAAGTACATTCTTGGCCAAGCAGAGACGAATTGTGCTTGCCGCCTTCAGATCCAGATTCTCCCAATCTTCATCACTCATACCGGACTTGTTGTTTGCGTCATCATCTGCACCGGGCTTTTTGACTGCACGCGGACTTCCTTTCAGGGCCTTGTGTAACCCAGATTGTATCAGCACATCCTTGACTTGCACTTGCCACAAGCCAAAATTTATTTTTCCATCGAATTTCTCCACGTCGAACTTCATTTGGACTTGAAGTTGACTTGACGTACCGCTTCTCCACCAAAATGAACAGCCGTCTCGCAAGAGACACCCCCGCCCGGATCTTTCTCAAGAAATCCTTTCTGATGTGGAAGATCAGACAATGCTGCAACCACAGAGCATACTTGGAATATCAAGAGACCTCAGCCAGGCTCTGATACCAATTGTTGGGAAATCAGTTCCCCATCCAAACTTGGTAGAAGCAAGAAATAAGAATAAAAAAATAGACACAATTTAACAACACAAGAATTTAACGTGGAAACTCCAAATCCGGAGAAAAACCACGACACACTGAAAAATTACTATATGATAAATTTCTACAATCACACAGTATTTCTCACCCTCTCGACTCACAACCACTACACTCTTACAAGCCTTTGAAAACCTCTCACCCCTCTAAAACAAAGAGCAAGGAATTTCAAACTAGAAGTAATCACAAGACTAAAGGTAGTGATTGGTGCAATTGTATCAAAGACCTTGGAACTCCTTAAATAGCCTAAGGGTCTCCACCTACTTTGATAGCAAAACAAATGTGGGACAAAAATCCCCACTTTCATTTTTAACACAATTCCAACAATCCTCCTCTCACCAGGTTACTTCATTTCTTTTCTATCTAAATTTTGATTTTTCTGGAGTTCGATGGATAATTCGAAGGTACGTAGTTCTCTAATGATTGTTAGGGTTTTGGTCGGCGGAAAAAAGAAAAAATATAGAGTTTTATGGCATCGATTTTCATGTCATTTTCCGATGATCAAAACCCGACATTATAAGTATCGTTAGGAAAATAACATCAAAAGCTTTATCAGACTCCCGACAATCAAGTTATCAGCCAAATGAACTTTGTGCTTCAGATCATTAAATTGATCCAAAAAAAATTAAACCCTAATTTGTTTATACTATTTTGTATGTACTACAAGCAGAGATCGAGTTTTGGAATATACTAAGTTGGCAAGACCTGTGATAGGGAATTTAGTAAGTGTGTTGCTGAGTGGTATCAACGTGCAGCAGAAACAAACACAATCTGATTTGGTGGGATCTGTAGATGTGAGCCTTCTCTGCTACCCAAAGTGTCCGAACCCGGATCTTGCAAGTGGGGCGACTCCGCACTCCGATGTATCGGTGCTCACGCTCCTCCTGCAAGACGACGTAGGCGGGCTTTACGTGCGGGCGAGCCAAGGCGAGGATCAATGGATCCATGTGGAGCCGATGGAGGGCGCTCTCATCGTCAACGTCGGAGATGTGCTCGAGATTATGAGCAATGGCAAGTACAAGAGCATCGAGCATCGCGTGTTTTTGGTGAGCGGCGACGTGGATAGGGTTTCGGTGCCTCTATTCGTCATCCCTCCGCGCGATGCACTGATTGGTCCCTTGCCGGAAGCATTGCACATTGGAGAGAAGCCTATTTACAGACAAATTGTCTTCTCGGATTACTTCAATCGTGCCTTCAGCAAACCCCCTAACGGCAAGCAAACTATTGATTATGTTAGAGTCTGATATATATAGGAAGTGGTTCAAATAAAAACTTCCTAACGAATAAGATATAAGAATATTTATTATATTCTTATAGTTATATCCTTTTCGGTCTATAATTATTTTTGTTGCAATGTACTTTTAATTATTTATTGGTTTTTGCTTGGAGGGAGATCTTGGTCCGGTGGTTATGTTCACGGACTCCTTGCTCGCCATCCATGTCATCCATGATACGTGTAAAGGGTTGGAATCGCTTAGTGGCGACCTTTGGAAAGCTTTCCAATGTGCTTGTGAGACTGTTGTTTTTGAGTTCTGTCATGCCCGTCGTTGTGCCAATAAAGCAGCTCATACTTTGGCTGATTATGTTGAGTCTGGTGTCGATTGTGTGTGGAAGTCGGGTTTCCCGGATTGGTTTTGCGATATTGTTTGCACAATAAAGTGATTTACCTTTCGCCTCAAAACAAAAATTCTATGAAATTAGTGAAAAAGTGTCTTTTGTGTGGTAGTTATGGAGATACTACACTTATTGTCGATTTATCATATTTGCAGCTTTCGAATTCGATTGATTAATTTATTGAACTTATATACTCCCTCCATCCCGTCATAAGTGACTCAAAACTTTTCGGTACGAAAATTAAAGAGAAGATGTAAATTGGTTAAAAGTGCATGGTAGAGCCTACACCTTTTTAACGGTTAAATTTTTTCATTTTTCCATTTATGGAAATAGGCCACATATAATGGGACGACCCAAAATAGAATACAGACCAACTTTTAGTGGGACAGAGGAGGGAGCACATAAATATAAAGCACATGGATTAGTTTTTAGAATGAGGAATGTAAAATAAAGATATCATATAAGTATATAATAAAGAAATGTGTATTTTTTTTTATTTTTTTTTGACTTGGGGGAATTGGGGAGGGGGAGCAGTGGTGTTTGAACCCGGGACCTCACTGTTAACACATAGGAGATCACACCGATTGTTGTCCCCTTGGGGACTACATATAAATAAGATAAAAGGAGAAATATGGAATGATTTTCTAAAGTAACAAGTGCAAAATAAGTTAAAAGACACCATTTCTTTCCGGAGAATATAACGAATATGAAGTTAAGTAAATTTAATTGACATCAATTTTTTTTCCCCTTCAAATAGGAATACCCAGCGCGCGGAAATGAGATTCAGTATATTACGTTTTATGTCTCACTTCAAGTCCCACTTTTAATTTTGTTTATTTTCTTATATAATTTTTCTTCAATTTCAACTATATATGTTTTAGTTTAATTTTGTGATTATTAACTAGGGTTATATAATTATTTTTTATCATTATATGATTTAGTTTAATTCCATCAAATTAGGATATATAATTATTTTTTATCATTTAATTTCACTTTTATTAGCTAATAATAGATTGATAAATTCAAAGTCATGGTATATTTTTAAAAAGTATAATTTTTTGAAATAAAAATTAAGTATAATTCATAGTATTATAACAAATTTTATTATACTTAATTTTATTTTTATAAAAAATATTGTTAAAATAATAAATCTAAAAATAAGACATAGTGATACACATAAAATTGTGGGATACTGGATCTAATCCCCGTTCTTTTTCAACTTTAATTCGTTGACAATGACATAGATAAGGCATAGGCCCTTCGCAAAAGTAATTAAAAAATGTGACAATATTTAAAAAAAGTGACATAGATAAGGCATACACTACAAGAAAAGAAGGGTATAACGACCAATTTTAACGACCGAAACAATCGGTCTTTAAAAAAGCGGGCTTAACGACCGAATTTTTAATGTCAACGACCGATATTAATTTTGTTTTTTTTTATTTATTTTTGCAAAATAACGACCGAAATAATCGGTCGTAAATTGGTGCCTTCGATTCAACGACCGAAATTCGGTCGTAGACATTTTATAAATATTTTTAAATTATTTCCAACGACCGATTTTCGGTCGTTGGTAACCTGAACTTAAAAAAAAATAATAAAGATGTCAACGACCGAATTTCGGTCGTTAATATTAAAATCGGTCGTTGCTGAACGGATTTACTTAGGGTTTGCTTTTCCTTTCCCCAATTTTTCCTTAGCCGATTTTTTTTACGATTTCCGCCTCCCTCCCCACCGATTTCCCCGTCGACGTCGATTCTCGCCGTCCGACGACCCCGGCCGCCGCCTGCTTTCCTCCCCGACGAACGGCCACCTCCACCGACCCCGACGCCGTGCCCGCTGCTGTCCGCCCGGTGCGCCCCTGCCGCTGCCGCTGCTTTTCGCCCGCCGCCGGAATCGCGTCGCCCTCGCCGCTGCCACTGCTTTTCGCCCTCGCCGCCGTAGGTAAGTGGTTGTGGTGTGTGTTTGGGTTGTTGTTTATGGAATTTAAGTTGTTTATTTTGAATCCCAGCCACTGCCCTCGCCGGACCGCCCCACTGCCTCGCCGGAAACCTCTCTCTGTCGCCGGACCGTCCTTTGAAAAGAATGTCTTTGATAAGAATGTCTTTGATAACATTTTGATAAGAATGTCTTTGATAACATTCTTTGATAAGAATGTCTTTGATAAGAATGTCTTTGATAAGAATGTCTTTGATAACATTCTTTGATAAGAATGTCTTTGATAAGAATGTCTTTGATAAGAATTTAAGTTGTGCATAATCTTGACGTTATGCACATTGAAAAGAATGTCTTTGATAACATTTTCAACACCATTATGAACACTAAAGGCAAAACAAAGGATACGAGCAAATCTCGTGAAGAATTGAATAGGTTCTGTCGCAGACCCGAGTTACAAGCCAATGAACAAACAGGAAATTATCCTAAAGCATGTTATATGCTTGATAATGATGAAAAAAAATTTTTACTTAAGTGGATTGAAGGTCTTAAATTTCCTGATGGCTATGTATCCTCATTGGGTAGATGTGTCAACTTGAGTACACTTCAAATGTTTGGCATGAAGAGTCATGATTGCCACGTGATGATGCAACGAGTGTTGCCGGTCGCATTAAAAGAACTTCTTCCAATCAATGTGTGGAAAGCAATCACAGATCTTTGTCTCTTTTTCAAAGATTTGACATCACCTTCTATTCAAGTGGACAATCTTCTTCTGATGCAACAAAACATTTCTGTTATTCTTTGTAAGTTAGAAAGAATCTTCCCTCCAAGTTTCTTTGACTCTATGGAACATCTACCAATTCATCTCGCCGATGAGGCATTGATGACAGGCCCTGTGCAGTATAGATGGATGTATCCATTTGAGAGGTATTTGGGAAAGTTGAAGAAAACGGTTAAAAACAAAGCCAAAGTTGAAGGATCAATTACAAATGCTTACCTTGTGGAAGAAGCTACAGCATTTTGTTCTTATTACTTTGAAGATCATGTTAAGACAAAGCAACGAAATGTACCTCGAAACTTTGAAGGTAGTGGGCCATCTAGTGATGTTGCTATGCATCCTGATATGTTGTCTGTTTTCAAATATGGTGGGAGACCATTTGGAAAGATGACAACTAGATTTCTGGATCCTAAGGAGCACACTGCTGCTCATTTGTACGTGCTAAATAATTGCCCAGAGGTCACAGAAACCTACATAGGGTATATTCTTATTATTTTATTGCATAAACTTAAATACTCATTAAACTTAAATTTTAACTAATATGAAAACTCTTAATATGTAGGTTGTTCGAGGATGAAATGAAAGCCAACTATCCACATCTTTCATCCAACCAATTTCAAATGATGCTTGAGAATGAATTTCCATCATGGTTCAAATCTTACGTAAGTTATCTCTTTGTTAATAGGGTTCAAATCCTCCTTGAATTGTTGTTGACTAAATATTTTGTCTCAATAATAGGCCTCGAATCCAAGAAATCGAATACTCAATTCTTTTTTGCATCATTTGTCATTGGGACCTTTGCAAAGAGTTTCTACATACCAAGGATATTTTGTCAATGGCTTCAAATTTCATACAGTTGCTTATGGCTCTAAGAAATCAACGGATAATAGTGGATTGTGCGTTAAGGGATCAGTGGATTACTATGGTCGTTTGTCAGAGGTTGTTGTTTTAGAATATCCTGGGCTGCCAAAGAAAACAACAACATTGTTCAAATGTGAGTGGTTCGACCCTGAAATTGGAAGTGGAACTGAAGTTGACCTTAACTTCAATTTGGTTTCAGTCAACAAAAATCGTCGTTATTCCAAATATGAACCCTTTATCCTTGCCGATCAAGCTATACAAGTTTATTATTCCTCTTTTCCTAGTAAAAATAACAATAGAAGGAATTGGTTGGCTGCTTGTAAAGTGAAAGCAAGACCAGTTGTTGAAGTTTCCACAACTGAAATTCCAACAACATCTTTGCCGTTTCAAGAGGAAGACATAGGCAGAATATCTCCAACGACTATAGATGACATCCCAACAATTATTCACCCACTTGGAGGCGAGGTGGAGATAGATGACGATGAAGATGATGAAATTAACAATGAAGACATTCCTTTAGACTCACCCGAGTCTTCAAATTCTGATTCTGATTGAGTAAATATATTTGTCAACTTATGTATTTAATGTAGTCTACAATCCTTATTGGAACTAATGAATTAATCACTTCAAATTATCATATAGATGTCTACTTCTGGCCGATCCGGATCTACGCATTCGACCGACGATGCGGATGTGTCCGAGACGCTGCCCACGGGGGCTATACCGACTGGTGTTGCTAAGGATGGGCGCATATGGGTGCATCTTCATGGCAGGTCTGTTTAATAATATATATCAATTTACTTCCAAAGTAAATAAACATTAATTCTAATCTAAGTTTCAAATTTCTAAGTGTTTTGAGGCCGAGTGGACCTATTCGGGCTAGGGCTACTGATAGCTTCCAAGGTATGCCAGATGCAAGTGGCACGAATTGGAAGAATTTGACTGAGGAGATGAAGGACTTGTACTTCGACGAATTTGTGGTATAATCATGTAATATATATAATTATGTCTTATTCTAAATGAACACTCACAAATACTAATTTTACTGTTATTTTCAATAACTTTCAACAGAAAGCATTTTGTTGGCAACAAGATAAATATACCAGACACCAAATTAAGAAGGCGTGGATCTCAGAGGCTCGAGTAGCATATAAGGATTACATTTCTGCATGCAAGAAAACCCTCCTACTACACAAGAAGAAGATTGAATCTCTCAATCCTATTGTTGAGGCTGCTTGGAGGGCTTATTGGGCATTGCCTGAAACTCAGGCAAGGTCTGCACAGGCGTCTAAGAATCGCCGTTCTGAGCCTTGCGGTGTTGGTACAGGGATGGCTATTCATCATGGCGGGTCGCGTAGCGCTCTGGATCATGCTGAGCATCTGGTAACTTTACATTCTAAATTTTATTTCAATGGGTTTATGTCTATTAAATCGTTACTTTACTTTAACGTATTTTTGAAGGCTCGGGAGAGCAATATCCCTTTTGACGCGGCGTCTTGGGCTACCTTTCGACGTATCCATTTTAAGAATGGACAGTATACCGCCGGACGACCTGCGCAGCACGGGGTATGACGTTAATTGCAAATGTTTAATTTGTTTTGTTATAATAATCTATTTTACAACTGTTCTAACATTTTTTATATTGTAGTTGGAGGTCGAGAGGCGAGTGGCAGAGCTGCGTGAGATACAGGGAGAGGTCACACCCGCCGACGTGGATCGCATCTTCCGAGAGGTAGTCACTCCTGATCCGAAGGGGCGCATCATGGGATTAGGTATGATGATGTCGAAGGCGCTTACTTCAGGCGACGGCGAGTCGAGCACCTCCACCAGCACCTCACACTTCGATGCTCCTTCAAAGGCTGAGTTTACCACTTTGAGGGAGGATCTTGACACCACAGCGAGTGCTCTGACCAGAGCAGTGCAGGAGATAGAGGCCAGGAGACATAGAGAGGAGGAGCAGGCTAGGACTATACAGGAGATGCAGTCCCAGATCGCGTTGCTCATGCGAGGATTTCGACCATCCACCCCTTCTGATGAGACTCACCCAGACCTTTGATTATGCTGACTATGTTTTGATGTACTTTTTTATGCTTTGAATACTGAATTTCTGTTTTTGTTGATATTTTCTAGGATTTTCTACTTTGTTATGGGATGATTATTTGTTTTTAGTATTTTCAAGATTTGGGACTACGATTATTATGAATCATTTATATATTGCTATGTTATGGAAAATAATAATAATAGTATACTAATAATCTGAATATATATATATATAAATAAAAAAATAAAATAAAAATAACGACCGAAATTCGGTCGTAGAAAGAATCTTTCGGTCAAGGTCTCATAACTGTATAAACAGTATTCAACGACCGTTTTTCGGTCGTTGATTAACGACCGAATTTTCGGTCGTTAATAGTGCCGGTGGGGGAAGACCGGTAAGACTGCCGGAATACCAACGACCGAAAAACGGTCGTTGAATTACGAACTTTGGTCGTATGCTCAACGAAATTTACGACCGAAATTTCGGTCGTTAAGGCCGAAATTTCGGTCGTTGGAATCAACGACCGAACATTCGGTCGTTAAAAGCCGCGCGACGCTCGAAGCTGCGACGCCCTTGTACGGTCGTAAATTCGGTCGTTAACCAATTTAACGACCGAATTTCAGGTCTTAACGACCGAAAATTCGGTCGTTAACGCCGCCTTTTCTTGTAGTGATAGGCCCTTCGCAAAAATAATTAAAAAAGTGACATAGTAATTAAAAAAAGGACATAGATTTTTCAACTTTGATACGTTGACAATGACATAGATAAGGCATAGGCCATTTGCAAAAATAATTTAAAAAAAGTACCGTAGTAATTAAAAAAAGTGACATAGATAAGGCATGGGCTCTTCGCAAAGTAATTAAAAAAAGTGTAGGGTAAAATGGAGATGCGGGAGGATCGAACCCCAGAACCCCATGCCTGTGGCTCTACCATTTGAGCTACATCCCCAGCGCACATTAGCGCACATTCAAAAGTTTAGTTTAACGCTAAAAACATCTTGATTGTCAAATAGTTGGAAAATTCATAATTCCATAAGGTTATATATAGAGGCAAAATGATATATACACTTTTTAAAATAGAAAAGGTCCCCGCACCCCCCGTGTTACCACCGGCCAACGATCACTGCTACGCTTCATCCACCGTCGCGTTTTCGCCACATTCATGTTTCTCAAATCATCCACCACAACCACCGCCGTCACCACCATACATGCTCGATGTATAGTTCAATTTGAATTATTGCTCGATCCTCAAGCGTCGAGTGTCGAGCGTTGAGCAATAGTTCTGTTTGAATTATTGCTCGACACTCAAGCGTTGAGTATCGAACATTACGTGTCGATCGTTAAACACTGAACTTAACTCAAATCTAAGGGGAGACGGAGGCGTAGCGCGGTGAGGCGAGACTCAGCAAAGCAGAAGGCGAAGGTGGCAAATCTAGAAAGGCAAAGAAGTGGAGGTGCACTACGGAGAGACAGTAGATCTGGAGAGAGAGAGAGAGTGAGAGAGAAAAGGGCGGAGATGTGGAGGTGTGGCGAGGCGATGATGGTTTGATGGTTACTATCACACCTTATATCATGGTGACATTCTTTACCAAAAAATCAAAAAGTAAAATTGGGCTGCAACATGCAATGATGGTTTGATTTGGTTTATATTTTTGAAGAAACCTAAAGTGTGAACCATTATTCTCTAAAAAATAAATAAATCTAATCATAATTTTTAAACCGCAAATCAAACCAAATTCCATAAATATGATTTGGTCCAATTTAATTTATGATTTAAACCAAATTATGAACACGCCATATGAATCGTGTCCTTTCAAAGAAAACATTTCTCCTACAACTAATAAATTGGATATTCGAGCCATCATATTAAAAAAAAAATAGTGTGTCCAAAATATTATTTCGACTAAACTTAAGTTTAATTTCACCAATCTTTTACTTTTTTATAATTATAATAAAAAATTCAATCACCGCTTTATACAAATAATAACAATTAATTATCCACCTTGTAAATTAAAAAAGAAAGTTATTACAAAAATCTTATATTTATGCAAGAGGAGGGGAAGAGAAAAAAGGGAAGATGTGAGGTTGAGATGTAGAAAAAGTAATTCATTAAACGGTAATTTTAAGTGCTCCGTCACAACGGCTAGTAAAATTAAGTACGAGTCTCTGCCGATCCAAACGGTAGGATTAAAACAGATCCAACGGCTCCTATTCGAAGCTGAAGAATATGACCGTTGTTGCGAACCTTATATCGCCCGCTCTCGCACAGAAACCCCTCTTCTCTCCATCGACGCTCTTCAATCCCCAACCACAAATTTTCAAATCCAAGAGATTTCTAGTTTATAGTGAGAGAAGGCCGAGCGAGGTTTGTGCATTGTGGCGACGGATAACCCCGAAGAAGGAGAGACGCGCAGCGGCCGTCTCGGAGTGCTTCTGTCGTCGTTTTGGGCCAGTCTTGGAGGGGTTTTCGGCGGCCGTGGAGAGGAAATCGAAATCGAAATCGACAGCGAAGAAGAAGAAGAGGAAGAATTAGATTTGGAGATGGCTTCAAAAGTTGTTGCTCCTGAGCAACCCATCGGTATTGTTCCCACATATTACTGTTTTCGAATTGTGTTTTTTTTTTTTTTTTTTAATTTACATTTCAAGATATCTTACGCGCATTATTCTTGATTTGGTCATCAGTTGCAGGAGGGAAGCAGAAGAATGCTCAGCCGGAAGTTAGGAATCGGAGGGTCTTGAGAGACATCGGCAACTTGGTTCCGGCGGCGGCGCCGAAGCCGCAGAATCAGATCACCCGTCCTATAACAAGGTTCGCACACACTCGCACACTTCAATCATGGCTTTATCTATTGTAAATTTCTTTAATTGAAATCTTGACAAATTGTTCTGTTTCAGGAGATTCGGTGCTCAGCTTTTGGCAAATGGTCAAGTTCAAGCAGCAGTAGACAAGAACAACTGCAAGGTAAGACCTCATTGCATATTTTTTGTGTTTGAGATTGCTTTGTTTCTTCTCTATTTTCCCTCAGCTGATTCTTGTTGATCATCTGCAGAAACAGCAGCCGGAAAATGCAAACATTTTAGTGGGAAAAGATGGTGCTGTGAAAGCTAATAAAGCCATGAATAGGAAGGAAGGTGTTGCTGTTAAGCCAAAGAATGATGCAGTGGTGGTCATTGATCCTGATTGCAAAGCTGGACCTAAAGTGAGGGAAGCATCGTTGAAAATGTCTTCTAAAAGCCTCACTGCAATCCTCACTGCTCGAAGCAAGGTGAGATTTAGATGGTTTTTCTTGAGATTATTTGCATCACCATCATAATTGGGAACTTGTTTTGATGATATTGGTTTATTCTAGGCTGCTTCTGGACTGACGAAGAAGCCGAAAGATCTGATAGACATTGATGCAGTTGATGTGGATAACGAATTGGCAGCGGTGGAGTATGTTGAGGATATGTACAATTTCTATAAGCAAACAGAGGTGCCAATACATACATACTGTTTGATCCTTATCATCATCATCGTCTCCCTCGTTTGTGTAACGCGTTTCAATCCTTTTCAGGAAGATGGCAGAGTTCGTGATTACATTGATTCACAGCCAGAGGTGAACTCTAAAATGAGAGGCATTCTGGTTGACTGGTTGGTTGAAGTTCACAAGAAGTTTGAACTGGTGCCTGAGAGCCTCTACCTCACCATCAACATAGTGGACCGGTTTCTTGCAGCGAAGACTATCCCGAGAAGGGAGCTTCAGTTGGCTGGCATAAGCTCCATGCTCATTGCTTGCAAGTACGAGGAGATATGGGCACCGGAGGTGAGCGACTTCATAGCCATATCGGATAATGCTTATGTGAGGGAGCAAGTGCTTCTCATGGAGAAAGCCATTCTTGGGAAGCTCGAGTGGTATCTGACTGTGCCAACCCCTTATGTGTTTCTGGTTCGATACATCAAAGCATCTGTTCCTGCTGATAAGGAGGTGAATTGAAAACAAATTTCCCTTTATTCTTGCAATTGAAGAATGTGGGATACTGATCATGAATGAATGCTTGCTTACTTGTTGTGTAGATGGAGAACATGACGTTCTTCTACGCTGAACTCGGTTTGATGAGCTACACTACAATCATAGAGCACAGCCCTTCGAAGATCGCAGCTTCTGCTGTATATGCTGCACGCTGCGCCCTTAACAGGAGCCCCTCGTGGACTGAAACACTCGAGCATCACACCGGCTACTCTGAGGACCAGTTGATGTAATACATTCTTGCTCTGTTTTTTTACCTTTTCGTCTCTAGATCATACGCGTGTATTGATTGATTTTCGATGTGTTTATATCAGGGCGTGCGCGAAGATGCTGGTCAGTTTCCACTTCGGAGCAGCGGAGAACAAGCTCAAGGCTGTGTATCGGAAATACCTAAATCCAGAAAGAGGAGCTGTTGCTCTCATTCCTCCTGCCTCTGCTCTCATTCCAATTCCAGTTCCATTTTGAGTTTGCTGCTACTGTTAGTAAATAGAAAGGTTTACTAGTTTAGTGTTTCAACTCAAATTAGAGATCATTTGGCTGCCATGATCTCTCTCTATATCTCTACGAAAACTGTGTGTTTATGTTCAATTTGAATGAATGAATGAATTCAATTTATGTTCTAGTAAAAACCAATGGTGTAAATTGTGTGTTTATTCCTTCCTTGAATGTTCAAAGATACACAATTACACAAGTAAAATGTTACAACAACAAAGATACAAGCTTTTTTTTTTTTATCTCAATTACACAAGTAAAATATTAATTATTGGATTACATGATCAAAGATACAACAAGCTTTTCTATCTTGATTCATCATCATATATGCCTTCTGCTATCTTCACCTTTCCTCCACAACAACCCTTTTTTCTCTCTGGTCCATCCACAATAACTTTATTCCGGCCACTTGAAATTCCGAAGCTCGTCCCGCCTCTGGAGAAATTCCGAATTCTCTTTCCAAACCTCACCATTGGTATAAACTTCCTTCTTCCATATTGGAACCGAGGCCTTGACCTCATCAATGATGAACTTGCAAGCATCCAAGGCATCTGCGCGATGAACGGCTGAGGTTGCTATGAAGACACTTGTTCCACCAACAGGAACGGGGCCTAGGCGATGGGCCACCGCGATTGAGTTTAGGTTCCAAGATGATCTCGCAGAAGTGCATATCGACTTGATGCATCGAACAGCCATGGGAACGTATGCTTCGTACCTCAGCTCCAAGACGGTTTTGCCCTCGAAGGTGTCGCGAGTCGTGCCACCAAAAGTTGCTATGGCACCACAACTCGGAGACTCGACATAGCTCATGTATTTGCTCATGTCAATGGCCACATTCTCCTCCAATATCTCGATTAGATTCATGTCTTCTTCCTCTGTGGCCATTGTTACTTTGATATTATAGGGAAGGATTCCACAAGAATAGCTAGCTAGCTAGCTCACTGGTTCAGAACATTCTGCAGAAAGGCAAGAGAGTGAAGATCAACCAATTGATCATTTGTTCCATCCGAAACACAAGAAAACTAAAACAAACTTCAAACATATAGCAAGTCTTTGCCAAAAAAAGGAGCATATATTCATACCAACTCTGCAATCTAACCTAAAATGCAGAAAATGCATATTTCATGCTACGAGAAATGCTAAATTAAAGTGAATACATTGATGCAGTAAAACACATTATCCAAAATCGAATAAAAATCATAAAACTTGTTCAACTTTAATTTTAATTTTAAAGTGAAATTAGCAACTAATTAGGATACTACAGCCAAAACAAAATCACAAAACTCAACAAAATCGAGAAAGAAAACATCCGAACCTGCTAATTAATCAAATTAATCCCATTTCCTATTTCAAACGTTTAATTCCAAAAGAATTTACTATCCTTCAACTGAAAACACCTAAGGTCAAAGCAAATACTGAACTTTTTTTTAGAGAGAGGGAACCGGTGAGTGAGAGGGAGAGAGAGAGAGAGAGAACCGATGAGGGCGGTCGACGGCGAAGAGACGCCGGATCTTAGGAACAGAGGAGAGATGTGCTGATTTTTTTATAGAGAGAGAACCGGTGAGAGAGGGAGAGAGAAGAAGAGTGGAGAGATGCAGGATAGAAAAGAAAAAGGAAAAAAAAAAGTAGAAAAATATTTTAATGGGTTGATACATTGGGCTTGGTTAGTTAAGCTTTATTCTCTTATAACCAATTGACCTAATGGGCTTATTTGAGCTTATTTATATAAAGATGAGAGTTTGTGAGAAATTTGAGATGGGATTTTTTTTTTTTTTAATTGTGATGAATAATATAATTACAGATAATTTAACATTTAGAGTTGAAGAAAGAGTGAGTGAGGATTGTTGGTGGAGAAAGATATATATAGTGTGAATAAAATAAAATGTATATAGTTAGAAAAAAAATATTGAAAAAGATAGAAAAGTGTAGAGATGAGATAAATATTTTTTTTATTTATCATTTTGTCAAAAATATTTTTTTTATAAAAAATTGTTAAATCGACTTAATAAAAAATGCTAAACGAATGAGGTTTTTTAATGCAAATTAATATGAGTATTCTGATTTCACGATAAACCTATACTATTTTAGTATGTGTTTCATAATTTAATGAATATATATAAAAATTAATTCTAAAAAACTTAATTTTGACAAGAGTCAAAATACTTCACAGGTTCATCGTCATTATATTAATTTTAAAGCGTGGAATCAAGATACATACCGACATTAATTAAATAATAAATATCACTAACCCTTGTTTCAAATGATGTAAGGCGTGACATCTAGTTCAAAATTAATACGAGCAGCTTGATCATTGAAATAAATGCATGTAAAATTGTGAATATGTGAATTATATATTACAAGTAGCATGTGAAAGCTGACAATGAATCAAATTAAAATAGACAAATTACAATTGCCACTCTATTTCTTGATATAGACAACTCAATTGTCACAAGTTTTCATTTTCGTAGGTATGCAACAGTCATAATCTACATTCAAATTTCACATCTTTCTCCAAACTTAATACTCCCTCCGTCCGCCAAGATTATGTAAAAATTACTATATTGGGCGTCCGCCAAGATTATGTCACTTTCCTTTTAAGGCAATGGTCCCACCATCCTCTTTAATATTTTATCCTTACTAACACTCTTTATTTACAAAAAAACTCACCCCAAATTCAATCTCAACCACACATCTCATAAAGTGGTGGGACCCTTTTTCCACTACATCAAAATCATCACCAATTTTATTAAATCTTGTGCCCAAGCAATTTTACATAATTTTGGCGGACGGAGGGAGTACTATATTTTGGTACCTTTTTTTATTAGATTCATTTAAATTTCATATATTTCTCCAAACTTAGTACTCCGTCTCATTTGTTATTGGCCTGTTTTTCATTTTTTGGATGTCCCACTAATATTGACCTGTTTTTATTTTTTATAATGATTTTATATTATAAATAATGTGACTCCACGTATATTTACACAATTTTACACTTTGATTTTATTCTCCTAAATATTTGTATACAAACAAAATAGGTCAATAATAATGGGAGCAAAGGGGGTATTTTGGTACTTTGGTACAAGACACATCATATAATTCCTAATCCAACAGAAGTAGTTTAATCAATGTGAAATTAAACTAAATTAACAATAACTGCGGAGTATTAATTATTTAATTTAAGCAAACTTTTCTCTGAGCTTACTTTCCTAGAAATACTTTCCCAGTTTCCTTATTGGGTTGTTTAATTATTTTGAACTACTTTCTTCCTTACTTGTTCCACTTCCATTCGGCGCAAACCACCGCCTTGCGCCGCCGCAGATCGCCGACCCTCACCGTTGCCTCGCTCCTGGCGACATTTACACATAGTATTTTCTTTATATTTCACCCCGGAAAGAGCTGTTCTTTGTGAATTTTAGAAGGTTAAACCCTTCTCCCTATCATTAAACCCTAATTTCAATTATATTTCTTCCTGTCCACGAATTAACTCCGATTTTCGGTCTCATCGCTTAATTGCAATCCAAAATCATAATCCGATTGTATCTTTACTTTGAAGAATCGAGAAGAAATTCGGGTTAAAAGGAATGGCGATAGCGGCGCCGGAGCAGCTAAACATTACAGAAATTCCGGCTTGGGGCTCTCGAAGTGTTGATTGCTTCGAGAAATTGGAGCAGATTGGTGAAGGAACTTATGGGTACTTTAATTTTTCTTAGATTTACTTGCTGTGGTGATATGTTCCTCGAGAAAAATTCAAATGGTGCCCTATTTTTAATTCTAAATGGGAAGAACTAGTGTGAAGCATGGATTTTGGAACTGAGGCATGAATCTTTCGTGTGATTCTCAAGACTGAGCTATGTATGCTCAAATGTTCTTGAACTTGCTATATGATATACTATCCCATTACGTGTCTTTCAGACAGTGATATGGATGAGTAACTTGTTTGGGATGGACAATAATGGATATTTGTGGCCTGTGTCTAAAAAGTGCTTGGAGTGTGATCTTCTATATGCAAGTTACAAAATTATATGATTAGATGACCTACTTTTAGGAGTTGGGCTGTTTCTCTTACTACCTAAGGTGGGAATTTGTACTTGCAGACAAGTTTACATGGCAAGAGAAATCAAAACAGGGGAAATTGTTGCTTTGAAGAAGATACGGATGGACAATGAAAGAGAAGGGGTATGCTTTTCAGCTTGGTCTGTTGATGGTTTAGATACTTGGTTCTGTTTGAACTGATCCCTATTATTATGTCGGAGGATGACTCTAATCGTCTTTGCATCAAGTAGAGATCCCAGGATATGGTTATTAATTTCCCCACATATGCCTGCAGTTCCCTATAACAGCCATCCGTGAAATTAAAATATTAAAGAAGCTTCACCATGAAAATGTCATCAAGCTGAAAGAAATTGTCACCTCTACTGGTAATCTTATGTTTTTTTTTTCCTTTTCCTACTTTATAGATCATTAAATTCTCTTTGTCGCACGTTTTTGGAGTTTTTATATCTGCCTTTGGAATTATGTATCCAGGTCCTGAGAAGGATGAGCAACCTGCACCAGGTAAATTTTAACAATTTAAACTGTATATGATGTATAATTCTTATTAAACCTACTTAAACGATGTGTGATGAGTCTGATCACTGATGAGATACATGAGTTTGTTCAGTATCTTTCAAGACTGATTGCTTGCATATTCACTTCTTGATTTTCTAGATGGTAACAAGTACAGAGGTGGAATTTATATGGTCTTTGAGTACATGGACCACGATTTAACTGGGCTTGCTGATCGTCCTGGGATGAGATTCTCAGTGCCACAGATTAAGGTAGTGGAATGGGTGTAATATAGTGGAAGAATATTTAGTTTATTGGCATTTCAGATACTTCTGTTGGACAAGAAGAGTGACAATCAGAGGAATGATTTTCACTTTCTCTCTCTTCTTTAGTGCTATATGAGACAGCTTTTGACAGGGCTGCACTACTGTCATGTAAATCAAGTGCTTCACCGTGATATTAAAGGTCTACATTTAAAATAATTATTCAGCTTAAGTTACTTACTGTGTTTTATGCTAATGTTGTGTTTTTGTGTCTGCTTGCAGGTTCAAATCTTCTGATAGACAACGAGGGAAACTTGAAACTTGCAGACTTTGGTCTAGCCCGGTCTTTTTCAAGTGATCATAATGCCAATCTTACAAATCGTGTGATTACTTTATGGTATAGGTAAGATATGGCACTTGTGCGATCTAATATTAGTTAGTATTAAGTATATGGCTGTATTTGATTGGCGATCTGCTTCAATATTTTAGGCCCCCAGAGTTGCTGCTTGGCACCACAAAGTACGGCCCTGCTGTTGATATGTGGTCAGTGGGTTGCATATTTGCTGAGCTTCTTAATGGGAAACCAGTATTTCCTGGGAAAGACGAGGTAGTTCATGTTAACTATCGTCTAATATACTGGGGTTTATTTTTAAAGATTTCAAAAGTCGCATTAAATGACTTTTAAGTTAATGTACGGTTAAGCAACATCCTCTTTGAGAAAAATTAACAGCAGGAGCTGTTAAACAAATCGATTGTTTTCTAGATGTTATCGTTATCCTTTTCTAATGTACTCTATTTTACATCTGTGTCATGTCTTCCTGATGTTTTTTTGTTTTCTTCTGTAGCCAGAACAACTAAATAAAATATTTGACATCTGTGGCACTCCTAGTGAGGAAATTTGGCCTGGGGTCTCAAAGATTCCTTGGTATAACAATTTCAAGCCAAGTAGAGTTATAAAAAGGCGACTTAGAGAGCACTTCAGACAGTAAGTAATTGAAAGTGGTGATCATGACTTTTTATTTGGCATTTGTCGATGTCAATGAACACATGAATGATGAGTACCACTGTTTCTATTCTAGCTTTGACCGTCATGCATTGGATTTATTGGACAAGATGTTGACTCTTGATCCATCTCAGGTATACTTGATTAAGCTCTTTCTCCTATACTTATCTCGTACCTCTTTTTCTCCCCCCATGAAGAAAAGAATATCTTGCTCTTGTCAGTCTTGATACTTGTTCATCTTTTAGTAGCTATGCATATTCAATCCGCTCATTTGATATAAATTCCACTATAAGATTCTGGTTTAATCTAGCAACGCTTAGATGATCCTTTTTTACAAAGCAATTGAGGAATTTTCTTTACATTCGTATTTTGACAGTTATTCTTCCCCTTTATTCTTTTTGAATGAAGAGAATATCAGCAAAGGATGCTCTTGATGCTGAGTATTTCTGGGCAGACCCGTTACCTTGTGATCCGAAAAGGTTATTCTTTTCCTTTTGGTGTTTATCTGTAGGCTTTACATCTTGACGCGCCTGTTCTGACATTTGTTCGAATTGTTAATCTTTTCATCAGTTTGCCCAAGTACGAATCTTCACACGAGTTCCAAACAAAGAAAAAGCGTCAGCAACAGCGGCAGCATGAAGAAAATTCAAAGCGCCAGAAGTTACAACACAATCAGCAGCATGCCCGACTCCCACCAATTCAGCAGTCTGGGCACGCACATGCTCAGGTGCGAGCAGGTCCAAATCCACCAGCGCATGGCGGACAACCTCAGGTAGCCGGAGTACCTGGCCATCATTACGGTAAACCACGGCCTTCAGCGGGGCCAGGAAGATACCCACCTGGTGGAAATCCGTCTGGAAGCTACAACCATCCCAATCGTGGTCAAGGTGGTGGAGGTTATGGTACCGGACCGTATCCACCTCAAGGGCGCGCTCCCCCCTATGGCTCTAGCTCCATGCCCGGTGCTGCTCCTCGAGGCCCTAATTACCCCCATGGTGCTCCTCCATATGGGACTTCCGCTGCTGGGCGTGGCGGCTCAAACATCATGTCTGGGAATCGCAACCAGCAATACAATTGGCAGCAATAATGTAATACATTTGCATAACACTTGAGCTCTTGAGTGTGCTTTATTGGGTCTTCCAGGGTGTATGATCAAAACCTAATAATATGATGAGGTTGTATTGTATAATTGTAGAGGAATGTATCTCTCTATTTTGTAAGGTACACTTTTTGTTTAGAATTTGTGATATCGAAATTGTTCTTTCCTTGTATTTTGTCTTCTAAAGATGTGTTTGTTAGCCTCTAGATGAAGAAAGGGGCTTTTATTGTTGTTGTATTCACAAAATAGACAAGCTACTTACATTTAGCACTTGGATATTGCATACATTATTACTAGGTAAAAACTATTGACTGATTATCTACATACATTGTCTAATTTCATTTAGAGAAGAAGATAAATTGCTCCAAGAAAGATGACATCATCAACCATATTGTTACTCTATAGAGCAAAAGACAATCTTCATGTCACATTCTAGAATTCAAGAAAGTGAAAATATGTCAGATTAAAATGATTTTCCTCCAATTGATAGGTCGGGAGTTTGAGTTGTCTGAACCAAGTTCACTCTTAATGCCTTATGTGGCATCTAATCTTGACAATGGCAAAAAGTCAAGATGCATTAGGTAGGATCTAGTAATCAATTAGAAACACTAGAAACTAAGAAACAACAATCACACCTCACATTATATCCTAAACAAAAATCTCAAGTACAAGAAATGCCAAGCTGTACAACATCACATGTATGACCATTAGTTTCTTCTCCTCTTCTTTCGTCTCTTATCCCTATCGCTTTCACTCTCACTTGACTCTGAACTTGAGGATCCCGATCCAGATCCACCAGAGTCACAACCAGAACTATCAGATTCAGAATCGGACGCGGGTACAGCCTTTTGTTGTTGCATGATGAGCCGAGGCATGTTCTTGAGATACTGCCGCAGGTTTTCTGTGATCCCTCCAAGCCCAATGGAAGTGAAGAAGTTAATAGCAAACCTAGTGTTTTTCGGGTTGTCCTTGGGAAAAATAGACTCGAATGAGTCTTGCATGCCAGGGTCGCTTAGACGTTCATTAAGCAAGCCAATTCCTAGGTGTTCTGATAATTCCTGCAACAAAAGAACCATAGAATTTGAGGTTTAACATCATCTTGAGAAGACAGCTAGACAATATAACCAAAACTCATGCAGGTGGGTAAGCAAATGAAAAAGCACCAGTTCATGGCATTGGGCAGTTTATACTTCTTTAACATATTTGTTCAGTAAAATTTCTTACTAACTCCATGTGATTATGTGAACTAAAAACACAGTATTATCCATAACATGCGTAGTAAAATTAATAAAACCTGCCTAGACTGCTGCAATTACGGAACAGGAAAATACTACGAAGAGAGCATTAAATTATTAACCACTTCAAGAAGTTAAAGGACCACATGAGAATATTGAAGAAAACCAGGGTAGTTTTAGTACCTGGAAGAGAATCTTGATGAAGATACGGGAAGAAGAAGTAGTATCCTCTTCAGTCAACCGAATGTAGGCCAAAACGTGCCAAGGCAATGCATCTGTGCCAAGTAAATGTGCAAAGAACTTTGCCACATTGCGCAGTTTATTGCTTTCCAGCCGGTGAATCATGGAATACTGCTGGACAAAACACTTCTCAAAGTTCTCCTGATGAATTCTGTTTATCATACAAAATCTCTGCCCAAGAAGCCCATAGTAGCAGAGGTACGTTCTCTCCTGGCTGCAACACTCCAGAAGCATGATGCATAGTTCCATCTGCTCAGGAAAAACATTATATATCAGGCTACATGCTCATGATGTAAAGAAATAGCTCGTAAGAATCTGCAAAAACCAATAAATAGCAAACTCTTGTTCGAATCATGTAAAACCAGAGAGGAAAGCAAAATATCATGCACAAGATTGCGATACCCACCTCCTGACCAGACTCTAGTTTGACCTTCAATAGCTTATGCCCAGCTTCTTCAAAATCAACACTAGACATAATTGTCAAGTAGATAGTTCTCCGAAGATTAACCAAATTTGTCTCTGTCTCATCCTCAATTTGCATCTGCTCATCATCCTCATCCTCTTCCTCATCATCATCCTCTGAATCTGCATCTTCATCTGACTCTGCTTCATCCTCAGATTCTTCACCTAGTATTTGCTTCTTTAGGTCTTCATACTTCTTCTCATTCTCCACGAAATGGGGATCCGGCTGGAAGATATCTGCAACAGAACTATATTAGCTCGGTGTAACTGAAGGTTATAAGAGATAATAGAAGTCAGCTGCAACCACGCTATACCTAAAGTGTTCTCAGCATCTATCTCATCCAAAAGAGAAACTTCATGAGTCAATTGGTCTTCCTGCTCCACTAGGTCCAGCTCTGGACGGACAGCAGGGTACCCCTACATCAGGTGCATTAACAGGTTTAATTTAAACACAAAAAAAGTAGTATCATTTAAGATGAAAAAAAAATCAGATTTAACAAATTAAGCTTTCCAATTCCATTAAAAATGAAGCTCACCTGAAACTTTGCTTTCCGCAATGCAAAGAGCCCTTCAATTAAGAACTGTACACGTTTATCTATTTCTCCTTCATGAAGAATACCACGGAATCGCTCAAAGATACCTGTTGAAGTTGAAAAGGCACGGTGTGTCAGAAAGTGCCCAAGGAGTTGCCAAAAGAGAGAGAGAGAGAGATTCTGCAAATCACTAAGTGAAATCTAGGTTTGCTTAAACGAATCCACATCTCAAGTGCATAGACAGAAAGATATTATCTGAATAAGTCAAGTCTTCTGCACCACCCACATTAACTCACAAACAAGAAAGTATATCAGCAGCTCAGTTAATTAAAATTTAACACCAAAACAACATCTTTAGTTTAAGGAGATGATCAGATTTATAGCAACTTATAGATCGTAAAAATAGCTCATCTCAGAATAAGTTAAATATAATGCAGGTCCAAAGAGCAGCGTCATAGCTCTCAACCGATCATTCCCTCATCAGACATACACATCAACTAATCCAATTTCAGATCAAACACTTTCCTCAAATTCAGCAATTGGCCTAGCTTCTACTATCAGAAACTGAAATAACTGAAAGAACAAAGAATAACCTATACTCAAGAATTCGATCCACCAGAAAAGCTTTAATAGTACTACGTATAAAAGTTTCTCGTAAATAATAACAAAAATGGCCATAGTCCCATACTCACCGTGCAATCCCCTGGGGGAAAGGTCCTGCAGCAAGGATCCACATTCTGTAACAAATCCGACAGCTACTTCAACACTATCATCCGTGGGCTTTTCCAGCAGTAATGTCAGCAGCTCAAGAGCAATAAGCTCATGAACTATCTGCTGGTTCACCAGGTGAGCTATGAATTTGACCGCAGCAAGTAGTTGTGGCTGCCACAAGATTTTCACCACAAATTCAACATACATATAGATCTCAAAATAGTAATGAACCTATAAATCATACTGAAAAGAATTTAAAAACAAACCTTATCATTGCGCTTAAATGCCCTCTGTAGCTGTAGTATGATCCTCCGCAGCAGAAGATCCCCTACTTCAGGGAACTTTGTGTTTACGACAGCAACCAAAGCTGCAAATACATGAGTGAACCCTGGAGACGCCATTTGAGACTTCATACATGATCGACAGAATAGACCCCGCCCTCGTATCAGATTTTCAGCAAACAGCTCCGGAATGATGTTTTTGATGTTGGTGGCGTTCACTTTGTTCACCAATCCATTGATACTCTTCCTCAGAGCGTCCCATGTCATTCTTTGATATTCAAGGCTGCTATTATCCTCGATTTCCTTCATCATTCTGGCCAACTTCAACGGAGGAACGTACACTCCGCCACTCCTTCCCATATTCGCCAATATCTTTGTCGTCAAATTCCTCTCATTCTTAGAGCTATTATAGCTATCACCATTCTCGTGACTCGTCATGCTTCCTAACTCCTTCTCAGGATAGAAAAGAAAAGAAAAAGTAAAAAAAAAAATTGAAAAAAGATTTTAATGAGTTGATATATTGGGCTTGGTTACTTAATTAGTTTATGTTGGGCCTTTATTCTCTTCTAACCAATTTAGCTAATGGGCTTCTTTATATTGAGCTTATTTGTATATATATGAAACACTAACGGTAACAAATTCCCGGCAAAATTTTGAAAGTTTTCATTCCAAAACTATAGGCACATTTAAATAAACGTGGATTTCATCATCGAATCAACAAAATTCATTCAACACCTTCAATATTAAACCAACTATTTTTGTTCAGATCTCAAAAAGAAGACATTACTATTAACAATTTTTGAGAGATTATCATCTACAACTTCCACTTATATCTAAGAAGGAATACGACAACACCTAAATTTTAATGGATTAAATCCAAGGGGAAAGCAGAAAGAGAAACAAAATTGGAATTTTCTCGATTTAAAATTCCATCATCCACCCCTCAATATTCCAACACATGATGCGCTTACCTGACTTCGGTGGCCGACGAAACGTCTTCTTGAAAGCACCGCAACACCCGAATACTAAAAGGGGGTGAGACTGTGAGAGACGAGCAGCGGGGCAGCGGAGTGTAGGGATGGAGCCGAGGTGGTTGCCGGTGGCTGGAATTCGAGAGAGAAAGCAAGGCCGCCGCACAGCAAAAATTAAAGGGGTCCAAGATTTTAAATACCATAATTTAAAAGAGATACTCCCTCCGTCCACAAAAAAGAGTCCCATTTGAGACTCGGCACGGGTTTTAAGAAAATTGTTAAAGTAGGTGTAAGTGGAGAGAGAATAAAATTTATAGGGGTAGTGTTAATAACAATTTTAATTGATTAATCCTTTATCAATGGGTAAACAATTTCAAGCAATATTGAGCAAACAATTTCAACAACAAATTCAAATTCAACAAGAAATTAATTTCAGCAACAAATTCAAACAAAATCAACAAATTGATTCCACTAACAAATTTAGAAAATTCCTAACAACAAATTTCAGCAACAAATCAATTCCACCAACAAATTTAAGAAATTCCTAACAATAAATTTTAGCAACAAATCGATTCCACAACAAATTTAAGAAATTACATCAACAAATTCAATCAATTTCAACAAAAAGATTCGACCAAAAATTTGAGGGTTTTCGTGCTCACTGGGAGACGGCAATTTGAGGGATGCGACAATTTGGGGGAGGCGGCGACTTGGGATTTTCGATTCAGAGGGAGGCGGTCATTTGGGGAAGACGGTCGACAATTTGGGGGAGGCGGTGATTTCGCACAAACGAAGAAGAAGAAGAAGAAGGTTGAGGCTTTAGAGGCGGTTACCTGAGAAATAGAGAGAGCGAGGGATGAAGGGCGACGTAGAGAAAGGGGTCAGCGGCGGCGTTGACTGGGCTCGGCGGCGGCTGTCCGACCGTGAACGGAGAAGTGACTGGGCTCTGCGGCGGTGGTGTTCCGGTCGTGACGCTCAAGGGAACGGTGAGAGAAAGAGAGATGAAGCTAGGGGATTTAGGGTAGATTCTGGATTTTGGGGATTTAGGGTTGAGTGGTGAGAGAGAGAGAGAGAGAGATGAAGCCAGGGGAGCGGCGCTCAGGCGCGTCTTCGCCGGAGAGGGAACCGCGGCGGTCTCAGCCCTCGCTGCTGTCACCTTCGCCGGCAGTAGATGAAGGCAGCGCGGCGTCTGAGATGAAGGGTGTGTGAGAGCTTGAGAAGAGAGAGAGGGCGAGAGGTGAGAGAAGGGAGGTGCACCGGTGGTGGTTCCCGGAGAGCCGGCGATGCCGGTGAGGAAGGAGGGGGCGCCGCTGCATCTATGTGTGTGTTGTGTGTGTTTTGTGAGTGTGTGCGTGTGTTTTATTAGAATTTAATTAAGGAATTAAGTGAATTATTTTTAGTTATTGAGGTAGATGTATTAATGGCAAAGTGAAGTAAATATTGAAGCCCATGAAGGGCATAATTGTACAAAAAGTGAAACAGGACTCTTTTTTGTGGACAAAAAAAAGAGGGGAAACAGGACTCTTTTTCGTGGACGGAGGGAGGTTTTATAGCCTCAACTTAAAAACAACTCTTTTGTATACCAAAATGAGTTAAATGACTAAAACACCCTCATATTATATCATTTAAAAAAAAAAGGAATCAAGATTTTCGTCCAAGTCAATCGCCCCCCCCCCTCAAATTCAATTTTCGTCTCTCTCTCTCACGATCGGAGAAATCTCACGACCGATCACCAACTCACGACGACATCGAGATGGGCGACCGCGATCGGAACGACGAGGGAGTCGGCGTCGGTGTCGGCAAAAAGCTCCGACGAGGAGTGTGCGACGCATCCTATTCCTCCGGTGAACCCTAATTTTCGCCCCTTTCAAATTTTTAAAATATTGTAGCTTAAATTCATTGTTAAATGCATGTATGTGTGTTATAATATTTTGAGAATCATGTTTAGTTGGTAAATAACTTGAGTTTCTTGAGATTTATTGAAAATTTATTGAGAATGAAGTTTTTTTTTCGAAATTTCCAGCGGTTTCCGGTGAGATTTGTTGTTTGGGGACGATGGGGGCAAGGGGGCGACCATCGTGGACGTGATGGCGCCGTCGTGGCCACGATTGTGGCCCACGATGGCTGCCGTCGTGTCCACGATGGGAGCCCCCATCGTGATCACGACAGCCCTCTTCCCCCCCCCCACCTTTTTTTTAAAATTTTTGTATTAATTCTTTCAAATACATGATTTTCTTTCTAATTGCTTTTAATACATTGATTTTGTAGGTTAATTGTGATTGGAAAAGACCTACATTGATCTATGTGACCCGTGGGTTAATCTTTATTTGAGGGCCGAAATATTCAAGGATGTGAAGAAGATTTTACTTGATATTGAAGGTCCTATCAAGAAGTATAGGTGGCTTGTAGGATCTAGAATATTTTGTCTTACCCAACTTTGAAACATATTGAGACTTATTGAGACATATTCCATGTTATTTATTTTTAGTTTGGTATGTTGTTCACTCTATTTGTTATGTTGATTTTTGTATATTATTGTCTTGAGAAACAAAAGAAAAACACAAAAAAATGTTGGTGGTTGTCGTGATCACGATGGGGGCTTCCCATCGTGGACACAATGGCAGCCATCGTGGTCACGACAGCGCCATCGTGGGCCACGGTCGTGCCCTCGCCCCCGTCGTGCCCCGCCCTCGCCCATGCCCGTCATTCGCCCCATCGTGTCCTACGGTCGTGTCCACGATGGTAGGACACGATGGTGGACACGATGGCTCTCACGAGTCATCGTGTGGTTATTAATATCATTTAATTTCAAACTTAAATATGATTATTGACTTGTTTAATGTATTATATTATGTCTAAAATTATAATTTAGCAATCAAGCTTGATTTGTAATCAAAATTAAACGAGTTGGAGTTATATACATCGAAATCTATGAATATCTACTTGAAAAATACTTATAACATTTCATGGAATGTTATATAGTTGTCATGACTCATTTCACAAAAAACACTTAAATTATGTGTTTTAAGACTAAATGGTTTGATTAACTATGTATTAAAATGTTGTTTAGAAGATATATAACATGTTCAAACTTAAATTAGTCGAATATAACATCATAAATTTCAAAATTTTCAAACAATAATAACACACGATCGTGTACCCGGTGGACACGATGGTGTGATCGTGGTCACGAACGTGTCCATCGTGCCCTCCCATCGTCGTGTCCTCCGTCCCCTTCCCCCGTCGTGTCCTCCCGTCCCCCCGGCCCCGTCGTGTCCTCCGTCCCCCGTTCCCCCCGTCCCCCCCGGCCCGTCGTGCCTTCGGCCCATCGATGGCCGTGATCGTGCAACGACCGTGCCCACGATGGACATCGACGGTCGTGCCCCCTGCCCACAATGGACACGATGGTCGGGGGACGGTCTTATCGGCTGAGACATTGCCATCGTGGGCACGACCGAGGGCACGATCGTGCCCTCGCGTCGTAGCCTTCGCTCCCTTCCCCGTCGTCCCCTCGCTCCTCACCCCCCATCATGGCCTTCGCCCCCTTCCCACCCCCATCGCCCCTCGCCTTTCGCACCCCCCTCGTTCGTGCCATCGCCCTCTTCTCCGTCGTGCGATTGTGGGCACGACGTGGGCGACGGTCATGCCGTCGTTGTGCCCCGTTGCCGCAGCCCCCTTCACCTCGATCGTGCCATCGTCGTCGCCCGTTGTGAACGCGATGGGGGCTCCCATCGTGGACACGATGGTGCCGTCGTGGCCACGACCGTGGCCCACGATGGTGCCGTCGTGTCCACGACCGTGGCCCACGATGGCTGCCATTGTGTCCACGATGGGAGCCCCCATCGTGATCACGGCAGCCCCCATCGTGTCCGCGATCGTGGACACGGGTTTGACTTTGTCTTCAAGTGGTGGGGACCGTAAGGGCTGTTTTAGTCTTTTCACAGATTTTGGTATACAAAAGAGTTAGTTTTAAAGAGGGGCTAAAAAGCTTATCTTTTTTAAATTTTGGTATTTGTTTATTAGTTTCCTCAAAATTAAATTTAGGCGTAGCGATAGGGTAATGCCTGTATGGTTGAGAGGAAATTAATAATAAGAATTATTATGGTTTTTTATGCAAGCAAATTTTAAGAATTACTACTATAAGATTCAAATAAGAATACACATAGAAATAAGTAAACGGGTCCAAAATAAAATCATTGACCCATATTTAGTAATAATTCTAAGAATTACTATAAGATTCAAATAAGAATACACATAGAAATAACTAAACGGGTCCAAAATAAAATCATTGACCCAATTTATATTTATATTATATATGATGAGAGTAAAATAGATCTAAATGCTTAACATCATATATATGTGTACTTTATCAGAGTTTAGCATATATAATGTTCTTTAATAATTTATGTATTCTTTTAGATTTTAAATTAATTATTTTTTATATTTTAATGGTGCTAGGTTTAATTTATACTTACCTAAAATAAATATTTTTTTATATTCTTTTAGTATTTTAATGGTAAAATTATGTGTAGGATGATAACGTCTAAAAATAGGATGTACATATATTTGGAGGACATACAAAAAAACGATATGCATGCATATATAATGTTCTTTAATAATTTATTAATTTATACTCCCTCCGTCAACGAAATGAGTACCCATATTTCCTTTTTCGTCCGTCCACGAAATGAGTACACATTTCTCTTTTTGGCAAGTGTGTCACACACATCTCTTTAATTAATACACTCAAAAAGTGGGACCTTTAAACTATTCACACTACACTCCATACATTTCTTAAAACCCGTGTCATCCACAAATGGGTACTCATTACGTGGACAGAGGGAGTATATTCTTTTTCTAATAGCTAAACATATTTTTCAATTTTTTTTTATAGGTATTGAACAAATGGTTTTTAAAGATTATGTGATAATGAACTCGATCCCGAGAATTTTAGCGTCATCCAGTAACTATTTTATTATTAAACTGACACATATTTTTAGGATGTATGCTCATAGAAGGTAGAAATAGTATTTAAAAAAATATATAATTAATAATTATAATGTGTTTCATATATATTATGTGAGGTAACGTGATAATCCCTATGAAATATTTTATAAAAGTATACAATATTTTGTACAAAAATATTTGATACATTAAAAAGGACATTTATAATAATAAAAAATTGATATTTTTCTTTAATGGTGCTTCACAAATGATATTTTTTTATAAAAATAAATGATATTTTGTAAAAAAAATAATGATACAATACAAATTATCATTCTTATGCATGCAAATAACAATTTTAATAACAATAAAAATATGTCCCTCCGATCAGTAAATAGGTCGGGAGTTTGAGTTATCTAAAAGTACGAAGTTCACACTTAGGCCTCGTTTGACTAGCTGCCAAGGCTCAAGCAAGTTAGTGGAAACCAAGGAAAGGTGGCTTGGGTGGTCTAGATATGTTTTATTGGCCACGCATTTGGTAGCGCTCGCTTGAAAGCGTGAAACACTTCCTTCTTTTTCGATAAACATAATTGGAATCGTGATTATAAACTGAAATATCCAAAATAACCTCCATAATTTCTGCCTGCGGTTCACACACACAGCATAAACTTACATTGCTCATCACACATTTCAGCTAATGTAACACACACAACCTCTACTCAAAGCACAAACATAAGACGTAAGAAAGAATGTTGTGTGGTGAGCCACAAGATCAAGATGACTCATAGTTTCTCCATTTAACTGAATATCGAAATCTGCAGGAGATCTAATAATACCAGAAAATAACTGATAATATGCCAACAGTCTTCATGCTTCAAAATGGCCCTCGGCAAGTTTTAGCCTTTTCCTTAAATCCACAGCTTCAACATCTGGTATATTTAAGAAAAACTCAGCTAAGTTTAAAACTACTAACTCATACATGAAACTTAATCGTAAGATTAAGGATTATATGTGTTTCATTATTGTATCTGAAACAAACTAAGCATGTAATTTCAAACATAATTTGATGCCACTCCTATTTTCCGCATCCCTTTCTTGGTGCAATCAAATGAAGAATTAAGATAATGAATGGAGATCACATGAACGAGATATATAATCACATGAGAAAGACTTCTCATACAGTCTGCTGTTTAGTTTCTACAAGAAAAGGGAAACTAACATTTTTCATTGATAATTTGCAAAATAGAAGCAGTTCAAAAAATATTATGACTCTACTACATTGTGAGCAGTCCTTCCTTCATATAAAGCACATTTCTCTAGCAAACAGAATCTCAAATTAAGAAACAGCAAGTATACACACTATATTCTTATTAAAAGAAAATCCAAAGATGAGCAGTGGCACATGAAACTAACCCTGTCAGTAAAAAGGCTGTCCATTTGGTTGGTCTTAAAAAGAGCAAGCTGGAACTCCTCCTGCAAGTAAACACATTTTGATGCAAAAATACCAAAGCTGAGAACCAGGATGTGAACCAAATAACAGGATTGTAACAAGGCCAAGGGATTCCTAATACAACTAGAAACAAAAAACAAGATGCATTAAGTAGGATCTAGTAATCAATTAGAATTACTAGAAACCAAGAAGCAACAATCTCACCTCACATCATCTATAAATATAACGCACATCAAATAATAATATCCTAAACAAAACTCACAAGTACAAGAAATGCCAAGCTTTACAACATCACATGTATGATCATTAGTTTCTTCTCCTCTTCTTTCGCCTCTTATCCCTGTCGCTTTCACTCTCACTTGACTCCGAACTTGATGATCCCGATCCAGACCCAGATCCATCAGAATCAGAACCAGAACTATCAGATTCAGAATCGGACTCGGGTACAGCCTTTTGTTGTTGCATGATGAGCCGAGGCATGTTCTTGAGATACTCCCGCAGGTTTTCTGTGATCCCTCCAAGCCCAATGGAAGTGAAGAAGTTGATAGCAAACCTAGTGTTTTTCGGGTTGTCCTTGGGAAAAATAGACTCGAACGAGTCTTGCATGCCAGGGTCGCTTAGACGTTCATTAAGCAAGCGAATTCCTAGGTGTTCTGACAATTCCTGCAACAAAAAAAAAAAAAACCATAGCATTTGAGGTTTAACATCATCTTGAGAAGAGAGCTAGATAATATAAGCAAAAGTCATGCAGGTGGGTATGGAAATGAAAAGGCACAAGTTTATGGGCAGTTTAATTTCTTACTAACTAGTAACTACTTTTTCTTGATATATCTTGTCAGACTACATGTGATTATGTGAACTAGAAACACAGCATATCAATAACATGAGCAGTAAAATTAATAAACCCTGTCTAAACTGCTGCAATTACAGCACAGGAAAATATTACGAAGGGAGCATTAAATGATTAACCACTTCAAGAACTAAAAGGACCAAATGAAAATGCTGAAGAAAACCTGGGTAATTTTAGTACCTGGAAGAGAATCTTGATGAAGATACGAGAAGAAGAAGTAGTATCCTCTTCAGTCAACCGAATGTAGGCCAAAACGTGCCAAGGCAATGCATCCGTGCCAAGTAAATGTGCAAAGAACTTTGCCACATTGCGCAGTTTATTGGTTTCCAGCCGGTGAATCATGGAATACTGCTGGACAAAACACTTCTCAAAATTCTCCTGATGAATTCTGTTAATCATACAAAATCTCTGCCCAAGAAGCCCATAGTAGCGGAGGTACGTTCTCTCCTGGCTGCAACACTCCAAAAGCATGATGCATAATTCCATCTGCTCAGGAAAAACATTATATATCAGGCTACATGCTCATGATGTAAAGAAATAGCTCGTAAAAATCTGCAAGAACCAATAAATAGCAAACTCTTGTTCGAATTATGTAAAACCAGAGAGGAAAGCAAAATAACATGCACGAGATTGTGATACCCACCTCCTGACCAGACTCTAGTTTGATCTTCAATAGCTTGTGCCCAGCTTCTTCAAAATCAACACTAGACATAATTGTCAAATAGATAGTTCTCCGAAGATTAACCAAATTTGTCTCTGTCTCATCCTTAATTTTCATCTGCTCTTCGTCTTCATCCTCTTCCTCATCGTCGTCCTCCTCATCATCATCATCCTCTGAATCTGCATCTTCATCTGACTCTGCTTCATCCTCAGATTCTTCACCTAGTATTTGCTTCTTTAGGTCTTCATACTTCTTCTCATTCTCCACGAAATGGGGATCCGGCTGGAAGATATCTGCAACAGAACTATATTAGCTCGGTGTAACTGAAGGTTATAAGAGATAATAGAAGTCAGCTGCAACCACGCTATACCTAAAGTGTTCTCAGCATCTATCTCATCCAAAAGAGAAACTTCATGAGTCAATTGGTCTTCCTGCTCCACTAGGTCCAGCTCTGGACGGACAGCAGGGTACCCCTACATCAGGTGCATTAACAGGTTTAATTTAAACACAAAATAAGTAGTATCATTTAAGAAGAAAAAAAATCAGATTTAACAAATTAAGCTTTCCAATTCCATTAACAATGAAGCTCACCTGAAACTTTGCTTTCCGCAATGCAAAGAGGCCTTCAATTAAGAACTGTACACGCTTATCTATTTCTCCTTCATGAAGAATACCACGGAATCGCTCAAAGATACCTGGTGAAATTGAAAAGACACAGTGTGTTAGAAAGAGCCAAATGCGTTGCCACGAGAGAGAGATTCTGCAAATCACTAGTGAAATCGAGGTTTGCTTAAACAAATCCACATCTCAAGTGCATAGACAGAAAGATTATCTCAATGCACTCAAGAGAGATTCTGCTAGTGAATAAGTCAAGTCTTCTGCACCACCCACATTAACTCACAAACAAGAAAGTATATCAGCAGCTCAGTTAATTAAAATTTAACACCAAAACAGCATCTTTAGTTTAAGGAGATGATCAGATTTATAGCAACTTATAGATCGTAAAAATAGCTCATCTCAGAATAAGTTAAATATAATGCAGGTCCAAAGAGCAGCGTCATAGCTATCAACCGATCATTCCCTCATCAGACATACACATCAACTAATCCAATTTCAGATCAAACACTTTCCTCAAATTCAGCAATTGGCCTAGCTTCTACTATCAGAAACTGAAATAACTGAAAGAACAAAGAATAACCTATACTCAAGAATTCGGATCCACCAGAAAAGCTTTAATAGTACTACGTATAAAAGTTTCTCGTAAATAATAACAAAAATGGCCATAGTCCCATACTCACCGTGCAATCCCCTGGGGGAAAGGTCCTGCAGCAAGGATCCACATTCTGTAACAAATCCGACAGCTACTTCAACACTATCATCGGTGGGCTTTTCCAGCAGTAATGTCAGCAGCTCAAGAGCAATAAGCTCATGAACTATCTGCTGGTTCACCAGGTGAGCTATGAATTTGACCGCAGCAAGTAGTTGTGGCTGCCACAAGATTTTCACCACAAATTCAACATACATATAGATCTCAAAATAGTAATGAACCTATAAATCATACTGAAAAGAATTTAAAAACAAACCTTATCATTGCGCTTAAATGCCCTCTGTAGCTGTAGTATGATCCTCCGCAACAGAAGATCCCCTACTTCAGGGAACTTTGTGTTTACGACAGAAACCAAAGCTGCAAATACATGAGTGAACCCTGGAGACGCCATTTGAGACTTCATACAGGATCGACAGAATAGACCCCGCCCTCGTATCAAATTTTCAGCAAACAGCTCCGGAATGATGTTTTTGATGTTGGTGGCGTTCACTTTGTTCACCAATCCATTAATACTCTTCCTCAGAGCGTCCCATGTCATTCTTTGATATTCAAGGCTGCTTTTATCCTCAATTTCCTTCATCATTCTGGCCAACTTAAATGGAGGAACATACACTCCACCACTCCTTCCCATATTCGCCACTATGTCAACAGCAACATTCACATCTCCCTTCGTCTTCAAATCTGCAGTTTCATTCCTCTCATTCTTAGAGCTCTTATACCTATCACCATTCTCGTCATGTCTCCTATCTCCTTCTCGATCTCTTTCCCTCCTATCACCATTGTCAGCATGTCCTCTCTCACGCTCTCTATCCCTTCTATCATCTCTGTCTCGCTCTCTATCCCTTCTACCATCTCTTTCTCGCTCTCTATCCCTTCTACCATCTCTTTCTCGATCTCTATCCCTTCTATCATCTCTTTCCCTCTCTCTATCCCTTGGCCGCTCTTTCCGGCCATCTCTACCTCTGTCCCTTGGCCGCTCTTTCCTGTCATCCTCCCGGACCCTGTACTCTCCTTCTTCTTCCTCTTCATCGTCTGATTCCCGTCCCCTTCTTCTATCACTCTCCAAATCTCGACCACGTCCCCTATCCTTCCGGCCACTCCTATCATCTTCTCTATCATCATCATGTCGTGGTTTTTCATCTCTCCTGCTCTTACGCTCAATCTCGTCAATCCTCCTATCATCACTACTCCTATTCAAATCTTTACTTTCGGAGTCATGCCGCGATTTCCTCTCCCTTGACAAATCACCTCTCCTACTCTTCCTATGCTCAGGATCCGAATCCTTACTCTCTGACCTACTTGTGCCCTCCAATTTCAGATCGGTTTTCCTCCTGTCTCTCCTGTCATCGTGGCCGCCACTGCTAGAATCATCGGCATTTGGATTGTTCTCGCTCCTCTCATATCGCGAATGCCTAGTTTGCTTCTCCTCATCCTCACTGCTGCTTGAATCATTGCGACGCCTCCGAGCCATTATTTGATTGGATGCACCGCCGAGACTTGACTTGAAGGAAGTGAGATTCAGATATTGGAAGCGAAGACCCTCTTCTACATAAACCCTAAATCCGCGCTTTGCTTTCCCCAATTCAAACGCCTAACAAATTTGGGACGCACTTGTCTGAGCGCAGCGCTCACGGTGAGCGCTATATTAAAAAAAAAAATACAAGGGATTTACTACCTTATGTATATATCTGTGAATGAAATTAATATCAATAGAGCGCGCAGGCGCGCAGCGGAGCTGCTGAGGCGGTGATGCAAGTGACGAGTTGTGGGTTTAAAACCTAGTGGAGCGAAATTTTGTAAGCATTTGCGCCTATTTTCTGTATTTACTCGATTAATTGCCACATTTATCAGCTCCCTCATTTTATAATTTACGAAGTTGCTGCGCCTATTTTCCTCAATTTCTATATATATATATATATATATATATATATATATATATATATATACACACACACATACGTGTAAGCTTTTTTCATCACATTTATATATTGAAAGTCAGGGACGGAGCCAGGAATTAAGTTCGGGGGGCTGAAATTGTACGGGGTTCCGCCCCCGAGAAAAAAAATTTGGGCATTCTGTATATTCAAGGTATTTTTTTTTTATTAAAATACGAGCATAATACTAATAATAACGAACAATATTTTCATAGATTATATAGTTTCAATATATCACAAAACTTTTTTTGGACATTCCGTATATTTAAGACATTTTTTATTAAAAGGCAAACATAATAATAATAATAATAATAATAATAACAAACAACATGTTCATAGATTATATATTTTATATATATTACAAATTAATTTCAATACATTATAATTTTTTTTTAGCATTTCATACATATTAGGCATTTTTTATTAAAAGATAAGTATAATAGTAATAATAACAAACAATATTTCATAGATTATATAGTTTTAAATAACAGGATTATCCTTAAATTAAGTATATATGAGAGAATATAATAATCAAATACTCTTTTATAAAACAAAATTATTTTATAATAGGTATAAACATATATCTATATATATTTAAAAAAAAAAAAAAAAAAAAAAAAAAAAACTCAAAATTTGGGAGGGGGCTCTAGCCCCCCCCGGCTCCGTCCCTGTTGAAAGTGTCTTTCATTTTTTTATATTTTTTATTAGACTTTATTTTTTAATTTACTGTTAATATATATATATATATATATATATATATATATATATATATTATCAGGCTCTTCTCGGTGACATTTATATATTAAAAGTGTCATCTATTTTTAATAAATTTATTTTATTTTTTAATTTATTGTTTATTTTTTATCTGTATTAGTAAATAGTGTCATTTATTATATTTTGACATAAAAATAGTGTTATTTACAATGTTATAGTATCAATACTATTTTATAGTGTCATTTATATATTCGAATAATGTAAATTTCAAATTCAAAGTATCATTTGTATATCTAAAAAATGTCATTTAAAATATTATAGTTTCATGTGATTTTAAGTTCTCTATCGTTTTCAATTTAAGCATGTGATTTTAAATTTTCGCATTCATCGTCATTATTTTAATTGTGGAGAGAGAGAGATGAAACAGTAGTTATATTTTACTTTTATTTAATATATGGTTGATTTATATTTGTAATTTATCATACAATTTGCATCTAAAAAAAATTATCATACAATTCCATGTTTATGATACTTTCTTCGTCCCATCTATCTTGAGATAATATACAATTCGATGTTTATAATATTTCATTCGTCCCACCTATCTTGAAACAATTTCTATTTTGAGCGTCCCACCTATCTCAAGACATTTCTTTATTTGACAAAAATTTTATTTTTTATTCATCTTTTCACTTTTTTACCTAACGCACTTAAGTTTTGTCTCAAGATAAATGAGACAGGAGTACTTATTATATAAAGTACAAATATTATGGCCAAACATTTGAGCGATTTCACGAAAATATCCAAAATGTTTAGATACTCGTATTCATATATCGAAAACAATCTTTCCTCATTTAAAATATTTATGTTCCAATTTGATATTTCTAACAATCAATATCCTTTACCTTGGAAAAAAAAGATGAAATCCCATCAGTGCTTTTTAGTTGTTGTTGTTGAATTAATCCATAATCTAGTGGATGAGCAATATAAACATTATTATTACACAAAACATCACATAAGCTTACTACTTACATATAGGCCTCTTTTGGTACACAGCATGAGATAAAGCGTCACGTATTTGACTGTGATATCTTTTATTATGATATACGGAACAACTTCATGTTTCTACTCACAGCTAATTACATACCCTTCCTTGTACAAAATGGACGCCGAATTTCACACAAAATTTCGTTCATTATAGTATTATTCTTGTTGCTAAATCTCAACTCAATGAAGAAGAGAGAGAAGAAGCGGGTTACCGTGTGATGCAAATCGAGCGTTGTGTTAATGGGAGCAAGAGCAGCCAGTGTGTTGAGCAGCAGCCAACTTGTGGCTACGTTCCCAAGTATCGAGCGGGGCTGCTTCTGCTTGTGCGTGGGGTACGTGGCGAGGGTGCTTCTCTCTCTTGTCGCCCTTAACTTGCTTCAGTGCATGCTTAAGAACAGGTAGCAGAGCATCCATACATTCTGCCACAGCATTCGGATTTCCCGGCATGTTTATGATCTGATTCACACACACAACACACTCAACCAACTATAGCTTTGTAAAGCAGTATCACACCAATTATCCTATCGTTTGGGATGTAGTTTCTTGAGATATTAGAGCAAAGGCTAGTCGTGCTGTAGGAACGCGTTAAACAGAGGAACGAGAAAGAAACATACTAATAGGTTGAGAGTTGGAAGAGATCAATCCGAAGGGAACTTATGAAAAGAGTAGATCGTATTTTTGTACTAACCAATGTTGATCCTCTTATTCCAGCTGCAGAGCGCGATAGAACTGCAAATGGTGTCACCTGCTCACATGATCACATAAAAATCAATAACAAGGCTATGCATGTTTTCTTTTAGTAGAATTATGATTTTTTTTTTATTATTACGAAAAATATAGGTACCTTTAAACTCTCTTGCATCATAACATAAAGTAGACCGGGTGTCTCCCTGTGTATCACTTGTTTGGTAGCTTCGGGAGTTACATCTCTCGGGGTGAATCCAGTACCACCTAATTTCATTTCACGATTCATGTTAGTGCGGAAGAATGAAAAAGTAAACTCGAATGTAATATACAGAATCCGAGCCAACTGTAATGAATAGATATCTTTGTCCTTACATGCAGCGGAAGAATAAAGAGAAGCAATAATGATTAAGAAGATGATTTCTCAAACACAAAGATATACTGTCTCACCAAGAGTAAGAATGAGATCCATTTTATCGATATCACTCCATCTCTCCAGCAATTCCTTGATTTTTGGGATTTCGTCTGGAACAACTGCTGTAGCAGCAACACTTGCCCCACCTAGTTGTTCTGACGCTGAATTCACAACGGATACTGCCCTTGGGCCACTGCAACATTATATATCTTATGAGCTGGAAAATAGGGATTTAAAGCTCAAGGTTTATCATGCAATGCAAAAAGATCGTGGAATGAGAGTCGGGCAGGATTGGCTTATAATTTGACACCAGTTCATCAATAAAGCTGTAACCAGAAATGAAGGCAGAGGACGAGAGAGGAAATGTTCTAGAGTGCAAACATTTGGTGGGGGTGGGGGGGGGGGGGGGGAAGCAAAAAGAAAAGGCAAACAACCAACTAAAACAAAACAGAAGAGATAAAGAAGCCCTCACAACTAATACTTGAGTTCCAAGATCAAAGATTCCAAATTACGTTATTGTTAAGATTAAATTTTTATTAGAAAACAAACGAACAAAAAAGATGTTTTTATGAGGATGATCAATATTATACCAACAATTAAGATCAACTGGAAAGAAAAGCCCTGAGTTTCCAAAGCAGTCACATTACCTAACACAACCATATAAATTCAATCAGATCAAATGGGATTTTGTCGCAAAGTCTTCAGAAAATCCATGTTGATCTCTCACATGGATTTAATATCGGTGCTGCGCTTGTTTTAGCATCAGTAAAGTGACCTTTCAGGAATCATGATCCTGAAAGATGTATCATGATGCAACGTATTCTAGTTCAGATTTTCACCGCCAAATGCGACTAAAGGATCCTTTCGCTGATCAACTGAGTTGTATTTTCAAGTAACTATCATGAAAAATGACCAAAATGCCTGCAATGATTATCCTAGCAGTTATCTTTTTCTTGGTTTCTAGTCAGCGACATATGTGCCATATTAGTTAATCTGAACTTGCTCTCTGAGGCTGAAAGAGATCTGAGGGAAAACAAACAGAACCCTAACTGAATTTGAAGTTTAGTGGGAAAGAGAAACGAGCCAGTCTTCATATGTGCCATATTAGTTAGTCTTTGATAGAATAGCTCTTGGCATGTGCATTATTTGATAAAGAGTATTTGTTAAAAAGTATTTGTGGTGATCATTTTTAAGTAAGATGTAAAGGAGCTTATATGTTGTTTTTGATAAGTAAGGCCACCAATATACATGTGTATATATATATCTTTTTAAAACTACTCATTCTAAATGACATTAATAACATCTTTATTTTGAAATAAGTAAGCAATAAAAACATCTTATAAGATGTTACTTGTTAGAGCTTGTAAGCTCTACATAACTTGCCCTACGAAAAATCCATCT
The DNA here is from genome assembly GCF_028751815.1 of Salvia miltiorrhiza. Classification (NCBI taxonomy): domain Eukaryota; kingdom Viridiplantae; phylum Streptophyta; class Magnoliopsida; order Lamiales; family Lamiaceae; genus Salvia; species Salvia miltiorrhiza. The sequence continues at coordinate 5,489,273 of NC_080394.1, read as the reverse complement.
GCTATCCCACTCCCAATCCCCTCCCCTTGAAGGGAAGACGGGATTGGGAGTAAGATCAATGCAGTAAAAGAGTTTGACCAATTAGTGAGGCCGGTTACAATAGCAAATGCATTTGCAGATAATAAACAAATAGAATAAAGTGACAAAGATCCTAACCTTCTGTCTGGCCCCTCCCCTGATGCAACGGTGTCGCTCACAGTGAGAATAGCCACTCTATACTCAGAAGCTTCAGACTTGACAGTGTTTATGTGGCTAGGGTTAGTTTGAGGTGCTATAGAGTCTGGAGTTAATGATGGCAAACAAGTAGTCCCAGCAAAACCTATTATATCAGAAATAATAATTGCCACCACGGAAGTCCCAGCAGGAATCAGGTTTCCCGTAGGTGGCAGCTCCAACAAGGCATTTGCTGACTTCATGCTCAAAAGCCGACTGCTGATCTGGTGGCCTGTGCTCTCAGCGACGAATCTGGAAATCATTTCCATCCCATCAAGGACAACCAGATTTGATAACTGGAAACTTTTACGAAGCTGTACTAACTTTTGAGGCTAAAACACGAATCTTCATACATGAGAAGACAGGTGCCACATATGAGAGAGAGAGAGAGTGAGGGACTGAGGGAGTAAAAGACACTCGATATAACAAAGCAACCAAAATATTACCCAGTGGTTTTTGTTCCATTATCAAACTCCCACCTAACAGTTGCACGATGGAATTCCGGGCGAACGTGATCTGCCTTTACTGAATGCTTTAAACGAGCATGTACTCTGCAAAGCATATGAATGACTAGTAAGAGGTGACCACTTAGAATGATGATTGGGGGGTGAAATATCAATATGAAAGAGAGATGATAGAGAAATAGAAACACAAAGATTTACAACTTTCATAAACCTTGGAAGGTGAGGTTGGGTCCATCCAGAAAGTCGTCGAATCGCGGGAATCAAAAAGAGATGGAAACAGACCATGCAGCTCACTGGATTTCCAGGTAAACCAAAAGCAAGAATCTTATTTTGGGACTTATTATCAGTTGATCCACGAAGGATCTCGGCAAATGTAAGAGGCTTTCCTGGTTTCATGGAAACCTGAATGAAAGATCATGCCAAAAGAAAAGAATAAACTTCATTTTTAAGGGTTCACGGATCTCTTAGTACACGAAAGAAGAAAATGTTTGTTAGTTAATTGAACAGCAGGCAATGATAAAATCAAGATCAGAGAGGAACCAAACTACGAAGCAGAATAATGAAATAATTACCTTGTGAAAATGTAATTTTCCACTCTTTGCAAGTAGGGGCTTTACGAAATCCCGGTCTCCCATTGAAACTCCTCCAGAGGTTATTAGTATATCAATTCCACTTGAAAAAGCTCTATCAAACATCCTCTCTATTTCGTCTTCATCGTCGTGAACTATACCAAGATCAAGAACTTCACACTGCTGCTGCACAGCAGCAGCAAGAATCATGGCACGGTTGGAGTCCCTAATCTGCAGAAGAATAGGTATCCAAATAAATCAAGAAGAACTATATGGCAAGTAGAAAGTCATGTCATGATAGCATTACATCTTCAAATTCCTTATCCAGTAGATTTATCGCCAAGGAAAAGAAAGTAAAACAAAGGAACCAAAACAAAATAAAGAGATGCATTATAAAAGTAAACCAAACCATAACATTATTATTCGCTGATTCCTTCGAAATCAGAAATAGGAGATCGAAGGTAGAAGAAGAGAGGGGAAACTAAACTATATTTAAGATGTACAAAATGAAAGGGAAATTTTCCAGAAACAAAAATAGCATTTTGAGCACGAGATGTGAAAGCAAGCATAAAATCATCATCCAGATGCACCAAACTTTTGTTCAAATCATAGTTCATAAGCATAATGATTTGAATACCATTTACTGGAAGAGGAAGAAGCACATATTATGCTACAAAATAAAAGATAGAAACCCACAAAATCATGTCTGCAAATGTATAGCAAAACATGGACTTCGTAAATACGCCAAAAATCACAACACTTTTCCAAGTTCTAATATGATGGGAAATTTTCCCATGGACAACCTAGTTAACAATTAATTATACTTGTCACTTGAGTGCATGTGTTGGCCAAACGGTAGAGTGGTTAATGCCTAAGGCCAAAGGTCGTGGGTTCGAGTCCACCGTGGCACAACCTTTAAATTTTCATTATTTAATACTGTTAATCTATCAAAAAAAAATTATACTTGTCACCACAAGTCCACAGTCACTTCTTGTTTAGCCAAGATGCTATTTGAGATCTACCCAACAGGACCTACTCGAACCTAAAAATGACAAAGAATCCTAGATATTAGTCTTGTAAGGACTAATAGTATTATAAAAAAAATTCTACTACCTGTCCACGTTTTAGAGATTCAGTCGTAGGCTCAACAAGTTCATTCCCTGTGGAAAGCACAGCAACTTTCGGCATGGGATATACCTGTATATAATTTTGTCATTAAGCTTTTAAAAAGTTCGTCTCAGTGGGACCAGAACCAAGAGACATGAAGGAGAGAGGAAACAGACCGAAAAAGGAATTAAAAAACTAATACCTTCACCGAAGTCACGCCCACAGTCGCAAGTAGGCCAATTTCTGCAGCGGCTAAAAGTTCTCCAGATTTCAATACTACATCACCTTTAGCAATATCACAACCCTAGCAACATTTACATGGAACTTAACATACAAACCATTGAAAGGAAGGACAGCAGTATAGCAGCAATTTTTTCCAATTAAAAGTAGACGAGATCAATTGAGTAGTTGCTTCTTTTCACATTGAAGGCATACATTCGACTCGAAGGATCATGTGATAACTCAAGTAGAGCCTACAGTAGGAAGAAATTTTTTCCAGGTTTTCTTAGCCTATATGGGGAAAAAATGGACACTGGGCAAGATTGTATTACTGTGGAAAGGAAGACCAAGAAGACCGATTCTCAGAAGAAATTTACAGGTATTTGTGCAATCTTATAGATGGTCAAGCTTTTAACTGAAAAACATGTGAAACATTTTATCCAGGCATTCAATTGCAGATCAGCATATGTTTGCATGGATGGTAACATAATTCTGATTGAGAATATTTTAAATGGAATAATGTAATAGAATTTCAAAATAAAGTAATGTTCTGATACCAAGAAGCTCCGAATTAATCAACAAATGAACGTAACAATATGGAAAGCCTTCGTACCACTGGCCTAATATCAAGTCCCTGCGTGACCTGTTTCAACACCCGTACTCGCTTCTGACCCGCTGATGCGCTCTCTACTTGTACAGTGTCCTCTACTTGAATGACAGCATCAGCGCCGTTAGGTATTGGTCCTGAGCCCAAAAAAAAAAAAAAAGCAAAATCAATTTTCAATCAATCAGGTATCACTTTACATTATCAGCAGGCTAAAATTGAACTTTTCAGTTTAAGGAGTCTAGAAATGAGAAAATGGGTTAACGGTGTTCTTTCACAGGATTCAACAATATCTGGACCCACTCGATGTTTATAGTTGTTAGACAACCTAATTCAAGTTCGATTCTCTGAACTAATGAAACCAGAAATTGGACAAATAGATAGGCATCTGAAGTTCCTCAACCATTGCTTAAAAGAGTACCTTTTCACATCTGAACAACTGAAACAGTTGGACAAATGCATTTATTAGGCAGCATATTCACATCAAACCCCTCTGTCACTAAATACTGAATGGAGCATATCCAAAAAAAATTTAAAAGAGATCCCCACCCCCCAAAAAAACAATCTACAACAAATAACAATACATGGCTGGAGAATCGCGCATCAATTGTCCTTGAAGGCCATACTTACAAAACTAAGCTGCTTCATCAACTAGACTATAATCTCAGAAAACCCAGCAGCACATGATAAAAAAAACACAAATAGAAAGTAACACAGCATTGACTTTCAACAAGGTAAAAATATATGCTTCAACATCATGAACAAAAGTTTTCCTCGGATTATGGTAGCCTGTTTCTGAAGTTATATTCGGTTAATCATAAGCTTTAGTAATCGCATTATTTAAAACCATTATCTTTTCTTTCACTACTTTGGAGGCAAGAGTGTCTATATCCACTAGCCAGAATCAATTCCTGGCTCTGGTTAGTTAAAACAATTTTTGGCTCTTAACTCATCATGTTCAAAACCTGAACAGCCAAGCCAACTCCCTAAAACTCAGAGAATTTCTACACTGTCTAAGCAATAGCATACTGTCCATTAACATGAGATGATGTTAAACGAGGAAAAGAAAAGGGGGGAAAAAAAAACAGAAAAAAGGAGATAAATCTTGACCACCAGATGACTAACCTCCAGTTGTCACATAAGCAACTGTTCCAGAAGTCACTGTAACATCAATACCATCATCACCCGCTCGTGACTCGGTGATTACAGGATACTCACCAGGACCATCTGAAGCAACCACTGCATACCCATCCTAGAAAACCGAACAACAGAAAGTTGATTTTCAAAAAAGAAGAAAAAAAGAAATGTGACTGAAACAATAGAAACACTTTGGAAGCTAAAGTGCACCAAGCATTGCTAGCAAAGCTTGACTTCCAGCACACAACCAACTCTTAGCATTAAAATCTAAAAGCACAAGAAAGTTGCTCATTCTCAAATGCAGCAATTACTGAAGAAACCCACAAACAGCAGTACACGCATATATATATAGTCCACAAAAGTAACATTTCTCAAAGTGCCAATTAGACAGTCACTCCAATAAAACAGCAATTTCCACTGCATAAAAACCTAATAAACCATCAAAAGAATCAATTTTTACGCACTAATCCGACATTTTCACACCAATTACACCTAAAACTCAGTAAACCACCAAAAGAATAGACTTTAATAGTTCGGATATTAGAGAGAGAGAGAGAGAGAGACCTTGATAGATGCGGGGTAAGGCGGGTGTGGGTCGGGAGCGGAGGCGTCTTGGGCCAAGATTTTGCCGAGTGCGTGGTGGAGAGATACCGTGACCGGTGGCAGCCTCTGCGCGACACTCAGCACTATCTCCGCCGCCTCTTCAACAGACAAGATATTTCTTACTTCTCCCATTTCCCAAACTATCAAAATCCGCTTAATCAATTCTTTCTCTTCTTTTCTTTTCTTTTCTTTTCCTTCTCGTGTCCTCATTTTCAGCCTATTTATCTCCTCTTCTTTTTTCCATATTTTTCACTCAGTTTTTCCTAATGCAGAATATACTCGGCTGGACTGATAGTCGAATCAATTTCAAGGCCCACTTGATTCCTTTTGTCTTATTTAGTGCATTGAATTCAATTTCAGCTGCTCAGTGCAATTGCTAATTAAAAAACCAATTTACTTTAATATTTTTATTTTAAAAGTATAATTTTAATTCAAGCAAAACAAGCTTAAATAATAAAACTAATCAAACGCATTGGAATATCCCAAAATTTCAATTCAACAAAATAAACAAGAGATTAGTCTTTATATTTTTATCTATTAATATTAATCCTTAAAAATAAACGTCTCCTTATAGTAGTATATAATAAGAAATTTAATTTTTAATTGCAATTCTTCCTCTCTCTTTTTTACAACATTTTATTCTTCTTTTTTAACTTGAAGAAGGCATAACGGTGGAATTTGAAACTTAGACCTTGTTGTTTACGGAGTCCGTACCATTTGAATGTCTTTATGCAGACATAACATCTTCTATAATCAGACTCCACCATTGAAAAATCTATATAAATTATATTTTTCATTACACAATTATTTTACATCATAATTAAATTTGACCAAATAATTATATTTTTTTTAAGAAATATATAGGTTTTTTATATATAAAATAATACAAATACAATCTATTAACAATTATCCAAAAATAGATGGGCAAGAATTGTGGTATTTTTTTTTCATTAAATAGAAGTATTAATTGCAGCAAATTAGGTCAACAAACCATTAAACTTTTCAACTAAATACTAAGTTTTTTTGAAAGAAAAAAAAAATAGAAATTACAGTTAGCGGAAAGCCAATTTGGTTATCATACTGCTTTTATATAAATAAAATCAAATTACAAATTCAACATAAATTAGATGCGAAAACTTGATATGATATTTTCAAATATGTAATTATTAATATTATATATAGAATATATATAAATAAAATATTATTTGCTACAAAAATTGTAGTATTAAAGTTAGTTACATTTAATTACCTCGTTTTAATACAAACACACACGTATATATTATAATTAAAATATATATTTACAAGGTGCGTGCTATTTTTATATATAAAAACTAATGAAAAGATTAAAACTAGCTAACTTAAACACGAAATTTCTTTAAGCAAATCAAAGAATCTATATATTAGAACCTCTTCCTATATATATATATATATATAATATAATATATATAATATAATATAATATAATAGCAAAATAAATCATATTCTACGTGGCGTCGTATAATCTCTTCATTCTAATTTTCCTCAATTCTCATTCATTCTTTTTTTTTTTCTAAACTTTTAATCAATTTCCATATCTAAAAATCATTATATTAATGTTTCATAGATCTTGATAAATCCCTTATATATATATACACTATATATATGTATAATTGCAAAATAAATTATATCTTACGTGACATCGTATAATCTCTCTCAATTCTCATTTATTCTTTTTTTTTCAAACTTTTAATCAATTTCATATCTAAAAATCATTAAATATCTAAAATTCATTAATCAATTTTCATATCTAAAAATCATTGAATATCTAAAAATTAATATATTCACCGCGGTGCTTTTCCGCAAGCTCGGTGTTTGGGGGGAAGAAAATGACTGTGTGATTCTCGCACCAATATATTTGTATTCAATTTTAATTTTATTCATTTTTTTATTATGTTTTTAGTTCTGTTTTTAAATGTTAATTTTAATATATTTTTAATTGTTAATTATTATTATTGTTAAATTTAATATTTAATATATTGTTAAATTTAATATTTAATTAAAATAAAAATAAAATGAGATAGCCTTCAAAAAAATATATAGAGAAATCCATCGTAGAAAAGTACTCATTGGAGTAGCGTGGATTCTCTAATATAAAAGCTTCCTGCAGTGCACCATGCTCCATCAAACCCCAGCTCTCACTTTCTCCCTCTTATAAATTGCAGAATTTTAGGCTTTCAGCTTACTGGCTTTGATTTCCTCTCTCTCTCTCTCTCACACACCACACACACTCACCATGAGAGAGAAAGTGGTAAGCATTGAAGGATAGAGCTCAATCAACACATAATAAAAACAAATCAAACATGCATATGGCTACAAATAAATGAAGGGCCAGAATAGGAGTTGTGTGTTTATGAGTATTTTTTTGCCATTCTCCTGCAATCAATTTCAATTGAGGTGTTTTTCACCCCTCAAACCTCTCCTCTATTTTACCTCTTCTTCTGCCAGCTAACTCTCCCTCTCTCTCCATACTGCGATTTCCTTTTTCTTTGATTTCTTTGATTAACTTTTTTTTTTTTTTTTCTTTCAAATTTTCATATCCTATCATCTTATTCTTCTCTCTTCCAATCTATGATTTCACTCGCGCACACTTTCTTTCTTTCTCTCTCTTTTGATGAACAAGTGGATCTGGTGTCATTTTCATCAATTCTTGACTAGGGTTTCCTGGGATTCTTAAATCTTTTTTATTTCTGTTTCCTATTGTCATGATTCCGATTTTGTCCGACCTTCAACCAAAGTTTCAGCTGCTATTCGTCATAATTTGAGTTTGCGGGCATTGTGTCCATTTCTTTTGCCTATTCTAATATAAAGAAAGGTCTTTTCCCAGAAACATATATATAAAAAATTGAGTCTTGGATACTAAGCCTGGATTTTCATTTTGAAAGAATTAATCTGGAGAGGATTCTGGATCAAGGTACAGAATCTTATTTTTAATATTTTTTGTCTAATGATATTTTTGTTGATTGCAATCCTATTAGGAGTTAGATCTCTGTAGTCGAATAGCTGTTCTTTTTGTTGACAAGAGCTTTGTGAAAACTATGCCTTTGCAATTTGGAAAGTTCCTTTGCTTTTAGATTCTATCATTTAATATTTTCCCATTCTTGTGTTTGCTTAATTTTATGACAACACTTTTGCACGTAGTCCTTTGTAATGCTTGTGTGTTGCAGATAGTAAAGAGTTCCTTTTTGCCTAAGATAATTATAATCTGATTATAATTACTTTTTCCTTTTATGCCAAATTATGTGAGGCTTCTTTTTGCATGCAATACCGTCTTTGGTAATCTTTGGGGGCTTGCAGAAGCAAGAATTAGAGCCTTTCTGAAGCTAACTTTTTTGTCAAATTGTAACGCTTGTTGAACTACTAGCCTTTAACTTAGCATTTGTGGAAAACCATTGGTCAGCTGATTTTGTTAATGAGGATTTTAAGGATACTGGTTTCTGATTTTCTTTCTATTTAGTTAAATGCTCATAACTGCTAGCTTCTAACCACTTGTAATTGATTATTCATGCATTAGTTCTTTGGGTGGATGCTAAGATATAAAATTGTACCTTTTTCCTTTCTGAATTATAGGAAGCGGTAAAGATGTTGCTTTACGTGTTTTGTGAGTTTGACTTATAGGGATTTGTTAAAGATTTGACTCATAAAACTGTGTGAACTTTGGGCGTGGTCCTTCGCCTACTTTCTGATGACGTGTTACAAAATTTTATATTATATTCTGTAGGATCTCTTCGAACGTGATTGGCCTCTCAGAGAAAGAAATTTTTTCCATTGGAGAATCGACCCTATTGACGTGACGAGACTTGTCCAATCACGTATTCAACGTGTGTTATGCCTGTTATCTCTAATAACGTGCGGCTGCTTTATGGTTTATATGGGTAAACATCTTTTTGGTGATCTATATTTTATCTTCTCAAAATTCACGGCTTATTGGGTGGTTATATAACTAGTGCTTTTTACTAAAGAGTATGAGATTGGACATTTTGGGTTGCACAAAGTTTTTCTTATCTTTTTAGAAAACCATGCATCATGTCCCACTTACTGCCTCGCACTATATATTTTTTGTTTCTTGTTCTTTCAAAAATTAGGAGATGAGAATGTCGAGCGAAAGTGATGAGAGGACGAAGCCCAACAGTGGCGTAGATTCCCCATCTGTTGATGATGGTATTGAAGGAAATGTCGGAGGGAATGGCCCGCTTAAAAAAGGTCCTTGGACTTCTGCTGAGGATGCAATTTTAGTTGAATATGTTACAAAACACGGAGAGGGGAACTGGAATGCAGTACAGAAACACTCGGGGCTTGCCCGCTGTGGAAAAAGTTGTCGTTTGAGGTGGGCGAATCACCTCAGACCAGATCTTAAGAAAGGTGCATTTACGCCTGAGGAGGAGCGTCGCATAATTGAACTCCATGCCAAGATGGGAAACAAATGGGCTCGAATGGCTGCTGAGGTGTGTCCCAATGCTTCAATTTATTTTCATGTCTGGTGAAATATCTTGGCGTATGATTTATCCTGTTTCCGCATTTAGGCAGTTCATTTGTCATGCAGCATTTGGCTGGAAAAAACTCATGTATTTTCTACAGCTTCAACGGCATGGTATTTAATTATGATTACAAGAATAGTCATATCATAGTGTGATAGTTAAACCTTGACTGTAAAATGTATTGTTAATTTCCCAAATTGGTTCCCATGAACGCCACCTCTAATGATGCCAAAGTGCGCCTTTAGGCAGTTCATTTCTCATGCTGATGCATCTTCTACGGCTGCATCTGCATGGTATTTAATTAAGATTGCAAGAATAGTCATTATCATTGTGATACGGTTAAAAAGACTAATACTTTTCCCTGTAAAAATTATATGGTTAATTTCCAAAATTGGTTCCCATGGATGGCGCCAATATAATTTAGACAGCGCTCCTAGTATCTGACCCTATTTCCCATATTCTGATATCTTTTACACTGTTCTGCCTCACTAAGTTTAAAAAGACACTGCACAATATTTATTTCTGGTATGGCATCATTCTAATCAAGATATGTGTGGTCTTAGACCATCACCCGCTTCTGAATATAAAGGACCTGAATTAAAGATGTACACTGTATATGTGATCAATGTTTTAAAAATCCATTGAGGCGTAGTTCCAATCCTTTGAAAACCGCATCTGAGGCGGCGCCTCAGTTTATTAAACAGATACGTACGCCTCAATTAACTGAGGCTATTGAGGCGGTGGCTAGGAACCTGTTCCCTTGAGGCTTACGCCTCAGTGAGAATATGATTTTTCAGCCCAATTTGAATGGGCTTTATGTATTTTAACCTAATTACTCATGGGCTTTATTAATTTAGGCCCAATTTATAGTAAAGCCCTACATTTTAATTAATACCAAATAGTCTAATATACATATGGTAAGACAGAGTCACGTAAACAGTATGAACCTATTATTATATAGCTTATGACTGTTAAGTTGGTATTCTATTATAGATTTTGACTTTATGGTATTAGTTATTTTGTTATGAAATTATATTTATGAACCTATAATTTTTCTTAAAGGCTTGGCAGCCTTGAATCAGTTCCTACGCCTCATGGTACTATAAGAAGACGCCTCGGGTTCCCGATTTAGTTTTTTAAAACATTGTATGTGATAGAGATAGCTTGCTATGTGCGCAGTTTTGATGTTTGTGGGGCTGTAAAGTGGCCATTCTAGGTCGAAAATAATCTGCTCAAGATTTACTTTGTTCGTTACTGTTTATAGCATTATTCCGCCCTAAGGTTGATGTATACCATTTATTCATTATTTCTTTTTAGTTATAACTTTGTAAGTACAATTGAGATATTATTAGAGTTGAGCAATAATCTTTCATCTAAAGAGATACTGTATCTCTCATCTAAAGAGATACTGTAGTTGCATCTTTCTTATATTTGTTTCCCGTGTGATGGAACTATTTTACTCCATACTTGGAAAGACTTTATGGTGACTTGATGCAACAAAATTGACGGTAATCTTACTTTTCATGCTTAGAATGGCTGCTAAGCATTTGGTATTCAGTATAATTACTTCTTCTTGCTCATCTTCTCATCCTTTTCGTCTGTACTGGCAGTTGCCTGGCCGCACGGATAATGAGATTAAGAATTACTGGAACACCAGAATCAAAAGAAGACAACGTGCTGGCTTACCAATATATCCAGCTGATATCTGTTTGCAGTCATTGAATGATAACCTGCAAAGTGATGATATGAGTAATTTGTCTTCTAGTAATGTGCACCATCCAGAACTCATGCCAATTAACAACTTTGACATTCCGGCTGTGGAATTTAAGAATATGGAACTCAATCACCATATATACACACCAGCTCTTCTGGATTTTCCTGCTAGTAACTTGCTTGATATTCCCGCGAGTAGCCTGCTTACGCAGAGTTTAAATTCTTCGTACCATAACAAGTCCTTGCTCCCAACAGTTCATCCATCCAAGCGTCTTCGTGGGTCAGAACCAATGTTCCCTGGCTTAAATGCTCCTATTTGTAATGTTTTCCCAGGTGGGAATCAATACCATATTGATAGTTCTATGCAAATTGGTAAATCTTCGGTGTTCTCTGCATATGATCAGAATCCTGCAGCTGATCATGCAAGAACTTCGAGTTTACCTAATGGCAGCCATGCCATCTCAAATGGCAACTCTTCTTCTGAGCCTTCTTGGGCAATGAAGCTGGAGCTCCCTTCACTCCAAACTCAGATGGGTACTTGGGGCTCACCCTCACCCTCTTCCCCGTTGCCTTTCTTCGAGTCCGTTGATATTTTAATCCAAACGCCTCCAAATGAGCACATGAACTCTTGTAATCTTTCACCCCAGAATAGCGGTCTATTGGATGCAGTTCTCTATGAATCAGAAACTATGAGAAACTCAAAGAGCAACGGTGGTGTTCAGCAGACCCCACATGCTTCCACTGTGGCAGTCAATACGATGGATGACTCAGCACAAGCTCTCCACGAGACGGAATGGAGAGCATATGAAGAACAACTCTCTCCTTTAGGTCATTCTTCCTCATCGGTGTTCAGTGAGAGCACCCCCATCAGTGGGAACTCCTTGGATGAGCCCTTCCCTACGGGGACCTTGCCAGGTACGAATTCCTTCTACACGACCTTCATCTCTCTATCAGTTTTGCTTTACTTATCAGGGTTTTTCCTAACATTATCCTGCATTATTGTGATGTTTTACTTTTAGTTAAGGACGAAGCAATAAACGGGGGCCTAGTGCCATACGATAATAACATTGAGATGAGAAACCAGATGATCTTTTCCAGACCGGATTTGTTGCTCGCCTCGAACTGCTTCAGCCCACTTAAACACCCAACTAAGGAACACACTCTAAAAGATGCAATCGGGACGATTCTTGGTGGTGATTTGAGCAGAGACTGCAAAAAAGTCGACGCAGTGGCCACTCCATCAGCTCAAGGCCATGATCACGATTCCGGTGCTTGGAACGCCATGCCTACGGTCTAGTCACTTATTTGCATTTGAGAAATGCAGATTTTCAACTGCCTCTGGACATGTTTTCTGTTTTCTATTGCTACTTGTCGCATGAATCAAGAAGTTCTGGCCTCAATATTGGGGCAGAAATATCTTATTTTTCAGGATCAATTATGTGATGTTTTGGTCATGATGTCTAGCAGGCAACATTGTAACAACTTGTGCACATTTGTATGTGTTTTATGAGAGCTGTACGAGAATGTTTCAACGAATATTTTGTTGTTTCTGTACATTCTTGCCACTTGATTACAGGCACTTCTCATTCACATTTGACAGGAAAAAGGAATTACTTCAAAATGTTGTTTTGAATTTTTTATCAAAGCACAATGAGCTACAACATTCTTTTACAGACAAACTACACGAGACATACAGTAAAAAGGTAGCAACTGCTGTCACCATAATTTTCTGAATAAAATACAACACACATTTCTTGCTAATTACAATTGTTACACGAAATATTGTTTGCTCGTTAGCTATCAGTCAACTACTTCCAAAATCAAGTTCGTTGCCTAACCCTCCGGCCGCTGTTGTCACCGCCATCCGAGAGCTGAGCCCACACACTCCCGGACTTGCCACCACCGTTGCTGCAGTCTTCATCACAGCCAGCCACCGTCTTCAAAAGCTCAGACTGTAGAGATGGGCAATTTTCTTTAAGATATTCAAAACCATCCGAACGCATGACAGCTGCAAAACGAGTCATGGAAGATGTATATCGCAGTGAATCAATATACAAAACTAAAATACAGAATACATGCTAGTTTGTGCAATCCTAACAGGCTACAAATTCTAGCTGGTCGAGTGGCCTCAGAACAACAAGATCACACATCGCTTCCCCAAGTGTTACTAGTTGCGTAAAATAAGATGCAAACTGAAAGAGCATGGACAAAGAAGATAGTATATCATCCGCAATGTAGAGTAAAAAATATTAAGTAGGTAAGGACAAAAAATATAAAGCAGAATTAATCGATATTATCATATTATATTTTACTTTACATTATCTTGTTTCTTGAGAAATAGATAAATACATTAGTGTTACTGTTACATCATCTAATGTTTTACTTTACGCCCCGAACAAAAACCAACAACTAGCTCGGCCATTGGCCAATTTTACACAGATCTCTTGAGACCAACACCTAAGGAGAATCATGTTTCCTCCAAGTTAGGATGCTATTGTAAGAAGAACAAACATATGTAATAAAAAAATCCAGCTGGGAAAAGCACATTACCATCTAAGGTCTATTGGCACCATGTAATAGAACTTCAAAACATGTTGAGGCTGCAGTAAGAGGAGGTTGCCATCTCATTTCTCAACCTTAAGTGTAAGTAAAACAAAACTAATATAAGCCTAGAAATGCCATAACATCTTGGTCAGAGATGGGCAAGAAGTTCTTCCTATAGACAATCGCGGGAAAATGAATAGCAATTGTCATAAGGAAAGGAGTCAGGGAACGAAAAAAGGATCTCCCCTTCTATCAGAAATAACAAGATTCCAAATTAATTAAAGAACAAAGAAGGCCACAAGTTATATACCTGCTAGGTTCTCAGCAGCAAATTTAAGGCAGACATCTTTCAATTCTGCAGCATGATAACGATCTGCCAAAGAAAGTACTTGTGTAACTGAATTTACAGATATATCTTTGCACATATGAGATTCACATATCCTTTTGAGTCTTTCTAAGTCATAATGATCAGCTGCAGCCAGCAATTTTGCGGTTAAGGTGTCAGCTACCAAAGGAGTAGAACAAGAACTAGATGCCATCAGCTCATTTTCAGCCAAGGCATCTCTGTAGATAAAGTGCAGCAGCGCCTGTTGTGAACAAAGAAAATTAACATGTATTACACATTCCCCATTATGGAAATGAACAAACAAGTCATTTCATCACCCTCATTAATAAAAGTGCAGAAATAGCAAATCACCAAAATGCAAAAGCTAACTATTAGGCAAATAATTACTCTGGTAATCCAGAAAGAGCAGATCAAATCTATAATATCCACCCACCTTAAAAACTTTAGGTTCCATGTCCGGTACCATAACCTCTTCCACTTCAGTATCCACTCCTTCAAGGAGTTCAGACCGAAATTTGGGGGAACGAGCAGCTAATACCAACTTGTGGGCATGGAATTTCTCCCCAGATACATTAAATGTGATATCAGAACCTTCCATGTTCTCTAAAAGCATGCCAATGTCTGACCCAATATCAGAGTCTGGAACCTGAATAGAGTGTAACCTAGAACAATCAATAGCCGAAACAACTACTCCAACAGTACAGTTGATCTTCAAGCAATCATCTCGAAGGTAATCTGATGTTTCAAGCATAGCTCTCCTGAAAAAGCGCTTGTATCCCCTGCAGTAAGGCACAGTAGAAGTTAAAAACATCAATTTCAGAAAGGAAAACCACCAACTTTACCTAATTAAAGAATATCGATATGGTTAATAAAATGCATAGGGCGTATTCACATGAGGATAAAGAATAAAGTTCAAACTTATGTTCCTGCCTCAAATCCCCAAAGTCCTAGACAAAAACCTGGGCTTGAAATAGTTTTTCCTCCGAGATATTTTAGGTGGCTTGAAATAGCTATTATAGACAGAAAAACCTCAATAATCCCAAAGCCAGCAAGAAATTCAAGTTATAGGTAAGTGGTAACTAATTATCTAATATGCACAACCAATGCAATCTATGATAAGAATTTTCTTTACACCTTTTGATGTACTAGGTATTAAACCATAATGACAAACTAATTAAAACATGTTAATAAATGTCGAGCTAATCTAATAAACCTGATAGTGCAACAGAAACAACTTGTTCTTTAACTCAACATGGCAGTTTTTCATTGATTAATGTAATTTCAATAGCAATGACCGTGGCCCATACTCTACCATATACAGAAATCTCTTGAGTTAAAGAATGTCGATAAACAACCAAAAACAGTTAGTATCAGCCAAAAGATGTGCGAGTAAGTAATTCAAGCTCTTTACTATATCAACATTTATCAGGAGAATCTCCACAACTTGACAAAATATATACAACTAACACCAAGTCTAAATCTCTTGAGAATGCTCCTAGATTGGGATGCATATGCAATTCATGCGGGGTACAAATCCAGCTTCATAGCAGCAGCCTACATGTCATTAATATGAGAATAATATGCAAGCCTGAAATGTAGCCTCACTACTAAGAAACATAGAAGCTGACTGATGTAAGATGACAACAACAAAATATGCTATGAAACCCTAGAATCCTATCGTAAAGCAAAACAACCCATTCACAAAGATTTATACCACGGAGAAATTTATTGATCAACAAAATTGCAGTATATATTTCAACCAATAGAATTAGTATGCCCAAAATCTAAAGAAAAAAAGTTTGTATACCAACCACGACCAAGAAAGAAAAAAATTATGAGAAACATTGAACATTCAATTAAAATAAAATCACATAATCCCAGCAACTCGTCATCCATTTCCACACTATAGAACGCAAAAATGCAAAATGAAAGCCGGGTATCAAAATAGGAACTTATTACATCCTGATGCTAGAATGGGAAGGAAACGATAAACTCACCACATGCTACCGCGGTATTTAAGCGTATAGGGCCCGCTCTCGAGCGACCTATCGAAATGGCTATGCACCTTATGCTTCCCTTTCCCGCTCTGATCCATGAGCGTGAGCTCGAACAGCGCCCGCACATCCGTACCCTCGCTCGCCAGCGCAATGAACACCGACACGTAGGTCGAATTATCCTCGGGGTTCTTCCCGTCGGGGTAGAAATAAATCGCCCATTTGTACCCTCCCACCGTGAATTCTTCGCTCGCTATGTGTTTCCCGACGCCCATGCCTTTCGCCAGAGAGTAGCCCTGTATCACGAACCGGTGCGACCCGTTCACCGTCTCTGTCACCGAACTCGAACGCGTCGGCGATGCAGAGTTCGGCGTCCTATCCGGCGTCTCCGCCATTTTCTTGATTTCCGGTTGTGACAATCAGGCGAAACGCGTCGCGTGTGTATTCAGCGATGAATTGGGAGGGTGGAGACGAGAGAGGGGGAAAGCGAATTAGGGTTTTCTTATTCAAATTGTTTTTGGGGATTTGTGATTTTTTTGATTTTTTGGTATTTTCTTTTTCTCTGGTTGTCGGAATTATGGGTGGGGGGCGATTATTGAATTTCGTCAGCCGCCGGCTTATTGGCCACCCCACAACTATATTTATTTATATATATATATATATAATAATATATAAATGGTGGTGGTTTTTTGCTTTCAAATAGTAGTATTAGATTAGATTAGATTAGATTAGATATTAGATCTCCTTCATAAAATTCTCTCCTAGTTTAGCAAGATACTGCATTATCATTTTTTATTTTCTAATAAAAAATGAATGTTTTGAAATCAAATTTAAGTTCTCAAGACAAATATTTGGAATATATATTTTTTTTGTAATAAATTACATAAGTATATAAAAAAAATTACATAATTTTTCAAGACAAATATTTGGAATAGATATTTAGTTGTATGAGTGGATGATCATTTGAGTAATATATATGTCGGTTCTTTGTTGTGATGGACTCGAAATACATTTTGCATTTCACATAATAATAACGAAATTAATAATGCATTTCACATAATAATAACGAAATTAATAACAGTATCTTTATTAACAAACCCACCAACCGTCATTAGAGTAAAGATTTGATTGAAAAACAATGAAATGTTTTGAGAAATAAGACAAGATTTGATAGAAAAATAATGAAATGTTTTCAAATGAACAATCGGTTGTAAAAGAAGGATTCATACCAACTCATCTAACAACCTTCTTCTTGTATAAAGACCAACTCATCCGACAATTTCCTTTTATCAACTGGAAAAAATACCACTTGGCATTTTGTTATTAAAAAATACTAATAGTAATGAAAATATAAAATATGTTTTAAGTTGAAATGAGTCGACAATTGAAATTGTAGAATTGAGTCGGATTATAAATTGCGTATGTAGAGGAGAGAGAAATAAATTTTTAATTAAAAGTTTAGATTAGTGCAAATTATTGATAAACAACAGTAGTATGAAATTTTAAACCTTGGGCCAACGCATGTACTTGCACGGTGTCAAAGTTCTATTTATGTTATGTCGCATCGATTTTATTAAAGATCATGCTTTCAACGTATAAGTTGGATAATCCACTTCCTTTATAAAACATTTTAAAAGGATGATTGACTCAATTCTAATATCGGATTGCATACAAAAATAATAACATAAGAGAACATTATTGTATATATGGAGAATCATGGTTTCTACTCTACTACGGATGGAATTTCTACATGATATCATCCCTAAATATAATTATATGTAGTGTATATATATAATGAGAGAGAGAGATTGAAGTCAAGTTTGTGAATGAAGAAACCGAAGTAGAATCAAGATGAGGTTGTAGACTTCAAGTTGGTGTTTGCTACTTTCTCTGCCTCGCCTTCACTGCTTAACTCCTCCTTCTCAACTCTATATATTTTGAATATTGCTAAATTAGTGTCGCCTGAAAAACAAAAACATCCACCAAATCAGATATATATATGCATCAGAAGCCATCAAATAATACTGATCAAAAAAAAAAGAAGCCATCAAATAATGAAATATGTAATTTTGCTCAATGATACATCATCCTTTCACAAACTTAACTATTCCTTTTCTATTATGCAATATGACTTAATGAGACCAACGACATCCCTTGTGGGATTTATGGCCTGATACAACTCCACTCGACATTCGTCAAATGGATCAAGATCAGGATCAAAATACTACGCAGCACTTTCTGGGCAAGTAGACGTGTAGAACTTCTTTCCCGATGACAAACTACCCGATTTATGCTTTAGTCAGGATCTAAAAGTTTTCACTTCATGATATAAAGCAGCCTTCTTTTCTGATAACACAAGATAGTGTAGTAAGTTAGTGAGTCTATACCAAATGTGATGAGATTCCCAGCTGATGCAGGGGAAACTACTCCTGGTAGAAGCCTTTTCTCGTTAATGAATGTGCCGTTTGTGCTGTCTAAGTCCGTAATCAAGAGCTTCTCTTCTGTCTTCTGGATCCGAGCATGTAAACCAGAAACTACAAATTGAAAGAGGGAAAAACAATGACAAAAACGAATCATGCTCTCAACAACACAATTGGTCATGAGTCAACTACAACAACCACACTAACTATAAAACACGACAGTTCCAACTTCCAAGTGCTTCTCAGTGACCACAACAGAACCGTGTTGAGAAAATCTACCATTAATCCCAAAATCATAATATATTCTCCAACCACCAGAAAAACACACACCAAATCTAAGTTTTTGCATCTTGGAAAAAATGCATAATGAACTAGTATGATGGCATGATGATGCCAAGATTCACTATCAAGAGCTCTCCTTTTTATGAAGAGGCCTAAATGAGCAAGAGTAGTCAGCATTTGACATGTAAATTGTGATCATGAATTTTGAGACAAAAATATCACAAGAGCTGAACGACGACACAAGAGTATATAAGTCGAATAATCAAACTCGAGAAAAGGAGCAAGATCTAGAGATATTGAATCGAGTACCTGTAGGCACAGGAATCACAATATCCGCTTTCTCAGGAACTCGGCCAACGGTAACTACATTCTGAATCATGTCAAAAAAATCATTGAACATCGAGTTCTCCAACAAGGATTTATACATTATAATTGTCGAAATCAAAATACTTACAGAATCTATTTCAAATGCACCTGGCCTGGCAATCTTATAGCCTATATGCCCAAAATCACCATCACCTGTTTTAATAACAACGTGAGATTTTTTCTTCTTCTCCAGAAACAAAATTTGGGACCTTAGGATAAATTATGTGCAAAGCACAGCCTAAATCAGTATTTTCATTCAAGCAGACAGTTGTTGGAACAAAATCCTGCATTGGAGATAGCATCAGCTGAATAATAAGATGATTTTTTTTTCAAATTTTATTTGAATCAGATGAATGAGCGAGCCTATCAAATCAATTATTGCCAATTTCCTAAATCATTACACCAACTCTCTCTCTCTCACACAGTCACACACACAAACTAGTGGGCAGTGAGGAAGCTGACCTACGGGTTCGAGAAGCCACGTTGCAGCAGAAGCATTGGTGGCAGCGGTGGTTGCAGAATCGGAAGCCCTTATGGCGACAAACTTCCTCAACTCTCGCGCACTAAATTTGAGCTTTCTAGGAAGGCAATTGTAGCCATGGAAATTAACAGCGCTACTGCCAAAAGAGGTAGTTTTGGCTGCGAAAAATGTTGGGGAGAGAGAATTGGGGTTGGCATACGAGAGACTCATCTCCATTTCTGATCTCAATTCCTGTTTTTGAGGCTCAACAATTTAATCAAGATTTTTATGAAATGAATATGTAACAGTTCTAACTAATCAATAAATAGATAGAAAAAGAGAGGTGAATGAGAGTACGTGGCATACAATTAATGCTGTACCTTTCTCCGGATAACGGAAATCTTGTAGGTGCCTGTCGCCCCAAATTTGCAGTTAATCATTACAAATTTAAAATGATTTGGATTCAGATTTACTGGCTCCGTCCCACCAAGCATGACACAGTTTCTTTTTTGATTTGTCTCAGAAAGCATTACATGTTTCTAAAAATGACAAAAAATTTACCCTATATTCACATTTTCGCATTTTCACCTACCACACCTAAGAGCATCCGCAATGGGGTTACATGATAACTTACATGATAGCCTACTTTATGATGGGGGACCACATGGTGTAAAGATGTTGCAGTAGGGTTACATGATAGCTTACATGATACAATTAGTTTTGATTTTTATGTTTTTTACTTAAATTTAATTGCTCAAATTTAAATAACACATTTGACTAATAATTAAAATTTCATTAAAATAAAAAACCTAAAAATTACATTAAAAAAAATTAAAAACATAATTTAAATTACATAAATTAAACTCCTAGTCTAGATAAGACCACGACGCTTGAGCATTTCTTGGACCATGTGCTCGTGGGCCATCCTCTGTGCATCGCTCATATGCGATGTATCCAGACTGAGGAGTTGCATGTCGAGCTCCCTCTCCTTGAGCTCGTTCTTTTTGGCATATTCGGCCGTGATTTTTTTCAAGTTCTGATCGGACCGATCCAATGCCTCTTTGTACTCTGATAACTGCTCGGAGCTTGCCGCCATCTTCCCCTTCCCTTTCGCTTTCGCCGCCCTCGCCGCCGCCTTGTTCCCAATCGGCCGGACAGACGAGATCTCCTCGCCCGATGCCGAGGTGGTGAAGGCGCCCTCTTTTGTCGTCTTTGTCCTCTTGGAGGAATGCACGTCTCCCTCGAGGTACATCGACTTGAACTTGTGGTTGTTCCGTAGAATTCTCCACGCATTCCAGTAGTTGAAGGAGGCGTTATTTGCGTTCTGACTTTTGAAAAGAGTTTGGGCCTTGTCCCAGAGCATATCGTCAGAATGGTCGGACGGCCACCGGTTGCGCGCCTCTACCCAAATACTCTCCCACAACCGCACCTCTTGGGCCACTCAGGTCCAGTGCCCTTGAATCTGGCGGTGCTTCAGGTTGGCGCCGATGAGGGGGTTGACACTGGAGACGATCCTCTTCCAGTAATCGTACCCCTTTTGATTTGTCCCACGGATGGCGTCGTTTGTCTCCTCCATCCAAATTTGGACGCTGATGTCCGTCTCCTCAGTGGTGTAGGTATGACGGACAGTCTTTCCTCCGTCATCCTCCGCCCCCTCCTCCTCCGCCACCGACGCCCGCCTGTCATGCCGGATCTTGTGGGCGACTTCTTTCCTCCGACTGCCTTTCTTCGGTTTGGCGGCACTATGGGCCGAAGGCATCTCCTCGCCGGCCTGAGGAGCATCCCCCAAGTTACACCCCGATAAATCGGGATGATATTCGTCGGATAGATCGGGGCACCAATTTAGGTCATAGTAATTTGGGTTGTGTGGATCCATGGGGTGTAGAGAGAGGAAGAAAAGAAGAAGATGAAGAAGAAGAAGTGAGGGTGTAGGGAAAAAATGAGGAAGAAGAAGAATAAATAGAAGAAAAAGAAGAGAAAAAAAAATTGAACGGTCAAAATCACGCAAAACGAGGCAGCCAACGGTCAAAATCGAAATTTTTTTAAAATAGGCGCGTGCATCACACGCGCCTTACACTATAGAGAAAATGGGCTACACGATAGAACGTGTAGCCCTCGTGTAAGGTGCTCCCGCAACGCTTACACGATAGCACACTTACACGATAGTGCTATCGTGTAAGGGCTATGGTGTAAGCGTTGTGAGTGCTCTAACACACAAAATACCAATTTCTTAATTCTCGTGCCGAAAAGAAGTGTGTCATGCTTCATGGGACGAAGGGAGTATTAATAATAATACTCCCTCCTAACTCAAAAATAATAATAATACTCCCTCCGTCCGTTCGACATGAACCAAATTTTAAAATTTAAAAAAAAGAACAAGATAAAAACAAAGAAATTAAAAAACAAAAATATAATTATAAATAAACCTTCAATTTTATTATAATTACAAAAATATCACTTAATTTTTTTATTTATATCGAATTGAAAGTTATTTTTTTAAATATTATAGACTATATTTGCCCTTCGTGCAATACACGACAATAAATAAATAAATATATATATATATATATATAACTAAAAGAAAATCTAAATATAGCACATAAATTAAAATTTTAAAATATTATACAACGTTTATAGTTGCACTACAAAAATATAGAATAATGGGCAAATAGCGTCAAAATTCATCAAGTTTGGGCCGATTCTTGTTTTTCCCATAACTTTTTAATTTCGCGTAAAAATCCATAACATTGGATCCGATTTGTAATTTTCCCATAAATTGAAAATTTCCCCAAATTAATGCTTACATGGCAATTGGAAAATACACGTAAGCTATGTCGTTCGACGAGTAAAACAACTTCATTTAATTAACCCTTAAACGTCGTCGTTTTCTTTTCATTTCGGAGATTAAATCAGATGCTGAACATTCTCCCTCTTCAAATTAAAGTTCTTGAAGAGCAATTCCCAAAATCTGAACATTCTCCCTTTTCACCGCCGTCAATCTCTCTTATCTCTTTATTCCCGACTCAACGGCAGTCACCGCCGCCATAATCTCAAACGACGGTGCGACCTGATCAGCCCTAGCCCCAAATCTCGGCTTCCCTCTCTTCGATAGCGGCAGTGACTCCGCACCACCGCCTTTCATTTCTCCGGCGAAACAGTAGCGGTGAGCTGCTTTTGCTGATCTCCTTCGACTCAAACTGACAGCAACAGGGGTCGCCGTCCCTTTACGCGCCCATGTTTTTCCTTTGGCCGGACAGTCAGTAGCACCGAGCTACCGTCGGCGACGCCACACAGTCAACATTTCCTTCACCTATCGTCTCGACACAGACGACAACGACTCAAAACGACAACGATACAGATGAAAAACGACGATGTTTTCCCCTTATTTAATCTACTAATCATAAGTGTGACACGTAAGTTACACGTCATCAAATTAATGGCCGAAAAACATCATTAAGGAAAAGTTACAAATCGGATCCACTGTCATGGATTTTTACACTAAATTACAAAGTCATGGAAAAATAAGAATCGACTCAAACTTGAAGGATTTTGACATTATTTGTCCTAGAATAATATATTAACACAATAAAAAGATTATTCACGAAGACTACACTGCAAAAGTTAAAACGATGAAGATCGCACGTCAAAAGGAAACAAATGCAATTAACAAGATGAGATGCATTATGATGCAATCGATTTTAATGATATCAAAATGAAATGTATTTAATACGTTGTGGGGTAAAAATACCTTCTCTTCCAAGAAGAATCTATGAAATGTCGTCTCATGACATATTATTCTCACGATGACCTCAAGATTTATGATTGTAATTTAAATACTTTGAATTTATGTAATTTCACTTTATGAGCTCCGACTTATATATTTCCATAATTTCATTTTTATTTATGTGATTGTCGTTGTGTATCTCATTAGAATTTTTTTATTATTTTACACTATGGACTGCAAAAGCTTTTGTTCATTCAACTAGCTATTACTGCCAACTTTAAATATTGTGGTTCAATTTCATTAGCTATTTCAATTTTTTATTGTTGGCTCTATGTGAATATTAGGGGTATCTTTGGTACTTTAGAGAGCATGTTATTTTTTAATCCAAAATATTAGGAGTGTTTTTGCTAGAGATGACAAATTGTTATTGGAGCCCATCTAAATAAATCCGCGGATCCAAATCTATTTTATTGGACACGGGCATGTCAAAAATTGGACTCAACAATTATGCATTGAATTTGGATTACCGTCTGAAATTCCAGATGGGATCCTCTGTCCCACAATATTGTGTGTACCACGTGTACCACTCTTCATTTCTTTGTTTTATAAATTGTTTTTTATAAAAATAAAAATTTATTATGCTTTTATAAACTCTAATTAGTATTTATCATTGAAAAATTAAAATTTAAAAAATTATATACCCTAACTTTGAATTAATGAACCCAAATAATCTATTATTAATTCAAATAAATATAAAAAAATAATTATAAACCCTAAATGGATGAGTGAACCCTTGTTAATTATCTTTATATTATATAAAAGCATAATAAATTTTTATTTTTATAAAAAACAATTTATAAAACAAAGAAATGAAGAGTGGTACACGTGGTACACACAATATTGTGGGACAGAAGATCCCATCTGATGAAATTCGGGTCCAAATCTAAATTAGAATTGTTGAGATTTAGACCCGACCTGTAAATTTATTTATATTTTGATAACTTAATCCTATTACTATTGAATTAATATGCTTACTACTTTGAAATTTGTCAATATGCTATCATTTGAAATTAGACGCTAGCTTCCAATTAAAGCGGAAAAAACAGAAGAAGAAAATAAAATTAATAAATAAATAAAGAAAAAGGTTCATCAATCATCAGTGTTCAGTCCAAGAACAGTTCAAACATCGGAATCGAGCTGCCACAGATTGCTCAAAAGAATTACAAAACCTCAATGCTCAAAGAATTTAGATAAAACAGGAGAGAGGAAATCAGCCAGAGTGATTGGGAAATGGTCAGCATTCCGTTGCTGCTGATGGGCTGCGGCGGCGTCGGCCGCCAGCTCCTCCACCACGTCATCTCTTGCCGCCCCCTCCATTCCCGACAGGTTTTCCCCCTTTCGATTACGCATTCATTGTTACGTATTCGACTGCGTGCTGATAGATAATGGAAGACGGGGATATAAAAAATCAATGTATATATCTCTCTGTGAATTCTGCAGGGGTTGAGGTTAAGGGTGGTGGGAGTGTGTGATAGTAAATCTATGGTGGCGATACCGGATGTTTTGACCTCCGAATTCCGTGATGATTTTTTGCTGCAACTTTGCGAGATTAAGTCCAACGGCTCTTCTTTTCTCGATCTTACTAAAACTGGTGAGTTCGTTTAGTTTGTGTTACCTGTCAAAATGCGCCATAGTTGTTTTGACAAGAGTTATTGATCATTTTTTGTGAAAACGAAGGTGAATGTCAAGTGTATTCCGGTGAAGAAATTGGGAGGAAAGTGATTGATGTTGCTGCTTCTCTACGTAATTCATGTGGTAGGATATTGTTCAACCTTTGTGTTACGAGCTCGATTTGATCACAGCTCTTCGTTCAACCTTTGTTTTACGAGCTCGGTTTGATCACAGCTCTTCATATAGTTATTCTTTGTGCAGTATCATAGATGGGAGAAAAGGGAGCAACAAGGCATAGAATGTACAAGAGTAGAGCAATTCTTGCTAATCATTTTTGTGGTTTAAGACATTTTTCTTAGCATATAAAGAAATGCTGGATAGTATGTTGTCTAGTCAAACAGTCAGTTCCTTCTTTCTATTTATGTTGTTACTTTTTTTGTGTTATTTTCTTTCTTTTCTTTTATTTGGAAGGGGTGGGGAGAGGCAGTTGTAGAAAGTATCTGGAGACTAACACCTGCATTACGTTAATTTAATTTAACTATGTCAATTCAGACAAACTTCAGATCATGCCTGTTTTGATAGGTCTGGCACTAATTGACTGCTCAGCCAGCTCTGAAACTATTGGGCTGCTGAGTCAAGTGGTGAACTTGGATGGCTGTGTGGTCTTGGCGAACAAGAAACCACTTACTTCTTCACTGGTAACGTGGCATTCCACATGTTGCTACATCTTTTATCCTGCATTGATATTTGGAAAGAAGATATAGAAGCTGGTTGTCAATTATCTTCTATGCTAATGTTATAGCTCAATTTTAAATGTACAATATTAAATCATTGAAACTCCTTCAATTAGCAGCGAAGCTTTCTGCATGACTACGAGAATCAGTGCTTTCCCTATTCAATGTGCAGGAATCTTATGACAAGTTGGTTTCACATCCTCGACGGATTAGACATGAGTCAACTGTAAGTGTTACTTGGTTATTTGGGCAATTAGTATCAATTTTGGATATTGGACTGAAGCCATAAAGTTTGGTGAATACGATTTAATGTTGAGATGTAGCAAGTCAACAATAAATTATCTAAACTCTGACCTAGGTTCTACTTTACATTCAAATACTATATCTTTATCCTGCAAATGCTATGCAGTGACTGCATTTCTTCCTTATAATTTATGTCCTTTATACTTGAAAGACTTTTTTTTGATGGAGATATATCACAAATTCCAACATTTGTAGTAAAGAAGTAATTAGATTATTTAGTTTTCTATACACATTGAATTAATTTAGGACTCCTGGAACTGTGGTGCTTGAAGTGTTATCTATTCCTGAATGCTCATGTTGTTTTGTCACTCATGTTAGTTCTCTCCAAAATTTAACTGGTCTTTTCTTCCTGCTATTGCATGTATTTACTGTCTAAAGTTTCAGTATTCTTATGTATCAGCTCTATGGGAAGTTTTAAAGCATAACTCCTGTCTTTTTCCTGTTTCATGGTAGGTTGGTGCTGGTCTTCCTGTCATATCAACTATTAATCGTATGATTTCATCAGGAGATCCTATTATTCGTATCATTGGAAGTTTGAGTGGTATGCTTTTGTTTCCTTACATGACCCATACAAACTTTCCGTTGTGTTTAGGCTCTGAGCTCTTCTGAGTAATTAATTATTAAACTTATGGTTGGGAAACATTTCATGCTTCTGCTATAAGGTACCCTGGGCTATGTGATGAGTGAGGTTGAAGGCGGAAGACCTTTTAGCCAAGTAGTCACTGCTGCAAAAAAGCTTGGATTCACTGAACCTGGTAACGAAATTATATTATCGTGTTTCTCAATGAGTTACAAATCTCTGTAAGCACATATAAGGACTATTAAAGAATTGGCTTTATATTATTGAGCTATAACGCATATTAGAACACAAATGGGAAAGCTTTCTGATGAGTAATTAGTAATTACTCCAGCCCTTGTGGGAATCTTTTCCTGTAGAGGCTCGGGCCTCTTGTTAGTCTCACTCGGTCATCATAACTGTAATGTAGCATCTTAGATGTTATTAGAAATAACAGATACTTCCCCTGACTTGCGGATGCTCTCATTTATTCCTTGCTCTTAGGTTTCTAGGTGCAATATGTTCCCTAGTGAGAGGTTGCACTTTTGCTTAAGGTTGAATATATCAGCTAAGTAGTGAAACATAGGAGAGTGGCACTAATTGCTTGTATAAGAACTTTGCACTGACATAATATGTAGAGAGTGGCTTTTCATTTTGGATGAAGGGAAATTATAAGTTGAGAATACCTTATTGCGGCCTGAAGGTTGGAAACTTCTTTTTTACAGAGACTATCTCTTGTTTGATCGATCAAGTTTGATGACCCCACCACACCTTCCTTCTTCTCACCCCTCCGCATTGATCGGATTTCTTGATTTCAGTCGTGCATCAAAAAGAAGAAACTTTACTTTTATTCTTTCCCGTGTATATTAAAGCCTCCTCCTTTTTACAGCGACACGAAGATATGTTGCATACTTCATATTGTGACAAAATATAAGTTCGAGGACAAATAAGCTGAAAAATGTTCGACTGACGAGATCTGAGATTTTACCCTTTATGATAATCTACGAAATGAGTGATAAAGTAGTTCATTTGCGAGTGGGAAGAAGAGATCCAAATGGTGTTTGTTATCATTAAATTTAGAGAGAAATGGGTGATCCGTCTCCTTGAATGATTTCCCTTGTGTTAGTTGAATTACCACCTACCAAATACTCGACATCTGCTTTTTTTAGTTCAGGTTGTTACAGGTAATTCTAGGACGTGCATTAGGGAATTCTTCGCTAGAGTATGAACAAGATAGGAAAACTTACAATGGATTCTTTGTGATTTATTCTTTCGTATGGGGAATGCCCTTGCATGCTGCAGTAGAAAATAAAGATATCTTTTAACTTAGTATCTGGATGTATGATCATGAATACATCTCCCCTCTAGAAGGGGAATACATGATGTGAAATAACACTTTAGGATCCTTAGTTACACATTAGATTATCTGTGTAGTATCTAATTGTATTCAACAAGGGCCAAGTAGAATATTACGTATGTATACATTCAGATCTCTGAGAAATGTAAGTCAGATAGACTCATTGTTTCGCATATTCTATTCATATGCAAGATTGGTGACCCCCCCCCTTTTTTTTTTTTTAATGTTCTTTTGGTCTATTCCGGCTTCAAGGTTAAAATTTTCTTTCAGATCCTCGGGATGATCTCAGCGGGATGGATGTAGCTAGAAAGGTCAGTAAGCTTTGTCCTCTCAATTTAGTTGACATTTTCATACAACATTTTTGTTGATTTAAAAGTTGATGATAGATATACTGGTTTAGGTTGAAGGCATGACAATCACTATAAGTGTTGCATCTGCAATGACATTTCTAGAATTGTCAGAACGATTAGTTTCATGTCTGCATCTCATTATAGCTCAATGCTGTCAAGTCTCTAAGATGGGCTGTCGACAAAGTTTACTCAATTATATGCATAAACATTCAACAAGAACCATGCAATATATACTATCCTTTTATAAGATGCCATAATTATTAGCTTCATAGATCTCTCAGAAAGTGCTCATACGGATTTGAACTGTATCTCCTTTTAATTTGATTGCACCCCAGAGAGTTGAAGGAAAAAGATAATGTTAAACGAGCACACTGAAGCATAGTACATACCCTATATAGCCTTTTCATAACCTATTTAATCTAGAAGAAAACATCTCATACTTGCTTTTAAAAGGTACTTAACTGTTCATATTTCTGTAAATATAGGCACTGATCCTTGCACGACTTCTTGGACATCGTATTGAGTTGGACAGTATCAAGGTTGGTTTCTTCTATAAGTCTCCGTGCTAGCAACCTTTTCCAGATTGCTTTAGAATAAGATATTTAGTACAAGTGTCTTTCGACTCTTTCCTCAGGTTGAAAGCTTGTATCCAGAAAAAATGGGACCCGCTAAAATGCCCCTAGATGAATTTTTAGCAGAAGGCCTCCCCTTGCTTGATGAAGATATCCAAAAACGCATAGAAAATGCTTCTTCGAATGGAAATGTTCTGCGCTATGTTTGTCTCATCGAAGAGTCGAGGTATCTTATTACATATAGCTGGATAAGGAAAAGACAAACAAGCTAATAAATTCTCTTAATCAGCTATTGTCGACCACAATAATCCTCTAGTTGCCCTGATATTTCTTTGTTATATCCTGATAGTCATAGCTTAAGCTGGTAAATAATCAATTATATTTCTCCGTGTTTGTCGTAGAATATAAGTTATTTTGTTTGACACTTACAATTTTAAGAATTTACATACATTTTACACCTCTGGTAGGTGTGAAGTTGGCTTACAAGAAGTTGCAAAAGATTCAGCCTTGGGTAGATTGAAGGGTAGCGATAATGTGGTAAGCTTTTCTTTCATTGATATCCATTTTCAGTTATTTCATACTTATGATTCTCCTCCCATTTTCCCTCCATGCCCTCAATGCAATCTTCTATCATAACTAGTATGTAAATATTTAATAAATAATAAATAAATGGCAAAAGTTTGGTATTTTTCATTTATAACATTTATTGTTATTGAAAAATCCTCGTGAGACTATGATTGTGATAGGAGCATCGGTCGACAAAAGGACCACCCTAAGATGATCAGTTCATGGCTACTGAGAATGAATTAAATCATATGGTTCTATTTCTCAATCTTTCGGACATGCTCCTAGGAACCAAGGTCGAGAAGATTGAAAAACTAGGTGAAGAATTGATCAGTCATAACACTAGTTAATTCTTTCCCCCCTTACATCTCAATAGTGTGAAGTGATTCTATATGCTCTAGTTTCAAGTGAAGGTGGAAATAGCTTAGATAGATAAAAATAATATCAGCTAATCCACCTCGTACTTTGATGGATTAAACAACTTTGAGCTTGTTTGATTGTAATCCTTCAAAGTTCAAATACGCAATTATACGTATTTGTCAATCTAATCTATCACTTGGAGTAAACACTTCCTAAATCTTGATAGTGTGAAGTGATTCTATGCATAATGCACTCTCTATTTTCAAGTACAGATGGAGATATACAGCCGCTGCTATAGTAAACAACCACTGGTTATTCAAGGTGCTGGAGCAGGCAACGATACTACTGCTGCAGGCGTCCTTGCTGATATCCTCGACATACAGGACCTGTTTCGACACTCACCTTCTGTGGCTTGATCACTGGCCAAGACATAACCACGGTGTTGATTTTCTTGGAGAATCTGGTGGAAATTCGATTTCTTTTTTTCTTTTCTGGAGAGACAGGCCTCTTATGATGCAGCTAAATAATGGGTGTAATGCCTACGATTTGATGTACTTGTATATTTAAGCTGCAATTTCCCCCCATTTAGTTTTTAATTCAATAGACATAGTTTACTTTGGTGGATTAGGGCATATAAGGATGGATTGCTAGAAATTGTCCAATTTTGTGCTTTCTTACTTTTAAACAGGTGGAATGGCTCAAGATGATCGATAGTTTTGGTTTTGAGCAATTAAATCAGTATATTTTTCCTCCTTGATTGTTTTGATTTTGAGCAATTAAACCAGTTACTATATTTTTTCTGGTGAAGGAGGTGGAATAAGATTTTGTCCTTCCTTTTTTGGGTTAGTGCATCAAAGTATAAATAGAATATATTTATTGATAAGGTTAATTATCAATAAATTATTAAACTTTCATCAAATTTTAATTTTACAAATAAATTTTAAAATGTAGCTTTATAATTATTGGATTTTTAATTTAAAATATTTTTTAATGAGGTCCGATTTCGGCCAAATCGTAAAATGATATGGTGCTAACTCGTTAGAAAACATAGGTAAATTTAAAAGTTCATTAATGGTTAGAAAATTTTTAAATTTGCGTACAAAATTAGAGATGATAAACAGATCAGATACAAATTAATCAAACTTATGGTTAGAAAATTTTTAAATTTGCGTACAAAATTAGAGATGATAAACAGATCAGATACAAATTAATCAAACTTGAAATACGTGTACATGTGTTGGCCAAGCGGTAAAATGTTAATGTCTAATACCAAAGGTCTTGGATTTGAGTGTTTTTAATTAATTTATTTAATATTAAAAAAAAAATCAAACCCGAACTACAGGTACATGTATCCAAATATTGCCTATTTTTGGCATCCATAATTTCACATAAGTTCACGTGAATAAATTTTGGACTAAACAAACAATCGATATTTACAAAATCGAAACAATGCTGAACATAAAATAAAATTAGAATGTCAAGTTGCCAACTTATACAAAATTATTTATATATTAGTGTCAAATTAAAAATATTAATAATTCGGAAACATATAGTATAAACAAGTCCCCAATCAGATGGACCACAAAAATGAGGGGCATACTTCTGCAACCCCCACGTATCAGCCATCGACAAATTGCGGACTTTCTTTGACGCAATCTCAGCCGCTGATCAAAATCAACGGCTAAGAAGCTCGCGCCCACTAAAATCCTTTGGTATACACGCGACACGCACTCACTCTCTCCCTCTCTTCCCCGTTCCCTTCAATCGACGTCGCCGGTGTTCGCAAAACGCCGTCGTACCACCCTTGTCAGTTTAATTGGAGCCCTAGAATTTCAATTGCGCCTAATTTATGACGGATCCTGAGAAATACTCTTGCTTATCTGCGTATTTGGCTTGGACCATAGGTATAATATCATATAATATACCTGCTCATGCTTTACATTTATACGAAATCCCTTTTCTCCATATGATTGGTTAATTACTGCGTTGATTAGCTCCTGAGTGTGTAAAGCACAATTTTGAAGTGCTTGTGAACGCTTAGTATTATTATTATTATTATGAACAATTTATTGCAGTTATATAGCAGATATGATAATAAAACGATGAGGAAATGTCCTAGTCGTATTATGTACACACATGCTTATATGTGTCTGTGCTGCAGAATTTGATATGCTGTTTGAAGTTTCAATATACCACTATGGGATGGAAAGATCAATGAAGACTTTGAGTTATTGAAAGATTGAGTGCACGTTTAGCTGGATATGATTTGTGTGCTTTCCTAAAATCTGGGGTTTATTATATTGTGTTTGTGAAGTGTAATTAGGGGTTTACCTTCTCACTCTGCATATTGTAAACTGCTGAAATTCAAATTTCAATCTGAGAAAAAAGTTGTGAAGATGCCACTTACTTGTGGTTTTATGCGGGAATTGAATATTGTACAAGTGGGATAAAGAGTATGGATGCTAGATTGGTAGGTATCAAAGAGGGGAATATGGACCAACATGGGGGGCTGGCAGATGATGGGGACGATGATTCTAATAGCAGCGGAGAAATGGATGCTTCTGGGCACTCACTGGTTGAGGATGGTATTTTTGCTGAACCGTATGTTGGGATGGAATTCGACTCCGAAAATGCAGCAAAGATGTTTTATGAAGACTATGCAAGAACTCTGGGGTTTAGTGCTCGAGTTTGCTTTGACCGCTCAACCTCCAGGGAGTTTGTGTGTTCCAGGGATGGATTAAAGAAAAGAGCTGGTGAGAGCTGTGGAGCTATGCTCAGAATTGAACCAAGGGGTCAAAACAAATGGGTAGTGACAAAATTTGTGAAAGATCATAGTCACACAATTGTTAGTCGTAGTAAGTTGCGGTGCCTCAGACCTAAAAGACATTTTGCTGCTACCACAAACAGTGCGGCCGAAACTTTCCAAGATGTGGACTTAGTTCCCAGTGGCATCATGTATGTTTCTATGGATGGAAATGGTGTTTCTTCAGAAATTAACCATGTAGGGAAGAATATGAATGCTTCCGGAATAAATCATACAGTTAAAAATATTGGAGCACCGGGCCTTACACCAGGATATTCCAACCAAAGAAGAACATTGGGTAGAGATGCTCAAAATCTCCTTGATTATTTTAAGAAGATGCAGGCGGAAAATCCTGGATTCTACTATGCTATACAACTTGATGAAGAGAATCGCATGGCTAATGCATTCTGGGCAGACTCTAGGTCAAGGAGAGCTTACAGTCATTTTGGAGATGCAGTTGTTCTGGATACAACATACAGGATAAATCAATATAGAGTACCATTTGCTCCATTTACGGGAGTGAACCATCATGGTCAAACTATTTTATTTGGTTGTGCTCTACTTTTTGATGAATCTGAAGCTACATTTGTGTGGCTATTTAAAACATTTCTGGCTGCCATGAATGATCATGCACCTGTCTCCCTGACCACAGATAAGGACAGAGCCGTACATGCTGCAGTTACACAGGTGTTTCCTGAAGTCCGCCATTGTGTAAACAAATGGAATGTGCTAAGAGAAGGCCATGATAGAATGGCTCACGTATGCCGTGCTCATCCTAACTTTCAGGTGGAGCTCTATAACTGCATCAACATGACAGAGACCATTGAGGAATTTGAATCTTTTTGGCTGTCTATACTTGACAAGTATGATCTGAATAGAAATGACTGGCTTCAGTCTATATATAATTCCCGCAAGCAATGGGTGCCTGCTTATTGTCGAGACTCCTTCTTTGCTGCCATTTCCCCCTGTCTTGGATTTCAAAGCTCCTTTTTTGATGGCTATGTAAATCAACAAACTACTTTGCCGATGTTTTTTAGACAATATGAAAGAGCTTTAGAGAACTCATTTGAGAGGGAAGTAGAAGCTGATTTTGATACAGTATGCACCACTCCAGTGCTGAAGACACCTTCCCCTATGGAAAATCAGGCTGCTAGCTTGTATACAAAGAGAATATTCTCGAAATTTCAAGAGGAATTAGTAGAGACATTTGTATATACTGCAAACAGAATTGATGGTGATGGGAATGGTAGTACATTCAGGGTTGCGAAATTTGAGGATGTCACCAAAGTCTATTTCGTCAAACTGAATATTGTAGAAATGAAAGCTAATTGTAGCTGCAAGATGTTTGAGTATTCTGGCATCCTGTGCAGACATGTGTTGACAGTATTTACTGTAACAAATGTACTTACCTTGCCATCCCATTACATCTTGAAGCGGTGGACCAGAAATGCTAAAAGCATCATTGTAGCCGATGAACATTTTGAGCATCAAGGTCATGAATCTCTGACGACAAGATATAATAATTTGTGCAAGGAAGCAATTAGATTTGCTGAAGAAGGGGCAGTATCGCTAGAGACATACAAAGCATCACTTCTTAGTCTTAGAGAAGGGGGGAAGAAGGTTGCTGGTGTTAAAAAAAGTGTAGCAAAAACTGCACCTTCTAGCGCACAGGTTGGTGGAGTTACTTATGATGATCGTAGAACATCCACAGCAAACCTTGAAATGACCCCTTTACTTTGGCCACACCAAGATGAAATAATTCGACGCTTTAATCTTAATGATACTGGTGTTCCTAGTCTTTCAGATCTGAGTATCCCACGCATGGCACCAGTTTCTCTTAACCGCGATGGTGGTCACTCCGACAACATGGTAATTCCATTCCAGATTAAATACTATAGAATGCTGTCCTTTGTTTGCGTGAGAAGGGAACTGTAGAAATAGATTATCTCTTGGAAAATTGTTAATCTCTTTTAAATGTTGGTATACAGATGATTCTTCCTTGTCTTAAGTCAATGACTTGGGTAATGGAGAACAAGAACTTAACTCCAGCTAATAAGGTAGCTGTAATTAACCTGAAGGTATGTGCTCCTATATGATGACTTTATTCCAGAATTATTGGTGTACCTATAGCTTCTTTTCCTATTATTCTTTCCTTTTCCACTCAGTCTTTCTGAAATTCCAATGTGTGGAGCCAAAGGAGAATTACAGAATTATCGCACCACGAATCTCAAACAATTATATAGGTGTTTTAAACAAGAGTAATATAGAAGTCAAGAAGAGCACATGTTCATCCGCCACAAGCAAGTTACTCCCTTTTGTAAAAAGTAGTGCCTATTAAGTGATAGAGGTCTTTTGAAAAATAAATGTGACCTCGTATTAGTTCCTTTACATCTCCGCTACTTGTACTTTTAATAATGTCATTTTACCTGAGTTGCCTTTGTTCCGGAACTAATCTCCAGCTCAGATACTGATATTTCTGTTAGAAGGGTTGGTGGTTTTAGTTTTCTTCATGGCTTTAATAATTGGTTTTTCTTCATGGCTTTCAATACTTGCCACTAATGCTACCAACTTTGATGAAGAAGTTGAATTTATGCTGGCTGTACCTAATTTACATATTTTTTTGCTGCTTGTGCAGTTACAAGACTATGCCAAGACTCCAGTAGGAGAATCAGAGGTAAAGTTTTCACTGTCAAGGGTTACTTTGGAGCCCATGTTGAGGTCCATGGCTTACATCAGCGAACAGCTTTCAACTCCTGCCAATAAGGTTGCTGTCATCAATTTAAAGGTTTGTGGTTCTCATTTTTGATACTGACTTGGATGAAATAATTGTATGTAGAGCCTTCTCTTTTTCATGATCCAGTTATACATGTCAAAGATCATCCTACAATGATGGCCAAAAATGACCCTGAATGGACAAAGGGGAATTGGGTATCTAGACCCTAAATGTATTTCAAGATACTTAAGTCTGTTAATCTATGAAATAACTTTGATGGCGATTTTAAGTGTTACTTGACTAATCTGGAATCGCAGGATCTAACGTCTTTGTCTATCGGGCAATACTGTTAAGCCTTCTTAACTTATTCGTATTGCCATGTGGCTGACTGGGTTCTTGTAAACTTCACGTGAACATCGTGTTTCTTCAAAATTTCTGCCAAGAATCTCTCAGTCTCCGATTGTAGGTTTAGGTAATCATCAAAAGATGAAGTGTTAATAATCAATCTAAACTATTTTCTTCCATCAAACATCAGGTGGCAATTCACACTAACTCACTTCTGATGTGTTCAATGCCATAATCATTCTGTTCATATGGTCTGCTCTTATGTTCAGCTTCAAGACACGGAGACAACCTCGGGAGAATCAGAAGTGAAGTTTCAGGTTTCTAGGGATACTTTAGGTGCCATGTTGAGATCAATGGCCTATATTCGGGAACAGCTTTCAAACGCAGTAAGGATTCTTGACCTGTGCTGGCAAAACATTCTTTGTGTTGTAAGAACTTATGATTACCTGATCCTAGAAATTGGAAGCATAAACTGGAAATTTTAATCTTAGCAATTAAATTTATTCTGATAATATGCATTATTCTGTCAATTCAACTATTCAAGTATTTGTCTTGAGTTTTTGGTTTTGTTATCATTATTTATACTGGGCTACAGATATCGAAGTATCATATGATTACACTATGTGGACATACTTATGTGTGCATGTAGAGCCATCAAGCAGCATTTTCTTTATTTGTCTGACATGCTACTGAAAGTACTTAGCACCTCTATAAGGGAGAATTCTTGTTACAGAAAAGGTGTTTATGCCCCACCCCTGAGGTTTGGCATACAAATAAGTCTGTTAGTTTTCAAAACATTACAAATTGCTCCAGAGATGAGATATTTGGAAGAAAGGGGGAAAAAAGACTTCAAGGGGGTATTTGTGTTGTTCTCGTGGCAATTGCAAGGTTTTGGAAACTACCGACTTTTTCTGTGCCAAGCCGCGAGGTGGCCCTTTTGTAAAACTCGTTTGTTATCTTTTGTAAAAATATGTTGGTAAAACTGGCGAATTTGACATAATAATATCATAAGTTGCAAAAAACTATATATGGTTTGTCATGAAATGACTTGTTCTACTAACATTATGCCTACATGTTCAAACTTCCCATATTTCCCTTGTCAAATTCAAGGTTGTTAAAAACAGAGGCGTACCTGAGGCGTTTTGTCTCTAAAAGGCAAGGCGTAAGCCTCGAGGCGGTCCGAGGCGTAAGCCTCGGACTTAAAACAAATAAAAAATCCAAAACATTATAAAATCAAAACAAAGCAAATTAAACAATAGATAATTAACCAAACATTAACATAATAACTTAGAAATCATAAAAACATCACAATCAAGTCATAAAATGTTCAAATTCAAGCACCATAGTCGTCTTAATTCTTAAGTCTTAAGCTTAACCCCACTTAAAATCCTAAATACTTAAATATCATAGTGATCTACAAGAAACCTATCCATCGGCCCTCTGATACTTCGAGTATCCGAACCACCATTACTCCTCGGACTCGAATCATAATCATAGTATGCACCGGCAGCAATTTCATCCTCAAATCGTTGTCGCTTCTTTTGCTTAGTGTCTAGAGAATTCTTCAAGTAATCCTCAATTTCCTTTTTCACCTCCGGTGGCACATTTGGACATGGCTTTACATTCCGATGAGTATGAGCAAGATGGTCTTTCATTCTTCTCACTCCAGCCGTAATCAATTGTTTGCAAAAATTGCATTCAATATAGAAATAACTCTTATTCCCTGGTAGTGACTTTCTCGATCCATACTTCCAACACGGATCACTCACTTTTGGTTCTTTCGAAGCCATTCCCTACATATCCAATGAAATAAAACAAAAAGTAAATCCCAAAGCTCTTCTCTACAATATGAAACAGTTTAATACAGCCTATACAACAACTTAAAAAAAAAGATGTGTTGCTGTTCTTATTCAGTTCTTGAGAGACTTAACTCGCATGTAATGTAATAAGCATGCATGTTAACTGAAAAAAAAAAAAAAAAAAAAACACATGTTGCTGACTTGCTGTTCTTATTCAGTTAACTTATTCTTAACAGATTACATACTTAAGTTGCATGCATGTATGTTACTTATAAGCATGTTAACTAAAACTAAAAACAAGACATATTGTTGACTTGCATATTAAAAAAAAAATACATACCTTAGTTGCTGCCTTGCTGGCGCCGGAAACTGGTGGCCTGCCGGAGGTTGGTGGCGCCGGAGGGTGGTGCGTCGGAGGAGGGTGGCGGCAGAGGGTGCTGACTGCTGAGTGAGGAGTGAAGAGAAGAAGAGAGCAGAGAGGAACTGAAGAACAGAGAACGGCGCTGCTGGAGTTTTTAAATTTTTTACTTTCTAACTTTCAGTTTTAAGTAAGATTAGGGTTAGGTTTTACTTTAATTAATATGGGCTTAGCAAAAAATAAAGGCCTTTAACCTAAAAAAGCCCAAAACACACTTAATTTGGCCACAGATAAAGAGGCGCGCCTTTCACCAATCGAGGCTTAAGGCGCGCCCTGGGCGTGCGCCTCACTATCAAAAGGCTTAAGCCTCAATTTATGCATGTAAGGCTTAAGCCTTGGGGCGCTTTGTCCACGCCTCAGGCCGAGGCGCGCCTCGAGGCGAGCCTCACCGACGCCTTTTACAACACTGGTCAAATTCTCAAACTGCTATAAATGTCGTCTTGCTTCATTAAGTGAATTTTATTCTCCTGTGCAACTGATTGAATTTCTGGTTATTATCCTTTTAACAGCGACCTTATCTGACTGATATGTTCATGTCATTGCAGATCGAGCCTAAACAAGATAATCTAACAAAAAGACCACGAAAGTAGGCGTCTTCTGGTGCCACATATCACACGAAAAGTTTAAGTACAGACTGATCTTAGGTTCTTCTCTGAACATTCCTTACCTGACTTCACCCGGGACGCTCTTGTCTTGTGAGTAGTTCCATTCTAATCTTGTTTGGTATCTCATGCTTGTAAATGTGATTTTTCTTTCAGTAGAGCAGAGTGTTTATTTTCTCTCTTTTTTGTTTGATAGTTATGGCCCAGATTGTATGATACATAGATGAGACTCTTTGTACATTGATTTAGATGGTTTTGTAGGACTAGCAAGCTATTGATGTAAAATGGGATTTTGTTGTGCAACTTTGTGCACACATCATGTTTTGTGGAATAAGAAACTTTTTGCATGTCCACAAATATTTTTCATGCAACTCTTGTAACTCTCTCTCACAACTGGACAAGGAATTCAAATTCATTAATGTTGAATATATTTAAACTGTGAATATCTCTAATCTCTTTTAATCATTTTCAAACCATTGTCACATAACAATCCAAAACCTACGATCAACTTTCGAGAGCCAAAATATGGAGTTGGCAACCCAAATCACACATGGTATTTTTGACTAAAATAAAATTAAGAACAAGGAGAATCTGATTATCCACATTACAATACTACAATCACAATGTCGTTTGTGGTATAAATTTTTGTGAATAATTATTTATTGATTTGATTATCTCTAAAAAAAATTTATTGAGTTCGGTTAGAAAATTTGGAATTTTATTAGATTAAAATAATATACTCATCCAAAAATATTCAAAAGATAATTTCTAACGAGCTCGAATAAACACAAAATATTCAAACGATAACCTATCAAACGTGTTATGCACGAATTAAGATCCTGCCTAACATTATTCTACCAATATGAAGCTATGACAAAGGTAACATCAAGTTTCCATGCATACATGATACAGGAAAACCTTTGCCACATCTAAAAAACAGAAATCAAATCTAATATAAAACCAGGGAAGGCTGCAGCAACTTAAGAGCTTTGATCAGTGGTTTGGTTGGGTTTCTTCTTGGCCTCTTCATATATAATATGATCGATCACTCCTCTTATCGCACTGTTGCATAGCAAACAACACAAGCAAGCCTCAATAGAGGATGACAGAAACATCATATATTCACAGATCTTATTCAAACAGTCTCAAGCCAGTTAATGCAGTGATTATTGAGCAATAAGTTGATAATCATTTTGGATGTAGTCCAAAGAGAGAGAAAAAGAAAATGGTACTCACTTATCCTTGCACTTTTGAATCTTCTCCGGGTCTGTCTCATGCATGTTAAACCTGAACTGTGTTTGCACCAAAGTAACTATAAGTTCTCTGGTCTGCAATCGAAAAGTCACATGGTTAGTTCACATTCTTTCTTCCTGAAAGAAAGCTGAAGGAACTCAATCGTCGCCCAAATAGTAATGAATTGATGTAGTAGAATCTGTCAGCTACAAATTCACCATAAGGCATCTCATAATCTAGTTGATTCAGTTTTGTAACCATGAAGAGTTTTCTTTTCATTTTCTCATTACTACTACAACCATATTTCCACCCACTTTATGCAGTTTTCCAACAGGGCCAAGGATGAATACCAAGGACCAGTGTTGTAAAAAGCTTAAGGCGGACCTGAGGCGAGGCGGTAAGCCTCAGAATGAAGGAAAAAAAATTCATAAAAAAATTAAAAAAATGAAACCCTTCATGATGCATGCCAACACATTCAGATTAGGCAACTGCAATAAATCCACATCTTAGTTAGTCAAATTGTAGCAACACTGATAAATCTGTAGCCTAATATATAGAAATGCATGTGGCATGAAGTTGAGCATCGATTATCAGCTCTTCTGACTTAAGAGCTACATTCCAAAACACTCACAATTTTAAACAAGAATGAAGGATCCCCATCTTATGTGATGCATTGCATGAATACTAGGTTGGAAAACAAAAACCAATTCAGCACATCAAAGAATCATGCATATTCTTCAAATCATGAAAAATACAATTCCATTTTCACTGTAAGCACATAGTACAAAATACCTCGTCCCCGAAAGTATTAGCTCGCCGTAGGCATTCGCGATAAAGCTGCATATAAAGGTACATAATAAGTTGCAAAAACTAGCAAAATAGAACCGATAAATTAACTTATAGTATTTAGTTTGATAAGGCTGGGAAAGGGATCACAAAATTAATTTATAATATAATCAAACTTATTCCCAGCTAATCGTTGCTTCATTTATACAACGCATAAATAACTGGAGTGTTGATTTTGATGTTTCCAATTCTTATACAACTCTGTTTCAGCATGAAGTTCATAAGTAATAGCATAAACAATTAAGAGAGCAACCAGAGACAAATTCAAAACAAGAACTACTATGACCTTGAGGACATTGTTGGTGAGCTCAGGGGGCAATGTTGGTCGGATAGACATTTTTTCTCTGCAAACACCTCTTGGGCACAAAAAATTAGCAAAAATAAAATAAAACAAAAGGTCGATACTTTTAGCTGAACAAACCGAATCGAGAATTGCGTTCATACACCACAACATTTCGTAAATCAATTCCAAAACATTTAAATCGAAATACCCGGCCAAATAATCTAGAAAATCGAATTACCTTATTGCTGGAAGCAATAGAGAAGGCTGCTGGGATAGTGGTGGTTGGGTTTTGAAAGTAGAAGATGAATCTGTGAGTTGGGTTAGGGTTGTAGAGAGGAATTTGGTGAAATTGGATCAAAGTGAAGGTGGCGCCTCATTATATCTACTTACTCTCCTTCAAAATATATATACTCGCATTTTATGATTTATTATTATTATTATTATTATTATTATTATTATTATTATTATTATTATTATTATTAAGTATTATTTTAACTTGCTCGCATTTTCTCAATTAAATATTTAATCAAAGTATTGCTGTACGACACGGAGAAAATATTATAATAAAAATAAATAAAACATTTAAACAAATGTTAATGTGAATTAAATATGAACAACGCTCATAAATAATGTTTATTCAAACGATCTTTGACTTTAGATATATTAATCACTTTATTAATAGGGGAATACATGTGCAATAATATTTAATATAGTATGAGTATACATTTAGAAAAATAATACTCTCTCCATTCATGAAAGAATTT
The DNA here is from genome assembly GCF_028751815.1 of Salvia miltiorrhiza. Taxonomy (NCBI): domain Eukaryota; kingdom Viridiplantae; phylum Streptophyta; class Magnoliopsida; order Lamiales; family Lamiaceae; genus Salvia; species Salvia miltiorrhiza. The sequence goes on along the minus strand of NC_080394.1, from coordinate 5,447,721 downwards.
TTAAGAGAAAATGATACGAATTTTAAGAAAATATTGTTGAATGTATTGAAGGTGAAGCAAAAGTTATTGAATATATTAAGAATGGTGAAAATACTAGTACTATTCAATATGATGATTGATGAATGTATATTTTGTATATTAGAATTGCATTAGGTCAAATATGTTATGTGAAAAAATTGAGGAGATTAACATCGTGATTAGTTGAAACAGCGTGAGTCTTGCTTCGTCTTCCCTCCTGATTCAAGATTTTTCGGAATCTCCCAGAACCCTAATTCACAATCCCCACCAGGTATTTTAACTTCGTCTTCTCTCTCTATCTCTGCGTGGCTCCAATTTTATCAATCTCGAACGTCGCCGGCGGCTTCAATGATTTAAAAATCGATTCTTCAAGATTGCGTTTGATGGTTTTTAATTCATCATGCTGGCCTTGGTGGAATATGTTAGAAACCTATGGCCTCTCTCCACTCTAATCTTTTACAATAATCACGACGACTTGAGGGCATCCGATGGGATTGTCAAGAAATTATCGATTCCCGAAAGCACGAAGCATTTCGTTTACGCGATTCGCGAGCCCGAATCGCAGGCGGTGATATACGTACTAGCTGTTCAGAATCTGTCGGAGAGGTCGGCTTCGGATGCCGAGTGTTTGATCAGAGAGATTAAGCCCGATGCAGTTGTTGTGCAGGTGGGGCAGTTGAGTGAATCGGAGATGGCTGGATTGAGAGAAACTAGGGTTGGATTGATTGATGAGAATGGTGGATTTTCTGGTGATGATACCGTTCCCACCTCTGTGTTTGAGGTTTTGATGAATTGCTTTATGCATAAGACTAATAAGGATAAGTATGAGGATGTTGCAGGGAGTTTGGTGTTGAGGGAGATATTTGGAGTGAGTTTCAATGGACACCTCGTTGCAGCCAAGAAGGCTGCTGAGGAAGTAGGTTCTTCCTTCCTGATGCTCGAGTCACCTTTCGTGAAATGCAACTTGGGTGGCGATGTTGAGGGCGAGTCGGGAGGGGGGGATTCGGGTTTCCCCAGTGTGTTCGGCTTGCAGATGACTAGTTTGGTATCCAAGAATGTAGGGAGTCCGATGTTGTCTCTGAATTCAAGAGCCTTCCGCGCCTTAGATGAGGTTCAGTCTCAGATGGTCAAGTCTTTGTCTTCAATCTTGCTTCGTGCGAGCCCACCTATGAAGTTGGCGGGTGAGGAGGTTCGCCCGTTAGCTGATTATGAGGTGCCGCAGTTTGCAAGATGTGTGTACCCTCTGCTTGTTGATTTGCACGACATATTTGTGGATATCCCCTCTATGGGGAACGCTTTGGCCTGCGCGCAGAAGATGCTTTGTGATGTTAATAAGGGGGAAACTGTTGACAATAGTCACCTTTCTGAGGTTTATGCATTCCCTATCGCGGTTGAGGGGCTGCGGATTGCTTTGAATAATGCTGGTCGGGTGGTGAGGAGCCCTGCCCCGGCTAAGTGTGAGTTTTCTGATCTTCCCATGGATGATCAGACGCATGCCATTCTTGCACAGACTCTTCGGAGCCAGGCAAGCAAGTACAAATCGATAGTTGCAGTTGTTGATGCTAGTGGATTAGCCGGGCTTAGGAAGAACTGGAAGACTGCTCTTCCTCTGGATGTTAAGCATATGGTTGACCAGCTCGTGATCAATCTTGACGATGATGGTGAGGATTCCGCGCAGGGGAACAGAAGATGGAAGCTAGCGGATAAGCCCGTGGTGGCAGTAGGGGCTGGTGCAACAGCGGTTTTAGGAGCCTCCTCCCTCTCCAAGGCCGTTCCAGTATCGACTTTCGTGAAAGTTGTCACTCTCAATGTCCCTGCGTCTCTGCAAATTGTATTGTCTCAGACGCAGAAGGCTTTTGTTTTGGCTTTTGGGAAGGCTCTTGGTCCGACAAAGGTGATGGCGAGTTCCTCACTGAAAGGCTCGACTCTCAAGGCTGTGGCGTCTGCTGAGAAGATACGTGCAGTGGCTCACGGTGTGATAGCTTCTGCTGAGAAGACGAGCCTCTCTGCCATGAGATCAGCGTTCTACGAGATAATGAGAAAGCGCCGCGCCCAGAGAGTTGGGGTCATGCCATGGGCGACCTTCGGGTGTAGCATTGCAACCTGCGCAGGGTTGCTCGCGTGTGGAGATGGGATCGAGTGTGCTGCTGAATCGATCCCGTCTGCTCCTTCGATTGCCAGTTTGGGCCGCGGAATCCAGAATCTGCACCTGGCGTCTATGGTTGTGAGGCCAGCTGAGAGTTCAAGAATACAGAGATCAATAGAATCACTGCTGCATAAGTTCAAGAATTTGAAAATAAAAATTCAGTAGGTAGCAATTGATACCTATTTTCTTCATAGTCTTAGTTCAGAGATGGTCCATTTAGTCTGTAAATAACATCAAGACTGACAAGGATTGCCTTGTAGTCGAATCATTAATGATAATTGAAAGTTGTGCCTAGTTTTATGGTATGTCCAAACCTTCAAGTTTTACACATGTTGCCTCATGTATATTAGTTTTCTTTGTTTGGGTATACATAGATATACACAACAGAACCAAAGTTGCGAGAATACGATGTTGGATGATGGGCAACTTTAGAAACTCAGGTACAAATATTCTTTCATAATAACCCAGAAATAGAAACTGTTTGACGATGTTGGTTGGTTTTAATCTGAATTATGTATGCTTGTTGATCTCATCTCAATCTGATCTTACAAATAAAAAGATAATTTGGCATCTCCAATGTCGAAAACACATTAAAAAGTGAGAGGTTTGTGTTTTCCAATTGAGTTGTATAGCAGAAAACAGCAAACCTTTCATCAGATTCTAGGCTTTTAAAGAATAAAGAGCTTAACTCTTCCTATCCATAGAAAAAAGAGTGTATTACAAAACAAACGCATAATATGTATCCGTCTTCAACATTGACAAGGAGGGATCTTGTAGCACCACATACTTTCCCAGCACGCAGTCAAAAATATAGATAAATTCAAGCTTAGCTCAAGGCCAAGTCAGCAGCAGCATTCAAGTGCCTGCTTACAAGCTCCTGTAGTCTATAACTGTCACCTCATCATCTGGAGCATCCAGATCATTGTAGCTGCAAAATTGTTAAACTCAGGTAAGTCACATGGAAATTCCTCATGATAACACTTGGAAAAAATTTCGCTTCTCGCAGAATGGCGCAATATGAAGTTATGTTCAATGCAGCAACTATGTTTTAGTGAAAGAGGCCGGCAGACACAACCTAATATTCTACAGTCAACTCCACAACTATCCCTTGGAAAACACGTGCCTAGCTCTAGCGTGTTTCAATTCTTCAAACCCGGGCATATATCGTAGCATGCTCAACAAGAGCTATTTCCCTCTAGATTCCATAATTTGAACCTTACTGTTCATTTGCACATTCTAGTTTTTGCACACTATCATTGGGGTTGTGCTTTAAGACTAACAGACAAAACCAACATACCAGCTTGAAGGGACCAAAGAAAGCTCTAAGCTATAGGTTATTACATAAAGAAGACACCAACCTTCGTAAGTGCCGAGGATCCTGCCGAAGTGTGGGTGGCATAGCAATTATTGGGGAAGGTCCACCTAACTGGTGTCCAGACCTCCCATTTCTGCCTCCTTCAAATGGGGTAGGGCCCCCTTGGTCTCGTAACATCCGCATAGCAACCTCAGGAGGGGCAGGAACAAAAGGACCCAGTGGTCTGCATTCAACGACAATATCCAGTCAAAAACTATGTAATACGCATACAAAACAATCTGAAGACACTCATAAGAACCGTGTCCGGTATGAGTATTGAGAGGAAAGAATGGACGAAAGAACGATCTGAACTTACCCAGCACCAGGAACAGGCATCAACACAGGAGGAGGTATGTCTGAAGGGAAAGCAGAAACAGGAATGCCTTGCCCACCAAAAGAATCAAACATCGGTTCATCTGGGTTGTTCCCGGCAGCACCATCGCTATTGTTAAAATCCCCAGACTGAGGATTCTCAGACCTATCAAAGTGTTCACTGCCATTCGCACGATTATCACGTTCTCTGCGGTTTCCCCTATCATCTTTCATTCTGTTCTCTGGACCAGGTCTTCGTCTTTGTGGTTTATCCCTCTGCAGATGGGCACATGTCAATAATGTGGAACCAAATACTGCAAGATCATAAATTTAGCAACAAGTAGCTACAAATAAGACATACCAACGAAGGCTGCATGACAGGCGTCCCTCCAGGCGCATTTTCATCACTGCAAGACAAAAAGTTAAACGATTTTGAAGCAAATAGGCATCATAGACATTTAAATGGAAGTACTTACTTCATGTAGTTCTGGAAGTACAACTCTTCACGCACTTTTGAAGTCAGTTCCATCACAACTTCTGGGTGTTTCAACTTCAAGTGTTTGTGAACAAACTCTGCAGCGTGGAAGAGCTTTGTACAACCTTTTGCTCCACATCCATACTTCCATCCATATTTTTCATCCCTAATTTTGCGGACATGTGGATCCAAAGCTTCAACAGCTGCAGCATCTATCTTCTCCTTTGCGGTCATTACTTCCAGAGGATCTGAATTCTTTAATCTCTCTTCCCAACGAGAATCTAATTTCTTTTCCCACTCATTCCCATTACCATTTGCCTTGGGATCCTTCCCCTCAACTCTAATATGCCGGAGACCTTTGGCTTCATTTGTTTCAACCAACCCATAATAATCAACTCCATGAATACGCCAGAGATAAGTCAGAAGAGTGTCCAGAAGCTCAACCCCCTCCAGACCTTTTATTGAATTTAAACCCCTTACTATGATGACTGGACCACTTGAACTTCCATGAGATTTATCTCTGCTCATTCTATCATTATCAGATCGAGATAAAATGTTTTCCTCAATTCCTTTTTCCGCATCAAGTTTCCGTACAAGAGATTGAGCTTGTTCAATATCAATCTGAATTCGTCTACTCTCTGAACTGACAGGGTGGGCCTTTGGGGCAGAAGAAAGATCAGATTCCTTGGCGCCACCCCGACTGGGCCGCCTTCTTTTGCCATCTGTTTCATCTTCGGAATTTGGCTCACTGGATTGTTCAGCTTTGTTTGATGAGGAAGGACTAAAGGCAGGACCTCTTTTTGACATACAGAACTTGGTCAGATCGTGTAAATCTATAAGAAAATGGTCAGAGTGCACAAGCACAAAAGTAAAATATGCAGGAAAAAAGCTTACATATCCAAAGTACCACTCTGCATATCATGCTGAAAATCCTTCGCTAACTTCCTTGCAAGTTCGTTCCTCCTGCAAAGTGGTCACCATGTTTAGAACTTTGCATATACACCAAATTGGAAGTTGTATATAAAGGATGCCTAGTAGGCATTACGCATTGAAGTGGAAGTAGAGGCCCAAATGGAAACTTCTGCTGGTAAGCTTACCGTTCTATGACAGCAAGCAAGTTTGTTGGATGATATTTGTCTTTCAACCTGAACAGATAAACAAACTCATTAAAGGAACACTTAGCATAATTTTTGAAGGAGGAGAAAAGGAAGTACCATTCTTCATCTTTATGTGCATTAAAGTAAGTTCGTTTCTGGGTTGATATGTACTCTGTCCTGTACTCTTGATACCTGATCATGCTTAGCCATTTAGTAATACACTTTACTTGAAAATAGAGCCAATTTAATAAGGTCAAACTGACAAACTTTAGAACATTTACACTCTGACCTGCGCTCTGCTTCAGAAGGCAAGATATCATCTTCAAGCTCCTGAATGAACTGCTTGTAAGACATCATTCCTTCCCTGGAGAAAAATTCATAAATACATCAATAGATTTAGCTTCATAACGTTGAAACAACATTATTCATATAAAAGAATACTAAGAACTGAACAGTGATAGATTACATGCAAACATCAACTTGGGGAAAAATTAAAAGCATGCACACTGAACACAACTCTGCTCTGCACTTGCATTGATTCTCATTTCAACTTTTCTAGGTGTCACAGGTGTGCATATATATGCTAAAAACTATCTTTTTACCTCTTATCTTACGTTTGCCTTATTAATTATACTAACTTAGGAGTTAGGATTAGAATAAGGTGGTAGAGTTACAGGTGACTCAAGAGGGAAACTTACAAAACCAAACTGAAATATGTAAGAAATGAATGTACTGGAAGAAGAAAACTATTAAACCTGAATAAAACCTCAGAAGCTCTAAGAAACTTCTGCCCAAAGCGTACAGGTGTAGCATGGCCGAGGGTGTTTTGTAATACTCAGATGATTTTTCGATGATCCTAAACAATCGAAACCTACTACATAAATAACAAAACACTAGGGCTCCAGAAACAAAAGCCCGCTTCATCCTTTTATTTTAACCCTATATAACTATATTAATGCAAAATATAAGAAGAGATATCGATTCTGTGCAGGGAAAGAGGACAGGAAATATAAGTTTGGTAACATTCCCAAGAACCTCCTTCAATAATTCATGGATACATTCACTACTTTAATCATTCCAAGCAACATCAAATAGCAGATAGCTTGTCATGACTAGGGAACTTAATGGAGAACAACTGTTTATGAAAATCTGAAGATAAAAAACTGAGACTGAAAGAAAGAGACTTTACTTTAAGTGCATGTTCTTGCATCAAAACAAAGCAAACACGAGGAAACGCTGAATTTGCTGCAATAATCAGAATACAATACAATTGCTTGCTTTTTACCTCTGGGTGCCACCAGCACCAAATGTATCAGCAAAACCACCACGACCAGAATCCCAGTCTGCATAAAAGAAGATCAAAATGAAAACATAGGACAAGGAGAAGAAATTTAAAGCTAGGACAACATCCTAGGAAGCCCAGGGTGTATGCATTCAGCAAAGCTCAAATGCATAAATAAAATATCTAAAGTTGCATTCAGATTGAGGGATTTGACGGTGGGCTTCAAATCCTTAGTTAAATACAATAATCTGGTTCGACAAAAAACCTGAAATCCATGGTGATTATTTTTAGTTCATTTCAAATAAATTTCCTCCTCAGAGTGCCTCAGAGGAATTTTACTTTCTGCATTTGTTATTTAATCAAATGGAATGCAAATGGTAAGATGGTTCAACTGTAAAACTATTAATCATATATTTGGAGTCCATTATTTTCCTGCCATAAGCCAAAAAATGAATCTTGACTGCAAAATTGTATTCTATATATGGAGGTCCTAGGACTAAGAATGCTTCTCTTTCTCAACATTTCTCAACAAAGAATCATGCATCTGCTATGTAGAAAGACCAGAGATACAAAAGATAATTCTAACTAGTTCTAAATAGTATGATTTAATAAATCTAAAATATTTTTATAATATCCAAACTTGTAATTCTTATTGTTTTCAAGTTTTCTGGGTTCTATCACTCCAAATTTCCAATACTTTTTCATCATGTATTTGCAACTTTTATTCTCTTTTTTTTATTATTATTTTTCACTATGTCTTCTACACTTGGTAGCGGTTAGAGGCATCAAAGAAACACCAGAATTACTTAATTTTATAGAACTTGATAAAATATTTTGACTACTCAGAAACAATAGAAAAATATACAAATTTAGAACTGACGTACAGCCTTACAGTAGGACCCCTGATCATTTTGCCTTACATAAAAATAAATATCACTAGACTAGGCTCCAACTCTCCCCTTCTTAAGAGCAATGATCAAACTGTAGTTCCTAAATACAACTATGTATTCAAAATCATGAGTACCCATTTGGGGATGGCACGAGTTTTAAGAAATTGATTAAGTGTGTGTGAGTGGAATAAAGGTCCCACTTTTATTGAGAGTAGGTAGTGTGAGATACACTTACTAAAAAAGGAAATAGGTACTCATTTGGTGGACAGACCCAAAAGAAAATATGGGTACTCATTTGGTGGACGGAGGGAGTGTCATTTTTATTTTATTTTATTATTTGTTTTTGTTTTTTTTTTGGGGGGGGGGGGGGGGGGGGGCAATCTAGCGATCAGAGACTCAGAATTTAGATTACTTACTGGGAGTAAAAATTGAAACACATCTTACTTGATTATCAAGGTAGGCTAAGTGCTTAACATTAGGGACATCTTAGAGATACATAATGGCAATATGACAATAAAACTGGATTACCATTCCATACAGTACAAAATCTAATACAAAATGCTCATATAAATAATAACGATATAGCAACCACCTATAGAATACATATCCAAGTGCCATATTTCCAAAAAATAAGAATACTTGACAAGAATGAAAAATACAGACGTACCGCCTTGGTAGCCACCACCTCCGCGGCCCATATATCGACCATGAGGTCTTTCATCTGGATAACCAGGTCTACCCCCATTGTCACGGTCATATCCACCAGGATAATCATACCCAAACCTGAACCAAAAAGGTATATATCACTAAAACCTAGTTGAGCAGCACAATGAAATCCTTCTACGTGCAAAACGCACCTAATGTCATACAGAAGGTACCAAGTAAAATGGGAACGCTATTATACTGCTATAAGAGGATAAAGAAAGTGTAATGGGATGCAGAAATGCCACTGCGGAATCCTATGCTCAAGCTTAGAGATGTACCCTAAACAAGGTGCACACACTCGTGCACATTTATATTTTACTGGCACATATATGTTGCAATAGATTATCTGCAAAACGTAAAATCATGACCAGAAATCTGAATCCCAGGCTAAACTATTATTGAAACTTCACAAGCAGGCCTTTTGGCATATATCAACATAAACCTACAAGTACTCGAGAAACCAAGAGCCTACCCATCCAATCAACAGTCTCTTCAAAATCCTAAACAGGTTACTAAAGAACCAATGGGTAGCTAAATTAACCAAATGCACAACGCACCTTCGCTCCCCCGGCCCATATCCTCCTCTCGGACTCCCTCTCCTACCATCATAAACATCGTCCCTCCTCCGCTTGTACGGTGGAAATGGCGGCGACCTTCTAGGAGGCGGAGAATGCGGACCTCCTCCGCGTCGGTCTCGATATGGAGGTGGAGGGGGGCTCGGGCTCATCCGGCCGCGCTTGTGATAATCTCTTTCACGCGGTGGGGGCGGAGGCGGCGATCGGTTGCGATCATAGTATTCGCGCCGCGGAGGGCGGTCATAGTCCCGGTCATCACGCCGATCTCGGGAGTCGCGCTCGCGGTCTCGGATGCCGCGGCGCGGCGGCTGAGGCGGAGGAGGAGGCGGTGATGCGTCGCCCGGAGCAGCATCGGAGGGGGCGGCGTCGGGAGGCTTTTCGTCGGTATCCTTTTCTCGGCGGCGGTCGATATTTTCCTCGGTGGCGCTCAAAACTTCGGCCATCGGCGATGATTATCAGATTGAGTGGCGAAACCCTAATTTGCTTCTTTAAGACAGCGTGCTTGCGAGTGCGGTGCCGAGATTTCAAAAGATTGGGTTGGGGTTTTTGAGATGAAATAATACTACTACTATTACTATAAATTATTTAATACTACTACAATTACATAAATAGCCCTTCAAATTTAAGTTATTATTATTCCTCTTTTTAAAATAAAGTTCCATAATAATCATATACTCCTATAACATTAGTAAATACTCGGCAATGACTCAAGAAAACTAGTAGTAGTAACTAATTTAAAAGACCATGAATAATATAACAAAAATCAAATAAGTGAACGTTTAAAGATAAAATCATTTAAACGGACGTGGCGGTAACACTTTATTTTCAAAGTGAATCATAATACTTGTGGTAAATTTATCATAGTTTAGGTATCTAATTTTCTCAATTTGGGGGGAATTCATTAGATTACCAAGGCCTTTTAATTCATATTTTAAAATGATTAAAAGCCAATACTATTTTAAGATTATAAAAAGAATCTAATATAATTTTAACAACTCAATAATCAAGGTTCATGTTCATTAGTCTTCATTTTTTCTCAAACAAATAGAGCATGATATTAACATATAGTTTTTCTTGTGAGTTGTTAACTACTCCACATAGCTTTGTTTAGTAGTTATGCTTGAAAATCATGTTACCGAGTTCAAAATTTATAGATATGCTTACATCTTTAAAGTTTGTTTTGTTGATAAATAATCCAACTTGCAAAAGTTGAACAACATGGATTTTCTACTCCATTTAGAGTGCATTTGATACCAATTTTGGCTAGATTCCATGTGTTCAAGCCAGCATTTGATTTTTATTACTTACTCCCTCCTTCCCATTGATCTTGTCCTGTATTCCTTTTTTGTTTGTCCCATTGATCTTGTCTCATTTATATAAATAACACTCCTACTTTATCACTTTATCACTTTCTCTCTCCTACTTTATCTACACACTTAACACTACTAATACTCTCCTTAATAACCGTGCCGAAATCAAATGGGACAAGTCCAATGGGACGGAGGGAGTATTTTATAGAACTTTATGTTTGTTTTAGTGAGATTATAATTTTATAGCAAGCATTTGATTTTTATTTTATTTTTGTTATGATCATATTCCTAGACAATAATAATAATAATAATAATAATAATAATAATAATAATGATATAAAAAAAGAAGAAGAAAGTTTTAAGGGCAGTGATGTCTTTATAACTTTGGTTGATGCATCTGCCTTTACCATATTTTGCACCTAAAAACGAAAATTGTAGTAATTCGGAAGGCATTTTCTCTCTCTACCTGAATCTGATCTCCCTGCAAAACAACTCTGTAAATCGTGTTATACATATGCACCGCAAAGTTGATTGAATTTTGTGAACTCGCGATCCAGGTTAAAGGTGAAGACAATAGGAAATGGAGGGCGGATTTACGGCGGAGGACTTGTCGACGATCGGCGGCATAGCCACCGTCTCGCTGCTGCACTCCTTCATCCCGACTCACTGGCTGCCGTTTTCCATTGTCGGCCGCGCTCAGAAATGGACGCTTTCTCGCACTCTTCTCGTTAGTAAGTGATTTACTGGGGTTTTGCGAGATCCAGATGCCATTGTTTGGTCTTGGCAAGGGAAAAAAGGGAACTTTGAGGGTCATGATTTTTGCTGGAATTGTGTGTGATTGCGTGTTTTTGCTTGTGTTCGAAAGTTTAAGTTGAATTGGTTTAATTAATCTCATAATTGGCTGCGACTGAACCCCTACTTACCTTTAAATTGGGCTAAGTGGGTAGTCGGAGTTGAGATTTTACAGGATTAAGAAATAGCATAATGGAAGTGTGTGAAGCATACTGTTGTTTTGTTAAGCCAATCTGGATTCAATGAGAATTTCTGCAACAGGAATTGATGAATTGGGTTTTGCAAAGTGTTGTTTGTGTTATTTATTGTTGGACTTGTTTGTAAAATGTAGTAAGGTGATCTGGTTGCATTATGTTTTGGAAGAATAGAATCGTTTGTGTCTCTAAACCCCCTTATTTAGGAATTTTGCCAGTCTCTTGGACGTATATCTATACCCCTACTGAATTTTGTATCGATAATTCACCTGAAATGCCCGCATCCCATCAACATACTTGCTGGTCAGGAACTACTAGTTTGATAGCATTCATAAGCATAAATTTAAGAGGCACACTTTGGTACATCCGGATGTACGGTGCATCCACCCTAATTAAGGATTGATGAGCCCTTATTGAGTTTCATTAGGGTGGATGCAGTGTGCGTCTAGATGCATTCATGCTTTTGCCTAAATTTTAATTGAACAATGAAATTTAGTAATACGCATTTCTTGAGAAATGAAACGGCTGTGTTGTTAACTTAAGAGACGTCTCATGTTATTATACTGTACCGTCATTTCTTACTTATTTTGGAAGTGATAGAATTAGTCCTTTACCTACATACTGACTTTGAAATCTTAATTTCCTTACTTATTAGTATTTGACTGGGTGCCGTTTTATCTCCGCGCTTTAGGTCCTTGCAAAGTCAAGGCATCTCAGTGCCTTTTCTACAATTGTGAGTTGTGACTACAATGGTGGTGAGCGCTAATTGTTTGTCTGTTTGCAGCTGCATTTGGAGCAGTATTGCATGTCCTGTCCACTTCGCTACTCGGCATAACAGCAGTCACCATAACAAACACTATAGCAGGAGAGGAAACTGTACATAAACTTGCATCTTTGTTGCTCGTTTTTCTTGGTGGTGGTTACATCGTGTTGTTCCTGGCTGGAAAGGGTGGTCATAGCCATTCTCACAATCAACCTATGGAAAAAATGGCTGTTGCTGGTCTTGTTCTCGTCCCTGCATTGTCTCCTTGTGCAACCACTCTTCCAGTATTTCTTGCTGTTGGAAACTCATCCTCGATGATGGTGCTTGCTATCATAGTCCTGTTATTCAGGTAATGAATATGTTGTTTAATTTCTAGCTTTTGCCTTTTCTTTGTTGTCAAACTTTATTATAACCACAATTTTTTCATCTAGCAGCACCTAGGGGTTAGTTCAACTTATGGTTTCAAAATAAAATATTAACCTCACTTATTTAGTTGTGGTCATAATACAATGTGAAAATATTAGGCATTTTGGTTCATGCTTATGGATCTTCCGGTTGAGTGATGATTCTCCTTTCCTTTTATCTGCAATTCTTACAATTCCTTGAAAGAGATCAAATCACTTAGTTATTCAATCTGTCTGACCAATATGTAGTTTATGACGCAACCTTTGTAGTTTTAAAGTTTCGACTCTTCTTGCTCTGAGGAACTTCACGCTGATAAAAATCATACCAGCTTGTTAATATTTTTAGCCAAAAGCCCGTCATCGAAGTATTTGAGGTTGCATGTTGAGAATTTTCTGGCTTGGAGTAATAATGAGGGGAAAAAGGGTCCCCTCCCTCCAGTACTTTTCTTGAATGGCAAAAAGTTGTGTGCATCCACCTCAACTAAATGTCATTAGGGCTCATCAATCTCTAATTAGGGTTTATTAATCCCCAATTAGAATTTGTTAATCACAATAAGGATTTTTTATCATGGAATTCATGCTATTTAATCTTAGTTAGAAATTTATCTGCAATCCAGCAAAATACTATATACAATGCAGCCTTAACATGTTACGGTATTACATTGCAGCACGATAACTGTAATGACATCACTAGTGGCCCTCTCATTCTACGGTGCGAGTCAGCTCAAGTTCCACTGGGTGGAACGCTATGACAAGCTTCTTGTGGGATCAGTTCTATGTTTAGTCGGAGTTCTGACCCTCATTTTCCATGATCACGATGGAGAAGCCGGTTCAACCGGAGAGCATTTGCATCGGAAAATAATCTCTTTGTAAGGATAGAAGGGATGCTTTCCGTGTGTCTAAGTTTTGAGGTATGAAGACTGCAACTGATGATGCAAAATAGTAAGAACTGTAAAACTTCTTTGTCTTGTTCAATCGGAAACCCCTGTGATCCACGAGCTAATATTGGAAGTTCTTGCTTTCTTGATCTTGATCTCGATCTTCGGCCTCGAAACTGCTGCATTCCACCCTTGCATTGTGTTGTGATGTATAGTGATGGTCAATCTTTTGAGCTGTGGCTTACTTCTTGTAACCTTCTTCTTCTTCTTCTTCTTCGATTTTATTTTAAGAAAACCTGTAACCTTAGATATGATGCAAATCGATCTTGTTCTATATATCTTTGATAAAAGATTTCTCAGTGATATGAGTGATTACACTTTTCTTTTGATTGAAAGTGCTAATCAGGGGCTGTGAATTTATTCCTTTGGAAATAGGTATCTATTATAAATCGTTGTGAAAATTGTAATTGGACAAAATAAATAAAAACTACTCATCACATGGAGTTACTCTGTTTATTTATTTATTTATTTATTTTGGGGGTCATGTGCTGCTGGTTGCTATAGACAAGTTCACTTTATTTAGTGTTGATGGCCCAATTTATCTTTTAGCGATAATACAAAACTAATAAAACGAAATCTAGTGACTCGTCTCTTTCAAAATATTAAAGTGAAGAATGAATTGGTGGTGGTTTTGTGTTGCTATTTTTCTTTTTCTAATTAAATATGAGATAATTGTAGATTAAATCTTAATCAGTGGCCATTATTACAAATTCAATCCGAACTTTGAACAGTTTCATTTAAGATCTAATCTTGCCATTTGTAGTAAATCAGAGTCTTCTAAGATTTACATTCATCTTATTTGGGTAACTCAAAATTAATTAAGGGATTTTGAAAGTTATTTTACGAATCGTCATTTTATATTGTCATTTTATATTTTCACATTTTATATTGGGAAGCTCTATCTCCATTGCACCGACTCTTGACTCAATTGTCGGATGTGTGATGACAAAATTGATAATATTACTCAATTATGCTCTTTAGGTTTGTTGTTCATGTGGGGTTGAGAGCAAGTCCTGTTGTTGGGCTTATTCCTCGTCGATCGTCTTTGTTTTTTAATGTTTTTTATTTTGGGCGATGTTATTTTTGGGCATCGTCGTATATGAAACATGGGTGAGTTTATGGTTTTATGTAGGAGTGAGAAGAAACCGAACCGACACTGAAAACCGAACCGAACCGAATTGGTGCGGTTCGGTCCCAATTCTATTGGTTCGGTTTTCGGTTCGGTTTTGAAAAGTAAAAACCGAAAATTTTCAGTTTGGTATCGGTTTCCATTTTTTGGTTCGGTTTTAAACCGAACCGAACCGATACCTATTAATATTTTATTTATATATAATTATTTTATAATATATAATTATTTTTGTAATTTTTTAACCTAAACCTAAAACCCTAATTCAAAATTATAATATATAATTATTTATCATGTTCATGTTGTGTTCATTTGACATTTGAAATTTGTGTATTTTATATTATTTTATAATTTTTAATTGGTATTTTCGAAAAACATAAAATAAAAAAAATTGCATCGTTCGGTTCACCGAACCGAACCGAAACCAATGGTTTTATCGGTTCGGTTCCAGACCCCCAATTGGTGCGGTTCGGTTTCAATTTTAACCATCGGTTCGATTTTCGGTTTTGAGTTTTTGGTTCGGTTTTGCACCGAACCGAACCGATGCTCACCCCTAGTTTTATGGACAAGTTGGGGGTTCGTTTAAGCCTTTGCTCTAAGGGTGGTTTCGACAATAGAAAACGAACGAATAAGGGTGCGTTCTCTTTTTATTATATTATCCCTCCGAAAATGGTGTGATAATATTATCTCTCCTTTGTAGTGTGTAAATGAGGAATGAGTAAAGGTCAAGTAGGAAATGTGAAAATAGAAAGAAATGATTTAAAGGTGAAATTTTGTTTATGCTTCATTTTTCCATGATAAATGAACAGCTAAAGAGAACGCACCCAACAATCGAATTTAAAAGTCTTCGATCAAAATTGAGTTTGAATAAATGTTTAAATTCCAACTCCAAACATGTGGAAAATCTATTATATAATAGGATTAAGCCTTAACCTATGTGGCATATCTAAAATCTCACCATTTCAAAATTTACCATGTATAATCTTCATCATTTATTAATTAATTAACTATTACATTCTATATAAAGATTCATTAATCATAATAAATATAATTAATAATAAATGTATATATATAATAATATTAACATTACATATAATCTAAATTAATAAATTTTATTATTTATTTTTTCTAGATAAAAATTAGATTTACATGTTTGATAAGAAAAAAATTATAATCTATATACGATAAATTATTTTAATTGAATGTTAGTGATTAGATGTATATTTGTTATTAATTTTATATTTCTCAATAGCGTACATATTATATATATGTTGCAATATATTATATTATATGAATATAATATATATATATATGTATATATATATAATATTTATATTCTTAATTTTCAATAAAAATAATTTTAAATTAAGTTTGAATTGAGACATGCACGTATATGTAAATTATAAACGGGTCCGGTCATTGATTTACATGTTTGCATAATAAGGCACAAATTCTGTAAACTGATTACTTTAAAACAAAATCTTATTTTATGTCTATCAAAATAATTAAAATTTTATTTTTATTTTTTATAAAATAAATCCATACATTTTATTTATATAGGGAATAAAAATATATTTTTCATTTCTGCAAATTTTATTTGTTTCTGTTTGTCCATTACTACAATAATAATAATAATAATAATAATAATAATAATAATAATAATAATAATAATAATAATAATAATAATAATAGATAAATTATGAAATTAGTAATGCATAAATGAAGAATTTAAATAAAGAACAATAGAGGATATGATGTTAAAATATATTAGAAATCTTTAATCATGTATCAAATTTATAATAATCTCAATCGAGTGAAGAATTCATATAAATCTCCTCATTTCACATTAAGTATTTTTATAAGATTTCACCAAAATAAAACTTATACAAGAATAAGCTCTTGCTCTCCAAATTAAAAATTTACATTTAATTGGCGGAATGATTGAGACTAATACAATTTGAATTGTTTTGTCAATTTAATTTGACAAAATTTATTTAATTAAATACATGGTCTAATTAATTTAATTTGAAAAAATAAATTGGTTTGATTAAGTAAATTATTTCTTCAATTTAATTTGATTATAAAATAATATATTTTGTATAAAATTTTAAAAATAAATTTTGGATTCAACATAGATTTTTTATGAAAATTTATCAATTAAATTACTAAATAAATTAATACAATTTGAATCTCGTGTCAACTTTCTTAAGCTACACACGAGATGATTTTCAAAACTTAGTTATGGTCTTTCAAACTTCAAACAAGATAATGTTCACGAGTCAATTTTATTCTTTCAATTTTCAGACGGAATGACGCTCGAAACTCAAGATTTGAAGATAATTAATGTTCACGAGTTCATTTTATTCTTTCAAATTTCAAACGAAATGATGCTCGAAACTCAATTATGATATTTCAAGCTCCAAATGAAATAATGCACAAAAAATTGTCAATATTTTTCAAGCTGCATACAAGAGTATGTTTAGAAGTTAGTTATGATCTTACAAGCTAAAGATGATAATGATCTTTAAAGCTACACACAAGATAATTCTTGTAACTTAATTGTGGTCATTCAAAGTTCAAATGAGATGATACTCACAAGTTAAATTTATTTTTTTAAACTCCAAACGAGATGATTCTTGGAACCCAATTATAATATTTAGAACTAATAATGCATAAAAGTTTGTCAAGATTTTTTCAAGTTCCATACAAAATGATGTTTACAAGTTAGTTATGATGTTAGAAGCTCCAAATCATACAATCTCACAAGTCAACTTTGATTTTTAAAGCTCCAGATAGTGATGTTAAAAAAACTTGACGCATAAAAGTTCATTTTTTGTATTTTAAGGTCTAGACGAGATGATACTCAAAAGTCTGATGTTCAAACGTTAGTTGTCGTCTTCCGAAATTTAGATTATGATATGATCCTACAAGGTTCAGACGAGATGATGCTCAAATGAAATAAAATTTTCAATATCGATACATTTTTCAAAATATTATTAAATAAAAATCTACATAAAAAGAATATTTATTATTCTAATAAAAGGTTAACATTCAATTAAGGAATATGATTCAAATTAATATAATTTCAACTATATTATCTTAAATTATATAAATTTAAAAATAATTTATATAATAAGTTAAAATAATTTCCCGTCGAAATTCGACGGGTTGCGCACTAGTGTAATATAATTGTCCAATTTGTTATAAATTGTACAGCTGGGAATAATAATGAGTTTTTCAAACATGTGGAGAAATGTAATATGCTTGTCTAATTTGTTATAAATTGTACAGCTGGGTAATGAGTTTTTCCTTTTATTCATTCTCTCTCTTCTTCCACCAATTTTTTCACTATTTTTTATTTTTTAGTTTAAATAAATGTTTAGTTTTTAATTATTTTGCTCTTTGTTTTATCCATTTGCAGTAACGAGGTGAGATTTTGGTTATCCACAGAAATCTCGTGTGATAAGTTGAGATTTCTCTCTTTATACTTTTAAAGGAGAATCCATCAAAATTCATAGAGTTCTAAAATTCACAGACTTTTGGATATTTAAGGATTTTTTAAAACTTTTTAAAATTCATATTGAATACCTCTAGATTTTTAAAGACTTTTAAAAGTTTCAGATTGAATATCCTCATACTTTCAAAGTCCAAAAAAATCCTACAACCTCTACAACCAATACACCCCCCTTAACCCCGTTGGAGGAAAGATAGTCAAAAATTAATCATGTATGTTGGGTGAAGAAACATTTCACTTAGGGGCCGTTTGATTTGCAGTTTAGGATTGATTAGGATTAAAATTATCTTGAGAAATTAGTGTGGATTAGTGTGGATTTATATTATTTCATGGGTGTTTGATATCATAGCTACTTAATCCTATATTATGTTTGATATCCATGGGATTATGTTGGATTATATTATCTAATATCAAAACTATCCTCACATAATTTTAAAAATATCATGTGTGTCCACCATTACTTGAGCATTTGCATCGATATGCGTGAGGAAGGGTAGCAGAATTTTTATCCAACTTCTCAGTATTAAATTTATCCTAGGGGGGGTGGGCGGATTATTAGTATGGGTTAATCCCACAAAATAGCATGGAGAAGTAGGATTAAGTAGGAGTTGACCATATTAACTGCACATGATATCAAACATCACACTAATCTGTATTAATTTAATTTATCCTACCTATAAACTCATATCAAACATGCCATTAGATGTTAAATGTAGCGGTCAACACTTTTAATACATCAAAGCAAACGAAGCAGGTGGTAAATGAAGTTTATTACCTAGTATTTTTTATATCTCAAAACAAACCCATCTTTTATGGTAGATTAATCCTAATTTTCCAATTTAAATTTACCTTCTTTTAGCTACCGACAGCTGAAAAATGAAAAAGAGAAAAAAATCTGAGTGAAATCATGTAGTAGGACGTTGCATTTACTAGCAAGTTGATAAGACGTGCCACCAATATATGAGGATCCCACATCAAATATTGATCACAAAATGAACCAAAACTATCGTATGATATATAGACAAAGTATGTTCGAAATAGACAGCCACATATTAAATTAAATGCAGCTAAAAAGTTAAAATCGCTTTATATAATTGATATTATTTTAATTGATAATCTTTTATTTTTAAAAAAATATTAATTCATTACTTTTATTAGATAATTTATTAAATAAATATATTTATTTATAAACCTTATCAATAGCTATAAATATAAAGTATTCTTTATAAATTTGGGTGACAAATAAATGTATATCAAAATAGATTTATATTTTATAAATATAATAATAAATGTATAACAAGGGTAAAATATGTAATCTACAAGTTGTGGGTTAGACTGTGTTAGGCTCTTTTTCTATTACTCCCTCCGTCCGCCAAAATTATGTAAAATTGCTTGGACACGAGATTTAATAAAATTGATGATGATTTTGATGTAGTGGAGAAAGGGTCCCACCACTTTATGAGATGTGTGGTTGAGATTGAATTTTGAGTGGATTTTTTGTAAATAAAGAGTGTTAGTAAGGATAAAATATTAAAGAGGATGGTGGGACCATTTCCATAAAAGGAAAGTGACATAATCTTGGCGGACGCCAAATATAGTAATTTTTACATAATCTTGGCGGACGGATGGAGTAGTATAGACTACTAACACTAATCTCCGCGCGGGTGATGCATGAGATACACATATATAATATTTATATTTTATATATTTCATCATTCCACAAAAAAAAAAAAAATTATTACACGCTAGACATGAGTTTTAGCAAAATAAATGGTTAAATATTTTTTTAATAAATTACACAAATAAATAAACATCTTATTGTACGCTAGACATGAATTTTAACAAAATTATTAAAATTGTTACAAGTGAAATAAATGGTTAAATCTTTTTATATATATATAAATTACATAATAAATAAAATAATTTAAAGACCGCACGGCAGTGTTTTAACAAAATTGTTAAAATTATTATAAGTGGAATAAATGGTTAAATCTTTTTTTAATAAATCACACAAACTAATAAATTTTTTTAAAGACGGCAAGACGATCAACTCGAACTCAAAACCTCGAGTTCTTAAGCCTTAACCATCTATACCAGGCCAACACACGCACACATAAGTTGGGTCAATCTCCATCGTCTCTCTCTCCACTGCCTATCCGAATCGATTATTACACATTTCTGCAATTGTTACACTCTCTTACAAGAAAATGTGTAACAGTGTAAATACATTATTACACACTTTTCTCAATTACATAATTTTGTAAACTTATATAAATCGAAAAGGTGTGTATACATTATTACACACACTATAAAAAAATATTTGATAAAAAATATTATTATTTCCATAATTTTATCATATACTCCCTCCGTCCCTAAAATAACTTTCCCTTTTTCCATTTTGGGACGTCCCCCAAATAACTTCCTCTTTCTTTCTTTCCATTTTTGGAAACCTACCCCACCACTAATAATACTTTATTTATTCTTACTTTTCACTTTTCACCACTCTCAATACTAATTATAACACTTTTCACAACTTCCAATAATAATTATATCACGTTTTCTCCACTATCAATACACTTTACAACTTTTTATTAAAACTGGTGCCGTCCCCAAAGAGGAAGCCATTTCGGGGACGGAGGGAGTAGTAAATTCCCTTTTATTAGACTTTATTAATTAATTAAAACATGGGTTTTCCCGAAGCTATAAATGTCAACTAATAATTACCCTACAAAAATCGTACTGTTTTGACTGATTTACGAGTGTAGTGAGCTGAAGACAAGAGATCCGCGTAGGACTAACGCTCTTATTTTTGGCAATATCTTCCGTGAAAAATGCACTTTTATTTTTTCACACCCTAAAAAGTGATTTACAGTAGAATTTCCATTTCTTCTGTTATGTTAATGTCAGATGCAGCGAAGGAGAGGACCCCGCCTCCACCTCTCTCTCTCTCTCTCTCTCTTTCTCTCTCTCTGTGCCTGCCACAATGGGATTTCCATTTCACTGCAATTTGCATGCAAGCTTTGTTGCAACCCCGATTTGCCTTTTTCCTACGTGACAGGCTTGCTGCCATACACGCACTCACACACACAATCTCTCTCTCTCTCTCTCTCTCATCCTTTTTGTGCCTATACGTGTGCGAAGATTCCCTCTATCGTAATCTGCAGTGAGCACCACTATCATCGCCACTACTTGGACTTCTGCTGCAGATAAAACTAGCTCTCGCGCTTATAACGGAAAAGCTGCCCCAAAATTCTTTTTATCCCTCGTTCCTCTTTTTCATGTGGGTTCGCTTACTCAATTTATCTTTTTCCCTTTTTTCCATATACGCTTTTCGGCGTGCAATTTTGTGGTGGTTTCGATCTAGATTGGCATGCGTAAATAGCACTAGTCGTTGTGTGTGGTAGTATGGATGTGATGAATTTATGTGATTGGTGTTGGATTGGCTCATCTTCTCAGAATTGCATTTTAAAGTTTTGTTTGGTATTGTCAATTCAGTCATGAACTCCCTGTCAAAAATCAAGTTAAACCAGTTAATTATGCTGAAACGGCGCAGGGTGGAATTAAAAACACATTATTCATGCATTGAAACCATAATTCTGTTTGAATTCGCTTCGGAAATATCTAAACTGGGACAGATCTCTAGACATTTCTGCGTTTCTCGTAGCTCATGTAGATATTCATTAGAAACAAAATTCTCTAGATTAGGTAAGAATAGATTTTTGAATGATTTGATGTTTCATGCTAATCTTGTGGTACATGACATTTTGAAGCTAGGAAGGCTGTATGTTGAATAGGTGCAAGTGATGGGAGTCTCGAATTCCCGGTTGGAAGAAGACAAGAGCCTGCAGCTCTGCCGCGCTAGGAAGAAATTCATCAAACAAGCACTTAATGGCAGGTGTTCCCTTGCAGCAGCTCACACTGCTTATATTGAGGAATTGAAAATCATAGGAGCTGCTTTGAGAAGATTTGTGGAACCTGATCAGCTTCAGCTTGAATTTTTAGCCTATCCTGCAACAAGTGCTACTCCTCAGCCACTTGCTTTGACTGAGAAGCCTGTCACTCGATTATCTCTCGCGTCTCCGTCTCAATCACAACACGTAGATGCTCAGCTGCCATCCCCAAGCCAGTACCAGGCTCATCCTATGAAGTTTACAGGGACGGTTTCCAGAAAAATCGAAGAAAAGCCTCCTGTGCCTGTTGTGGTTTCGGTTGATTCAACAACTACTCCTCCAGGCGCGGTTTCGTCTTTTGAAACCCCATCAGATAACCCTCCATGGGATTACTTTGGCCTGTTCCACCATGTGGACAATGAGTATTCTGCAGTGGATCAGGGTTCAGAGTTCTCTGATGAGATTAGGCATCTTGGGGAAGAGGAAGGAATTCCTGATTTGGAGGATGTACGGGTGAGTTCATCCTCAGAAGAAACGCATGAATCAGAAGAAGAATTTGATGAACCCCCTATAGCTTCACTTGTTAGGAGTTTTAAAAATGTTAACGCTGCCGCAGAGGGTGTCGGCAATGGTGAGTCAGAGTCAGCCATTAGTACAGAATCAGAAACCAAGCATAATGTGAATGAAAGGAATGTTGGTGTTGTAGTGCCGGAGACCAATTCTGCAAATGGGAGAAAAGTTAATCCTCCTGATTTATCGCCTCGTAGCAATGATGTGGAAACTACAGCAGATGGAGGAAGTGCAGTTGAAGACAAGGTTGCGCCTAAGGACTTCTATGCTAGCATCAATGACATTGAACAGCTTTTTGTGAAAGCATCTGAATCTGGAAAAGAAGTTCCACGGATGCTTGAAGCAAATAAATTCCATTTCCGTCCAGTTTTGACTGGGAGAGAACGTAAACTCTCTGTCACTCTCTTACTCTCTCTCGCTCCTTCTATTCGTTTCTTATCTAGGCATGCTTAAAGTCTAATTTTCTCAGAGGTAACCTTTCGGAATAAAGTTTATTGACATTTGGAAGATTATTATTGCTTCTTTAGGCACTCATTCGATGCATCATCAGGATGCTGTGTAATCCTTCAGTTCAGCTATTAGGGAAAATGCATCATATGAGTAGGTGTAATTAAGGAAAATTGTTTATTAAGTGATAAATTGAATCTAGTGACTCTAAACATAGTGAACTAAATATCTTTCCTTTTAAGTCCTCTCCTTCTTCTGTATATCATCTGTCTCATTTGGAAATAAATGTTTCTTTGTTTGACAGGTAGGTTAGCAGCTGCATCACTACTAAAATCTTGTCTCTCTTGTGGGAAAGATCCAAGAGAGGTTCAACAAGGTAGGTGAATCATGCCCTAGACTTCCAATATGCCAAAAGCTAATTGTAATGTGAAGGAAAGACATGATCCTTGGATGGGGGAGAAATACCTAAGATTGAGTTGATGTATACAAACAAATCATACATTCAATCTATAGATGTTATATGAAAAGTGGCTGCAGGAGAAAAATGCATCCTGGGTGGGAGAAAGAAAAGAAAAAACACATGGAAAGCTTATCCATAATGAGTGTGTAGATTCAATTTAGAACATATACTTTTATAGCTTTGATATAGTATTTTCTTTCAAGATATTTTGGGTCGGTATCATCATCTAGAGGGCTGAACAAGAAAATAATTAATTTCGAGCATGCATATGATCAATCACATTTCTTATCATGTATCTCTGTGGCATAATATGAAATGTGTATGCTCAGCAGTCTGTCTATTAAACCTTCATGGAAGAATTTTTTTTAGATTTATGTGATTTTATCAAGACTTGTGTGTACGAAGAAACAAGGTGGCACAATAGGATTAGCATAAGCTAGTCTAGTTTCTTAATCTCCAGTTGACTTGATTCGCCTGTCGAAAAAGTGCTTTATAAGCACAACTTTCAGTTTCTTGCTATAGGCAGTATCTCATTACTTAGTAATATAATTTGACTTTGTTCTCAGAACAAAAAAAATAAAATTAATTGATTTTGCATTTCCATCTTCAGAGACTTCTCAAAATTCTATTAAGTACTTAACATGGCACCGGACAGCATCATTTCGTTCTCTATCATCCCGGAATCTTCTAGCTGCGAACTCCAATGGTAATATTGCTGATCCTAGTAACACTCTATTCGACAACTTCTGCATGGTCTCTGGAAGTCATGCCTCAACCTTAGATAGGCTTTACGCATGGGAGAAGAAACTCTATGACGAAGTTAAGGTCAGCTCGCTGTCTCTTCTGCTTAATATGCATCTTGTTTCTACTAGTTTACTTACATGGCAATATAAATCACAACAGAATGGTGATAGTTAGAATTATCTTTGTCGTTGAAATGTTGAGAAATAAGAACCGCAGTCGTCAATAGAAAAGCCAAAACAATTTGGTTCACTATTTGGATGAGAAGACACCAGCTTTTGGTGTCTAGCTATTTTCATCATGCACGCACGAATTAAATTCTGGTTTAATATCAGGTGATAAGACACCAGCTTTTGGTGTCTAGCTATCTTTGATTTATCTCATGTAGTCGCTTCTATGATTGTAATCCTGAGTTCGGATACCATCTGTGCCTGCAGGCTAGTGAGGCACTTCAAAGTAGTTTTGAACAGAAGTGCAAGCTTCTTCGACAGAGAGAATCACGCGGAGAGAATACTGAAAAGACTCGTGCAGCAGTCAAAGATCTACATTCAAGAATTACAGTGGCTATTCACAGAATCAACTCAATCTCAAAGAAAATAGAAGTTATTAGAGATACCGAGCTTCAGCCACAGCTCGAGGAGTTAATTGAGGGGTACGTTCCAGCCAAAGCTTACAATCAGTGTGATCAGATTTTTTTCCATTTCTATAAATGCCAAGTTTGGTCTTGCACTCATGGCCTAACTAATCTTGCTGTTGTTTCCTATCTACGTTTTCTGCTAGCCTGTCGTCTCATATACTTGCTTTGTGTCACTAATGACAGGTTAAGGAAGATGTGGGAAACGATGATGGAATGCCACAAGCTACAATTACTCATCATTTCGATATCTCATGCCCCCGGAAGCACAAGATTGAAAATGCAGTCAGATTCACAAAGGCAGATTACCATCCATCTCGGTTACAGACTCAGCTCTTTATCATCCAGCTTCACGAAATGGATCAGCGCCCAGAAAATCTACGTGGAAGCCATCGACAAGTGGCTCTTCAAGTGCGTCTCGCTTACACAGAAGAAACCTTCCAAGAGGAACAGAAGGTCGAGGCCTCCATCCATGAGACACTGCGGGCCGCCTATATACATGATATGTGGTGTCTGGTTGGAAATGATCGACGGCTTGCCTTCAAAAGGGGTTGCCGATTCTATCAAGGAACTGGCTGCAGAAGTTGCTCAGTTTCTGCCTCGTCAAGACAAGAAGCAGGGCAGAACCAACAGAAGTGAGGCTGCTGCAACCGATACGTTGAGAGATGTAGACGACGTTGTGCCTCGTTTGGACCGTGTTAGGACGAGCTTGGAAGGTTTTCTTTCGAAACTAAACAGCTTCGCAGAGTGTTCGCTGGGGATGTTTACTCAACTGCAGAAGGCCACCCAAGATGCCAAGAAGAACTATGAACAGTTTATGTCCCAACGATCACAGGTTTTGGTCTGAATTCGGCAACTATATATATTGTTATAAGGTATAGCATGTATGGATGCACGTTGTATATGAATAATGAATAAACGGTATAGGAAATTTATTCCGGTGTATGTGCACACAGGGGATTCTTTTTTATTTATTTTTTACTTGGGAGAGGGTCGGCGAGATTTGAACCTTAGATTTTGTTGTTTCTAGACAGAAGCTCGCACCGCTCGGATGTTTGCCTTAGTGACATGCACACATGAGATTGAAATAAGGGTTAATTGCTAATTTAGTAACACCAACTTCATAGTTTTAATACCATGTTTTAATTTGTTGCAAAATTAACCATCTCAATTTTTCTATGGTGACACAATAAATTCTACCTTGACTGGCAATGATTTACTCATTTTTTATTAGACTTACATGCATCTATCTAGCAAAAGGTCTCTTAGGACTCATTTAATTGGCAAGAATACCGTTTGAGAAATTGGACTGATTCTAAATTATAAATTTCCATATTATAAAATCACATATAACAAGATAAAAAAATTGAAAAAGCATTCACAAGGGCATACGGTTCGTTGTAGTGACTCTTGCTTTTTGTTATTTGTATTATTTGTTCTCATCAAAATCACATTTCCATTTACTTAATATTATAAGGAAAACAAAATACTATCATCCTGTAATTTTTTAAATTTTATCTTTTGTCTTTGTGGCGATCGTGTAATTTTTTTTAGTACCAATAAATAATCTTTTCTAAGCTACTAAAAAAAATGAATATGAATTAATCCTAATATGTTGTAAGAATAAGCTTCGCTATGCTATTCCTACCAGAGTCTAACGCTATAATCACAATCCTTGGAAACAATTTCTGCTCTTTCATTCAACGAGTCCAAAACGACGTCGCAACTAATTTTGGCGGTAATTTCCCACGTCTTAACGGATCCCACTTTAAACTTAACGGGCGCTTCGACGCTCACCACTAACGGCACTCTCCTTAGGCTCTCCGCATTCCTTAACGCCGTTTTAACGGCACCACCGAGGACGACGTCGTTCGCCGCCACCGTCGACCGCAGCACCGTCACGTTCTTCCTCGGCTGGTAGAAATCGGCTAAAACGCCGTAGCCGAGCGTCACTCCGTCGTAGAGAACGTTTACGGCGCTTTCCTTCAGATAGTAGATGCCGACCTTGCCGTTAGGGTTCTCGGCTCTGATGCTGACGTCAAATCCCGGCGAGATCGGCGAGGCCGAAGTTAGATTCATTCCGTGAACAGAGACTTTGGTCACTGTGTACGTTGGCGATTTGAATCCGAAGACGAGGTACATCACTCCAGCAGAGACGGCGGCGGCGAAGATCAGGAGGAAGAGGAGGCATGAGGCGAAGCAGCAGCACCTGCAGCAGAAGCTCCGGCGATTTCTACCGCGGCGGAGCTTATCGTACTTTTTGGCGTTCTCCGGTGGCGGATAGCGGAGGATCTGCTCTCTCGGAATCCGCACGACGTAAGTTGCGGGCGGAGGAACCGGATTTGTCGGGGACGACTTCTGATTCTGATCGGAGTTTGTTTGTGATGCTGCGGCGGGTGAAGGCGTAGACGGAGGGTCTGCGGCGGCGGCCATTCTGCCGAAAGTAGCGGCGGAAGAGATGGGAGAAATCGGGTTGAGAGATGAGAATGGTGTGAGTGAGTGCAGTAAAGATATATATATACACAGCGTCTATTTTTTATTTATTTATTTATTTTTAATTTTAAAGTATGTGTGTGTGATGAGTTGGGCAATCGCGTGAACACAGTTGTTAATTAAATCTATTTCATTTTCGATATTCATAATTGGATTTTTTTTATATTGAGAGTTAACGGTATTTTGTTGCCTTTTCTGCGCCACTAATTAAAGTCCTTTCTTTTCCTTCGTTGGGGTTTTGAATATCTCAAAGGAAGATTTTGTTATGATTTGCAACTTTTTACTAGTATTTATTTTATATTAAGATAACAATGAAATAAGCATGCATAATCAAGTTTGTAAATTGTTATTCCCTCCGTCCCATTAAAATTTGTACACTTACCTTTTTTATTTGTCCCACTAGAATTTGCAATTTTCTAAAATAGTATGTGGTCCTTATTTTCTCTACTCACATAAAATAAATAGACTCTACCTACTTTACACTCTTAACCATTTATTCTTAATCTCCGTGTCCAAAGTGTCAATTCTTATAGAACGGAGGGAGTATTTTATACGATTAGTCCTAGTTTTATGATTAGTTGTCTATAAAGTGAGTGAACTGAGGAATTTAAAATCATCTGTGTTTAAAATCATTTATTATTAACATAGTAAATATTTTGCCATGAGGTAAACACTCACAAATTTTATAAGTTGTGAAAAAATATTGTATGTTCAATAACTTAAGTTTCCGTTAATCCTACCATCTCTCTCTAAAATTGTACTCTATTTTTATGTTTGTCGTAAGTGAAATATACTAAACAAATCTATCAAATAATATATAGATGTGTTGTCGTTTATATTTGGACAAAAATTAAAATTAAAGAAAAATATTAGAAATGAAACGAAGCAAACACACATGTATGACTTGTGGCTAAGCCAAATTAGTTTATTTTGTTGTTGATCCTTTCGACGTTGTCCATTTCAATTTCACCATCAAAAACTGCCACATGTAATTGATACCTAGTATTTAGCCACCATTATCTTTCTGTTAAGACAATCGAATTATGATTATAATTATTGTGGCAGTAAAATAAAATTTGCATGAAGATTTTGGACTTGTATATTTGTAAAACTAAAAAAATACTCCAATCTGACAACATACATTTGATTAATGATTATTGAAGTGGAGAATTCAATTAGTTTGATTAGTGGAAATGGATGGCCGGCTGCTAGCCTTTGGTAAGAATTATTCTTCTTAATATTTTGTATTTCGTAATGCATTTTTACGAAAGTCATTTGTGGTTCCAACCAAAAATAGGCAGAATAAATTTATTTTAAATGATAGAAAATACCCGAAACATGCAAGAACAAAAGCACAAACTCGTTGCCAAATTAATGGTGCAAATTACAATAATTAACTAGCGTTACAACCATCAAATTATTGGCTGTCAGTGTCACTACAATAATAATTTGGAGATGTGCATTCTTTTTCTACCATAACAAACCTTAAAAGGATATTGTGACAAATTTGGAGAATGTGACATTTTTGATTTGATGAATATGATATGGATAAATTGATACTAGGATTAAAGAATGATTAAATAATTAATTCAATTTTAAGATGACAAATTGAATAAGCACGTATCAAATTATTTATCAAGAACTGAATCATGCAAATAAAACATTTGATTAAGTCAAATTATTTTATCAACCATGTCTTATCATGCAAATCAAACAATGTGTTTGGTTTGATGGATGAGATATATAAGATTGATAGGATTGGAGGAATGATTAAATAATTTACCAAATTTTGGGTTGATAAATAATTACCCATTTGGGTTATTAAATACGACAAACCAAACACTTGATTAAAGTGAATTATTTTATCAGTCTTTGTCACTCAAACCAAACGCCCCCTACGTGTATTTATTACCACAAGCCTTCTTAATGACATTCCTTTCCTATGCAGTGATGGGGTATTAGAATATGAATCCTAAAAAAAAAAACATGTGTTTCCTTCTTTCTATAAAGCTTTTCGAATAATACATATGTTCGACTGCGGATTAACAGTAAACTTGCTTCCGCAACTAAGCTCATGGAACAAATTGCAAATAAATTATTCCATCAATTTTATATTTTATGAAATAAATTATTTCTACCATTACAATCAACCAACTTAAAACGAAAAAAAAAAGTCATTAAAAAAATACAAGTGTGTATGAGCAATTCTCTGTTGATATGAGCCTTTAGATTACCCAACCAAGTTTCTCGAAACAGAATGCAATGATAATCGGTCCTCCTAAATCCCCAAGCGTACACCCTGCAAAATTTTGAATCGTAAACAGATATTAAACATAAATACTTAGCAGTAATTATGATGATCATCATAAACCGTTCGCGTCGTACCAATCCACTGCCCGGTTCCGGGACGAATTAACGTAGAGCCAATGCCAGCTCCTATAGATGCAAAAACGAGCGAGGCGCAACATCGGACAGTCGTACCATAAACCTTCTTTCCAAGGATCTTAAGTTCTTTTGTTGTATCAGTTGTTGCATCACTGTCCTTGGATTTAGTTATTTTAGAAAAAAATGCGTAGATATTGAGGCCGATTTGAACAGCCCACGAAGCTACAACTCCGAGGAGATGTCCTGTTAATACGAAGAGAGATATTAGAAAAATCGAGAGAGGTTTAACCAATGAAACCCTAATCAAGAACCTAAGATTCAATCATATGACCTCGGAAAGTGGTTCTGCTAACACAGTAACAGAATGTACAAGTTGGCATTTTCCTCCCCGCCTTCCGAATCGCGGACTTGGGAACATCTGCAGTGATTAATATGTAATGTAGGGCGTTTAGAGAACATATGAACAATCGGTATCCAAAAAAAATTAACAAATGAAGTTTATAAATATTATACCCTTGAGAAGTTTCCATGCTATGCGTTGTGAAGCGTAATGAACTGCAAGTCTTTCAAGAATACGTCTAGTGGTAACCACACTTGTCTGAACATGGAGAGCAAGACATAAGGTTAATTTACCCTCGAAGCCAAAAAGATTAGGTTTTGGTGAATAATCAGGAAGGTGTATGGTTCTCATCAATATTTTGTAATTGCAAACTAGGGTGCAAGAAAGAAACGATACATTAACTTTCACAAAACGATAACCAACATGATAATGAGATAAGACACGACGACCTATAAGCTTTAGAACCATGCCAGAAATGTTCTTGCTTTTCAAGTAATGAATATTACCTCACGGATTATTTGTATCACTGATTTCTTAAATGGCTCAACCAAATCTACACGATGCTCTTCTGGATTCTCAACTAGAAAATCTTCGTCATCATCTTCCGTAGGACGACGGGGTTCCAGAAGTGGCAAATAGAATAACAGAAAAGACCTCAATGATGTCAGGCCAAAATTTTTCCAATGAAATGCCGAGAAGAGTGGTTTCAGCTTGATATCATACTGCTTGAAACTGCGACTTAGTTCATCATTCCCGAAAACGTTCCCAGTCCAATAACTTTTAGTGTTATTCTCCCCAATGGCTGCATCAACATAGCCAGAGCCAACTTGCCCCGCTCGAATAGCAGCATTGAGATCTTCACCCAAGATTGCACCAGCATCACAATATGCATATTGCATAGGGTCATTACTGAGAAAAA
Source organism: Salvia miltiorrhiza (assembly GCF_028751815.1). Classification (NCBI taxonomy): domain Eukaryota; kingdom Viridiplantae; phylum Streptophyta; class Magnoliopsida; order Lamiales; family Lamiaceae; genus Salvia; species Salvia miltiorrhiza. The sequence goes on along the minus strand of NC_080394.1, from coordinate 5,416,947 downwards.
CCATGGATACATTAATATTAACCAACTATCAGATCGACGACGAGCAATACCACGCAATTGTGATACAAATAAATGATTGGACACAAGGCTTTTCTTAAGCCATGCAGATACTACATAGGCTTCACATAGTGTGAGGACCCTCACCTAAAAATCATCTTCAGAAAATACTACATTCTAGAATGAAGATAAGGAAATCACTAGCAAAAATACAGCAATAATAAAAGACCCCCACGTTTTTTTTCCAACACTAATATAAACAGAAGATGAAAAATTCCATTACATGTGATCATCTCAAACAGTCATGCTTTCTTCAAATGTAAAAGGGGGTGTTTACTATTCAGGATTGAGTATTACTATCTTCATTCTTCACATAAATCCTATACCTTGAAAGCCATAAAGAACCAAGCAAGTTATCTCAAACTGTAGAAATAATCAACAGCTTTAGGATATCGTAAACAATAGATTGGTCTATCGTATACTGTTTTATTTATCTAGGCTAATCCTGAATATTAAACGCCTCGAAACGATATAAGTCCGGCAGAAGCACATGTGAATGTTCTACTATATCAATCACTAATTTAGTACTATAATTACCAAGCACTCATACAAAACAAATAATCAAGCTCCTATTACGCCAGTAACCCTGCATTAACACTTAATTTCCACTTAAGCTGGGATAAAAATCTACAAACTTATCACCTATATTATTACTGGGTTGGAACAAATAAAAGCAAAAACGATAATCATCCATGATCCATCAACACAGAAATATACACATCAAACACAACTTACCCAAACAAAGCTCGATATGCAAAAGGAGTAGCAATGGCAAAAGAAGCGGCGGCGGCAGCGGAGGAGGAAGCGCCCACAAAGCTGCCGAAGAATGGGTCTCTGGAGCTAAACGCTTGGTTCCCAAAGCTGGGTTTTTTCAGCAGCGCATCGAGTATTGCCCTGGTCGCCATGATTCGGAGCTCCTTATCGTTCGAAACTCAGCTCGACGGAAAGGGTTTTTCCCCCAATTATCAATTCCTAAATCATAAAAGGGTTTTGATACTACTGAACTACCAATTATGATGATTCTTTGCTTACAAACCCTTAACAGGTGAAGATTTTAAACCCAACAGCCAAAAACAGAGGAATACGCTTTTCCCCAATACAGCTGGCGAAGATTCGCAAGAAGATCGAGAAGTAGAGATGATTCGTGGTGAATAAGCAGAGAAGATGAAGTTCTGGTTGGGAGGAGAAAGGGTGTCGGATTATCAAATTGTTGTTCTCCCAAACCCTAGCGGCATTGGGTTTTGTCGGCTTGTAATTAGATAAACCATTGTCTCTAATTCCTAATTATTGTTGTGTCACAACTTTTAACCTTTTAATAAAATATTTTTTAAAATTTTTATTTATTTTTAAAAATATTCAATTTTAGCATTTTTTATAAAAATGTCTCAAACTTTTTATTTTCTATTAAAATATTTTCAACTTTCAGCATTTTCTAAAAAATATTATGCTATACAAAATATTCAATAACGAAATGATGAATTACTTCGCTGAATTTTGAGGTGAATTTTTTCTCTTTCCACCTCACCTGTTCCATCTAAAAATCTATTAAAGTGATTTATATCATTTTGTCATCGAATTTTGTATAACAAAATATTTTGAAAAATATTGAAAGTTGATATTTTTAATGTAAAATTAAAGTTTGGGATATTTATGGAAAAAGTTGAAAGTTAGAAAAAAAATTAAAAGAAAATAAAAAGTTGGCATATTTTGTGAAAAATACTCAGTATTTGAGACACAACACAAAACATTATTAGTATAAAATCAATTTCCTATCTCAAATAGGATTTGTAAGTTAGGTAGCCAATTCTTTTTGGAAAACTAATTAATAATTATTCAAAATAATTAATAGCAATTGTAAATGTGTAAATCTTGTAAATATCGTATATTTGATTAGTTATCGAGAAAGTCAAAACGGTGAAATATCATATATTTGTGGAATTAACTAATACGAAAACAATAAAAGTAAAACACATTTATACGTTTTTCAGTTTTTGTATCATCATCATCATCATCATCATCATCATCATTATATAATACGGTTTGGGGTCCTGCGCTCTCCTTAATCCGGGGTCCTACGTGGCATATCTAAGAATTCACCATTCAAAATCCCTACAATTCTAGAGCATTTGAGTTTATAATATTTATTCCACGTGGCAAATTGATTCCACATACACTATTTTATTTTTATTTTACAAATACTTCATTTTCCGACACCAGTTTCTCGCTGCCTCAATCTCTTCTGTATACTTATCCCATCTCCACACCAGTCTTCGCCGTCAGAGATAGCGGACGGCGGCGTTTGGCTGCCCAAGCCCCAATTTCGTCCCCAAATCCATCCCTTCCCCCATCGTAGATGGTCCGTTGCAACTTGATTATTCACAGGGATTTGAAGCCATCCCATCAGCTTATTTCTGCAGATGGAATCCTCATAATCGCCGATTTTGGCTAGGTATGGATTAGTTGATTGGAAAAAATTCATTGTTGGAGTGTTCGTTGATGTTACAAGTTCAAACATCAAGTTTTGATGCTACTATTTCTTGATCATCCCTTAATTATCATTAATTTTTCTACAGTTTCTCGCCAATGGCTGCCGCCGATGCCCAACTTCTCCGATCACCCATCCTTTGCTCTCTCTCAGTTCGCCGCTATCCTTAACAGATACGCCACCCATGGTAAGTATTCTATTAGGAAAGATTACGTTTTGACTCTAAATATAGAAGCCGCTATCATTAGCAGATACGCCAGCCATGGTAAGTATTCTATTAGGAAAGATTACGTTTTGACTATAAATGATAACATATATGCCATCCATGGTAAGTATTCTATTAGGAAAGATTACGTTTTGACTCTAAATATAGAATGATGTTGGTCAATTTTATAAAAGAACAAAATTTGGAAAGAATTGAAATGTATACAATCATAGGATGTATATTGGTTATATAGGTTTAAGATTTATTGAATTGTTAGTGGTTTAATTCTTTTCTTTCTCTATACTGTAGTGGTTGATAGTGTTGGTTGATGATGGTGAAAGATAAGGTCTTATCTTGAAGTATAAGAACGGACCTTTTCCAGAAATCCAAGGAAATTTCTTATTATTTTAGTACGAACCCAAAAAACAATTCAGTTTTACAAAATCACCGCTCACCGGGTGTTGGGGACTGCCAGTCTACCATTATGAGGTGCGTTGTTATATAATTTTTTTTTATTTTTTATCCGGTGTATTGTTTGATCTGCGAATATTCTTCTTCATCTTTTTCTCTTTGCGATTTCTGTCCGTATCAAGTTATATATGGATTTGTTCTTAGATTTACATTTCAGAATCGTTTGTTTTCTCTTTATGCTGATATTGTCTATTGAGTAAGAGATCTATATCTGCAAAGATAGTCGTTTATTTTATCTTTCTTTTTGCTTATCTTAATTTTTAAGAGTGGTGAAGTGGATAGCTAATACATGATCAATATAGCTATTGAACGCTTGGTGATAAAATATATATATATATATATATATTGAATAGTTGGTGTATTAGAAAAGTTCCTGTCTTACTATGATGATAAAGTTTTGTGTTTGCATACACTGAGATGCATGTCTCTTGAGATTTGAGGATTGTTCATTAGTATTCCTAAATCCTGAGTGTATCTGGCGCCAAATAGTCGATCTCTAATCGAAATTTCCAACGTTGTTACCGATGTGATCCTATCCTTAATGGCAATAATTAGTTTATATGGCTTTGTTCTATATGTTGATTTGATTGGCTTGCTGCTTTGTTAGCTGTTGTTTCCTGACAGCACGTTTTTTATTGTTCAAGTAAGTTTGTGTCTCTCATTTTTTGACAATTCACATAGGAAATAACAACAAACTTTCTAATCAACGGCTAACAATATTGTGGGAATGTTGCTTGACAGCATAGATTTTGATGTGGATGACGAGTCGGGTGGCTGTAGGTCCTGCTGTACCGAGTCAGGAGAAGGGGGAAGCTTTGGTGTGGTGTGTGTGTTGTTGGCCGAGTAGTCGAATCAGGGGCAGAAGGCGAAGATGGTGGCAGCGTAGGGCTGCCGCTATTGGCCAAAGTGAGCAGAGGATAGAGGGAGAAGAAGGTGAGAGGAAGAAAGAGATGTGTGGTTCCACCATTTTAGGTTTAAGGATTTCAAAGGATTTTGTATATTTTACTTTATTGATTTGTGGAAATTTGAGTTGTTGTTGCTGCTGCTAGAAGTTGTGTTTTGTTATTTGTAGTTGGGTATTTAAGTTTATGAGTTGTTATTGCAAGTGTTAATTCTTAAATATATTTAGTTAATGAGGAGTGATTTTTTTTTTCTGAATTGTGTGTGAAGCTAACATTAGATTACCTTAATGTGTTCTTCAGCTAAGCTCCTCAAATCAAGGTAGGCATCAACTAATTTAGCAAGAACTGTAACACAAAATAATAAAATGAAATGCCCAGTGAAATTAAGGCATGATCTTCATAGAATAGTACTGAAAATAATTGGTAAAGAACAGACAAAACAAATTATTGCTGCAGCACGTAGATAAGCTTGAAATTTTTGCTGAAACAATTTGTTACATGGTTTGTTAATGGCAGGAAGAAAGTGAATCTCTAATCTTAAGAGTAATCTGAATAGCCCAGGGGCACTTAGCACAAGATCACACACACATAAGTAGCAGTTTTGCAAATCAAGTAAATTGCTACCTTTTCTATTTCCCCCAAATCTTATCGATAGCCATTCCCCAGTGACTGATCAAGCTCTAGGGTAGGGCATGTGTAGTTGGATTAGAGCATCCCAACAAAATAGAAGCACCAACAAATTACAATGCTCTAGAATGTCCAACATTAATTAGATGCCTACCAAATTAATCATAGAAGGCATTCTCTGTAACATATATCGACGGGTAGCGGGTGACGAGTATCCGATGGGTAGCGGGTTGGTAGATACCCGACGGGTGGTGGGTATCAGCGGGTCGCGGGTATGAGTGTCAAATAGTAGTGTACAAGAAGTTAAAATTTTCTCTAAAATTTGCTGCAGTTTCGTGGTGATTTATTTGTTGGGTGATTTATTGCATTTGTTGGGTGGGTGATTGTAGGATGTCGACGCTGAGAAACAGCAGCGCCCCTACCTCTCAAGCCTCGATGGGTATCTGACGGGTAGCGGGTGACGGATATCCGGCGGGTAGCGGGTGGCGGCAACCCGACCGATAGTGGGTATTTGCAAGTTGCGGGTATGGGTGACAAATAGTAGTGGGTGACAAATAATTTTTTTTTAATATACGTTTCGCTAAGTCATGTTAGGGGTGAAAGTCCTCTTTAATTTATTTTTTTATTTTGATTTGATATGTGACGTAGATCTATGTTATATTAACACTTATTTTATTGAATAATATTCATCATTTATAAATATATTATGAAAGAAAAGTGGACTTTTTATTTATAAATTATAACATCAAATAATACCCGTCGAAATTCGACGGGTTACACACTAGTTTATATATATTTTGTTTCATCAAGTCTGTACAATTTTTTTTTCAAGAAGTCTTTGAACTTTTATTTTTTACTTTATTGGACCTTTATTTAGTGGAGTTAACCTTTTTTTTTCATCCAGCTTATTTTGAAATTGCAGTTGCAAGAAGGGATTGAAGAAACATGTTATTTGCCTCAATAGACTTGAACAAATAAAGGAAAAATAAATTTATTAATTAACCAAACAGTTAATTAGCTTATTAGATTCATCAAATAAAGATCCAATCAAATGAAAAATAAAAGTATAAACTCGTTGCACATGCAGGAATCTGAATCGGGGATCGTGAACCTATAATTAATCACAAGCTTCATTAATAACTCGAATAAATATTGAACTATTTAATTATTTATTTGATTTATTAATTGTTGTATTATTCCACTATAAATTCAGAATTGCACCCTCCTTAATTATACAACATATATATTTACTTCCCTAAAAAAAAAACATATATATTTACTCTACAAACTGAGCAGTCGATTGATATAACGAGTTGTATATATATGATTGTCTGATTGAATACAGGAAATATCCGTTAACCTCTTTCAGTTATTTATTTTCATTATCCATAATTAATTCTCTAGTGAATGGTTGAAAATACTCCCTCCATTCTATGAAGCATGATCCATTTCTTTTGGGCACGAAAATTAAGAAATTAGTATTTTGTATGTTAAGTATGATAGCTGAAAAAGTGAAAAAGGTGAATAAAGGGTAAATTTTTTGCCATTTTTAGAAACACGTAAAGCTTCGTGGGACAAACTAAAAAGAAAACTGGATCATGCATCGTGAGACGGATGGAGTAATACACAATTGCTTTTGCAAAGATACATGCATAGAGCGAAGAATGTTGGCGCATGTGTTATGCTAAAAAGCAAAAATTAATATTCTATGTATGATTACGAATGATACGAGTTTTAATAAACATTAGGTGATCAGTCTATTATTACTGAAAGAAATATAGTATTTTTATCAGTGAAAAAAAAAGATTCATAAAAAGAATTATAGTATATTTTTTATGAAATTTATGAAAATAAAAAAAAATACATATTTTTATGAAACGGGAGGAATAATCGTTATAAATGGAACTAGTAGTGATTGTCGATGATGCATGCATAGTGCATGTGCTTTGCTCAAAAGAAACATAAATGAAAAAATAGTTACTATAAGTAGAAGTAATGATGTACGAGCGAAGAGTGTGAATGCACATGGTGTGCTAAAAATTACAATAACATAAATAAAAAAAGTGATATAACTTGAACTAGTGCTTGTCGAGTCAAATTGCTAACCCTTCTTGTTAGATTCAATGCATCCAACGGGTTAACATGGACTGCAATTATTTCGTAGTACTACCTCATTCTATTATTTTATTTTATTTTTTGATCGGACAAAGTCATGTTAGATGTTAGTAATTACCTTATTCTATTAATAATATGCCATTTTTTTGTAGACATGAATTTTTTTAAAAAAATAGTTAGTTGATATGTGTTAAGTAAAAATAATGGTTAAAATAAGTGTGATGTTATATGAAAATGAGTGATTGTAGTTAGGGTCGGATCCAAAATTTATTGATAGAAGGCTGAACTTATTGAAATATGAAATTTGAAGATACTGCACAAGTGTTTGAAGGCGGAAATCCTCGAGTAAATCTTTTTGGAAAGTCCGTACAGTTCATTTTTGTGTTCGAATATAATATTAATGAATTTATTCAACAATAGATACATTGAAAATACATTAAAAAAAAAAAACTACATGAATTTTTTAAATTAAGTCCTACGAATTTATTCACCAATTGACGGTCCCACGGATTTATTCACCAATTGACCCTAACCCTTCGAGAATCTAGAACTCTCTCTACTTGGATAATCGGTATTTTAAAATGTTATAGTGTCATTTGTATAACATAATAATATCAGTTATTGGCAGTGTCATTTGTATAACCGAATAGTGTCAATTATACGCAATATCACTTATAATGTTATAGTGTCATTTGTATAATCAAATAGTTGTTAATTACAGACGATGCCATTTGTATAACCGAATGATGTCATTTACGCAGTTCGAGTTAGAATGCGAATTTGGATAAGTGCGCGAATCAAGGTCTAAGTGTCGATGCAACTCGATTACACTCAAGATCACCTAAAAAAAACTATTATGAACTGAAACCCCGTGCAATACTTTTCAGTTCAATCCCTCTATTATGAAGTCCTAGATTCACGCACACTATATTAATTACACTTTGCTTACTAGTGTAGAGTTCCACGTGATGTGAAAGGAAAAACAGCTAGCAATTACATCACCTTTCTTTCTTGGATTCAAGCATCACACTCATTGTCGAGTTTTGGATGAGGATGAACTATTTGATAATTTATTTATGAATTATGATATCAATATCATACATCTTCAGTCAAGTCAACAAAATACACCCACCCACCTTACCCCTCAAACGTCAACTAAAACAACATCAAACACAACATAATTAAGGTTGTACATCAACAACCTAAACCAAATAGAAAATCAAACCTACACAACAAAAATATACCATAAACTATATATATATCATATATCTACATTACTACATAATCCTAATAATCTATATTGCACGCGCAAATCCTCATTCGCTTATTACAACACAAGCCATGTTTGATTGAGGCTGTCCGTGCATCGTTAGTTAGTACCACATGGACACATCTTGCTTGTCCCTCGGAAAGCCCTCGCCGAAGTCCGTCGACGCCGACACGTCGAACGGCGAGCTGAACATCATCGGGAACAGTGCCGCATCGTCGGAGGCCATGTTCACACCCTGCAAATCCTTTGCCACCGCGCCGTTGCCGCCGGCATTGACGTTGCTCTCGTAGAACGACATCAGCTCGTTGATCATCCTCTGCCCGTCTTCCGGGACCCCGGCTCCGGACAGATCGAACGCGGCCGCCGCCTTCATCTCGTTCGCGTGATTATTGTTGTGGAAGCTCGAAACGCCGAACTCGCACTGCTGCTTGAAAGGGCAAGAGCGTTGGTGGTTGTCCCTCCACGCTCGATCACGGAAGCCGTAGCGAGCTTCGCTGTGCGGGCACTGAAGGAACTCGCACGTGTAGAGCGTCTGTTGATGATCCATCATCATCGTCATCGCGCCATTCGCCTCGTTGCTCGATTTTCGCTTCTTGGAGAAGTCTAGGTTGATGATGGTCTCATCCTTGATGGGATGGGGATGGAACAGAGCGAGCGGGTTAGGCTTCTGCTCTTGCACGTCGTCGAAGCTAGACGGCTCGGCCCCGTCTACATCGTACTCGTTGGTGTCGTTGATGGGGAACGACCCGCTGCCCTCGGAGGAGGACAGGGGCGGGCAGCTGTCGGGGTAGAGCTCCCGAGCAATGGCTTCCTCCTGGTTAACAATGGCGAGCCAAGTCGCACTCTCCTTGGCCGTCATCTTATCCTGCAAGCACTTGGACTGTCTCACGAGCTTCCGAATCTTGGCAATGTCGGGAGACATGTGCTTGATGACGGCGGTGAGGACGCCGACCTTGAACGCCTTCTTCAAGTCGTGAGGCTTCTTGTAAGGCGGAGGGCCGCCTTGGTCCCTCTGGAGGCCCAACTGGTGCCACCACTCCTCCTTCCCAGTCGGCCACCACGGAGGCGAGACCCCCTTCTCCAACGGGAATCGCCTCTGAGGAGGGTCGCAGTGCTGCATCAGAGCCGAGAGCAGGGAGCCGAGGGTGGTGTCCTGAAGCTCCTGCAACGTGTGAGGGGTCGGACCGATAGGGGCGCACCCCTCCTTCTTGCCCGGGATCATGTTATCCGATTGGTATTTGGCTATCGCAGCTGGGCCGTTTCGATCAAACCTCACCTTCTCCTTCCACCACTCCCTCAGATTGTCGGATGCCCCGCTCACGGGCTTGCCCTTCTCCGGTATGATCCCGTAGACGAAGCCCTGAGCTTTGCACACTTCCATCATTTTCAGCATGTACTTCAAGATCCCATCTTGAGCCCTCGACATCTTCTTCCTCCTCGCCTGCTCCTGCGAGTGCCGTTGCTTCACACAATCAACACCTTCTTTCCCCTTGCTCATCTCTTTTAGCCTTTTCAACCGCATCTTGTCCCTCCACATTCTCTTCTCGAGTTCATCCACGTCGATCTCATCATCGGTGTAGTCGTCATCCTCTACCACCGACTCCGGCTCCGCCTCCGCCTCAGCAGGCTGAGGAGCACACATATCTGCTCCCTTCACCGGAAGAGATTGCAAGAAATCAATGTCACCACAAAACCCCATGTCTTCAAACATCATCATCGTTTCAATCCCCTCAAAACCAACCCAAAATCGCAGATTATGAACTCTAATCCAACTTCAAGCTTTAAATCAGTTACAATGGAATCACTAAAAAGGTGTTATACCTGCAAACAAGTAAATTATGAGCATCAAAGAAAGTTACACCTAAGATTGCTTAAAATAATACAGAGATTAGTTTTTTAACACACGGACAAACAAAGACTTGTAAATTAGATTAATTTATTTATCTTTTTGCAGAAATTTAGAATATTATTAAAGCTAACTAGATAATTTAACATATCACAGCAATCACATGAACTTTAACCGAAAAGGTGGAAGAAGAAAAAGTGAGCTTTCAGTTAAGGTTCTTAAATTCTAAAATCTAAAAGCAAAATCTCAGATCTAACAGATTACAAAAAAATTAAACAGTAATTGCAGAAGAAATACGAAAGAATTAATCAAATTGACGCATCTAAAAACTATATTTTGGTAAAACTCATTCATCCAAGAATCATCTGAAACAATTGACATACAAATTTCCACATCAATTTCTCCGAGAAAATCGGATCCACACGCAGTTCACATAGTCGAGGTAAAACAAGAAACCCAAAAATTTATAAAATTGAAAAAGGCAGGATTTTTGCAATTTTCTAATTGAGATATTACTAATTGAGCACCAAACTGAAGAAGAAAAACCCATCACGTAACCCCTGACACCCCTAAAAATCCACACCTTGTCAAAAAAAGAAATAAACAAATCAATCAAAGACTTGAGCTTTAACCGAAAAGGAAGGCGAAACTGTAAGAAATGAACCAAGCATCAAGCAGCAAGCAGCAAACAGCAAGAAAACAAAAGGAAGTAGCAGTAGAAGAAGAAGCAGATGAGAGAGATATTTTTCTCTCTGCTTTGTACCTCAAGAGTATTCTTCCTATGGAGAAAAAACAATCCAAACCCTCTCCTTGGTGCGGAAAACTAGACCCTATATAGAAAAAGGAGGAGAGAGAGAGAGAATGATGCGAGGAGAGGAGAGGACTTTTATTTCGTAACTAAAATATACTGTAAATTTATGGAGACAATTATTGGAGTGGTGCATCATATATGGGGAGGTGAAAAGTGTCGTCGTTTCGTAAAGCAGAGCCGTGGAAGAAAATTTATTACAGCGCGCGCGTGTGTGTGAGAGAGAGAGTGAAAGAGACTACATAGAGGGGGAGAAACTTGGTCAGATTCACATCAGGAGTTTGGATATTAATTTACTACAGTCTTTTATTTTATTTTATTTTATTTTTTTCTAAAAGGAGTCTAGATACACTTATTTACTAAACTAATATGTAGATATAATTTTGTTTGTATCAATAAATACCCAAGTCATGTATAGTTGACGGAATTGACGTCCGTTTTGGCATCATTCGATATTTCCGGGCTATATGAAATTATAGGTTTATATAATTTGTTGTTACTTGTTAGACCATAGAAATTAGGATTAATTATCAATAGATATACAACGTGACCGTAATGTTATCGCGCATCATTTCGCGAGAGCTGCGAGAGATATTGATTCACATCATGTTTGGAATGAACCTCCAGCTTTTGTGGTGGGTCATCTTCATCATCCATGTTCTTGTGATTAATAAAACTATCTCTTGTCTTCAAAAAAATAAATAGGTATACAAACGTAAAATTTAATTTATTTTTTTTAAGCAAAAAAAAAAACTTCACATAATTTGTGAAATGCTGCAATAATACCATCAACATTTGATCTTCTACAAATTTAACATCTCCAATTCGTTTTGATCATCAAAAAAATATATATACAGTGCAATACTGATCAAATTAAAAATATCGAATTCAGGCAGCCATAGCTTAACGATGTAATCCCCAATTTAAAATGGGAGGTCATTCTCAAAGCAAAAGCGTTGAGAGAATATGTGTAAATCTTTATAGGACCAAATAAGGAATATGTGTAAACCTATAGGGCTAAGGTTATTCTCAAGGCAAAAGCCAGTGCCTGAGAGCATAGCATGCAACTCACCCATCAGTGTAGTCTGGATCCACCAATACGACGCGCAACAACAACGAGGATATAGAACCTGTGTAGTCTCTGATCAAGAATCCTACCACAAATATCGCATTATCATTGTAAATGGAGATATCTACATCAAGCCGGAGAATCCTCAGGCGGGGAGCTTTCCAACGCCTAGCTCCCTCCCGCGACAACAACTGTTGTTGAACAATCAGTCAGACGATGACGAGATAATTCAAGACAATTTTATGCTAATTACATAAAATGAACATGAAAGTCAAATATTAGTTATCAAATTAATTTCAAGTCAATTTTGACATGAAGAAAAATATTGTCTTACTTTAACTTTGTACGATTAGGGGTGTAAACGGATTGAGGGTATCGGGTTTGTTCATACCCTAAAAATGTACACGAGGGTTGGATACGAATATGAAGTAGGATAAAAAAAAGTGGGTATTGGGTATACTCGCATACCTGTTTTTTTTTTTTTAATGTTTTTTTACTTTTTTAGTTAGGATTTAAAATTAATAAACTAATTCAAATTTAATTTTTTATTGAAATTTTGTATTTGTTTTCTGTTTTGATGTTTAATTGATACTATTTGATTTGGTTTATTTTTTAAGAACTTGATAATTGAGATTGAGTTGTTCATAGGTTTCAATACTCCATTTCATGAATAATTGTTTTAAATAGATATTTTTTAAGAAATTTTAGAAATCGATTTGATTAATTACACATGGATTTTGTCGCTTTCTAGTTTATGCTAGGAAATTAAATAATAATTAAACTTTATTAATTTTTTATTTTTAAAAAGCATCATTTAAATTTTAAAACAAAAAAGGGTTGCATGTACGCTCAATTTGCGGATAGGCTACCCGTAATATACAGTGATTCATCAATTTGGGAGTAATTCGGGTACATGAATGTCCGATGGAGTATCCGCAACGTATATCCGGGTACTTGCCAATGCAATGTGTATCGTGTGCGAATGAGAATTTTTTGAAAAATATATGAAGCGAGTACCTGTATTTTATGGTATGATACCCTCTATGCTTCGATTTGACATTCATATACATAATTGTCTATCAAATATAAATACATGGTGAATTATGATGCGAAACATTCTGGTACACCTAATACAAATTTTGTCTGATATGAATAATCATAATTTGTGTTAATCTTACCACTAATTGATGTTATTAATTATAATGATCGATGCAAATGATCTCATCTATCTATTATTTAATAGATTACATATTCAAGGACTCCCCTTAATTCAAGATCCTATGTGGCACATCCTCTATTCACTATTCTAATTTATCTTAAATCCTCATTTAATCATTCTAATCTATACATTCTCTCATCCCACATTGAATTTATAGTAGTCAATGACTACTAGAGAACACTTATAAAAGGTTTAGATATAATGTGTATTTCTCCATCCCTCAATTATTTTGCACATTCAATTAAATTTGGTTGATTAATTAATTGGCCAAATAAATAGTTTTATTTTTATTGAATTTTTTTTATCAATTATTAAAATGTCAATGCTAATTGGCTAAGTAATTGATTTTTTTAATTAGAAAATATTTAAGTTCACAAAATTATAAGTTGACGTAATTTGAAGAATTGTAGAATTGCATTTCTCCATATGTTAAATATTGGAGCAAATAATTAGAAAATATTTGCTAGATTTTTATAATCTATCTATTATTTAATAGATTACATATTCAAGGACTCCCCTTAATTCAAGATCCTATGTGGCACATCCTCTATTTACTATTCTAATTTATCTTAAATCCTCATTTAATCATTCTAATCTATACATTCTCTCATCCCACATTGAATTTATAGTAGTCAATGACTACTAGAGAACACTTATAAAAGGTTTAGATATAATGTGTATTTCTCCATCCCTCAATTATTTTGCACATTCAATTAAATTTGGTTGATTAATTAATTGGCCAAATAAATAGTTTTATTTTTATTGAATTTTTTTATCAATTATTAAAATGTCAATGCTAATTGGCTAAGTAATTGATTTTTTTAATTAGAAAATATTTAAGTTCACAAAATTATAAGTTGACGTAATTTGAAGAATTGTAGAATTGCATTTCTCCATATGTTAAATATTGGAGCAAATAATTAGAAAATATTTGCTAGATTTTTATAATTTTTGAAACATAAATTTTTAAACTGATGTAGCCCCTTAGAAAAAATTGTCATGATTATATGATTTTCTCTATTTTTTAATTTTATTCATCTCAAGTCCTCATTTTAATTATTTTTTATCCAATCCCACATCAAATTTATAGTAGTCTATGCCTACTAGAGAACATATATAAAATGACTAGATACAATGTGTATTTTACCATATTTCAAGTATTTGCACCTCCAAATAAATTTGATCAATTCATTAGTTGACTAAATAAATAATTGTATTCTCTAAAAAAAAGTTTTATTTTTACTAAAAAAATTATTTTGACCAATTATTAAGATGTCAATACTAATTAGCTAAGTAAATGACTTGAAGAAATATAGAATTGCATTTCTCCGTATGCTAAATATTTGAGCAAATAATTAGAAGAAAATATTTGAAAGATTATTATAATTATGAAACATAAACTTTTAAACTGATAGTATAAGATAAAATCAATGTACTTCTCTTAGAAAAAATTAACATGTATGATTATACGATTTTCTCTATTCCTTATTTTTAATCATTTTTATCCATATCTTCTCCAATACCACATCAAATTTATAGTAGTCTATCATTACTAGAGAACATATATAAAAGGAGTAGATATAATATGTATTTTCCCATCCCTGAATTATTTTGCACCTCCAATTAAATTTGGTCAATTAATTAGTTGGTCAAATAAATAATTTTATTTTTATTGAAAATATTATTTTGATCTATTATTAAGATGTCTAGCTAAGTAAATGATTTAATTTTAACTAGCATTTACACCCCGTGCAATGAAAGGAAAAATATTTTAAATTTTTATATTTATATTAAATTAATACTAATTTAATTATCAAATATAACTTTTACATTTTAAATCAAATATTTACATAAAATATATCAAATTAAAGCTCTTATCGTGATCTTTAATTTGATATCCATATTAAATATTTTATAACCAATCGAATTTCACGATTTTGAAAAGAAATAAAATAAAAAAGAAGTTAAAGAAAAAATATAGTTTACAAATTAACTTTCAATTTGATTATAATTTCAAAATTGCCATTCAATTTTGAAATTGATTTCAAATTGGGAATTGTCTTTTTAATATAACTAGCATTTGCATCCCATGCAACGCACGAGAAAATATCTTTTATTTTTTTATATATAAAAGTTAATACTAATTCAATTATCATACTCATAAATATAATAAAAATTAATTTTAACTAAATATATTTGAATTGAATATTAAAAAATAAAAAAATAAAAAAGAATCTACAATTATAAAATTTGATATTATGAAAAGCAAAAAAAAAGTTAATTTTTTTTTAAAAAAGTAATAAAAAAGAATTTAAAATACATTTTTTCAAAATGATGAGGGAGGAGAGAGAAATTTATAAAATTATAATAAACAAATTTAATTTGTACATTTTAAATCAAATATTTACATAAAATATATCAAATTAAAGCTCTTATCGTGATCTTTAATTTGATAGGTATATTAAATATTTTATAATTAATCGAATTTCATAATTTTGGAAAGAAATAAAACAACAAATAAGAAGTTAAAGAAATGAAAAATAAAAAGAAAAATATAGTTTAAACAGAAACCTTCAATTTTATTATAACTACAAAATTGCAACTTAATTTTGAAATTAATTTGAAATTGATTTCAAATTGGAAACTGCCTTTTTAATATAGTATAGATATAGATTATAGAATATTTAGTTTCATAAAATTATCAAGTTGGTGTAACTTGAAGAAATGTAGAATTTCATTTCTCTATATGCTAAATATTTGAGCAAATATATATATATATATATATATATATATATATATATATATATATATATATTTGAGTAAATAAATAGAAGAAAATATTTTCCGGATTTTAGAAATTGTCATGGATGATTATATGATTTTCTCTATTCACTATTTTTATTTTTCTTATGTCCTTATTTTAATAATTTTTATCCATATATTCTTCAATCCTATATCTAATTTATAGTAGTCTATGACTACTAGAGAATATATATATATATATATATATATATATATATATACATATATATACGGATTAGATATAACGGTAAATATTACTTTAAACCCCAAATTATGTTCACAATCAATTATATCTTGAACTATTGAAAAATATTTTTTAAGACTTAAACTATCGATTTTATATTAATTGTACCCTTCATTCATGTTTAACTCTTTAAATTTTCAATTAATAAATCATATAATGATGTTGTTTTATGGAGTATAAAGCATGTTCAAGTAGGATTGATTTTGAATAATCATAGCATCCGGCGAGCCACGTCAAATTTTCAGAGCCAAAAAAAATAGACGAGTGGTGCAATTGATACAAAATTAATAATTCAAGGTTTGTAAAAAAATCTATAATTAAGGATATAATTGATAGTGTAAAAATAATTTGAGGTTTAAAGTAATACTAGCATTTGCACACTGTGCAATGCACGGAAAACTTTAAACTTTTATATTTATATAAAATTGATATCAACTCAATTATCATATTTATAAATATAATTAAAAAATAGTTTTAACTTAATATATTTGAAATGTATATTGAAAAAATAAAAAAATACAATAATAAAAATTGATATAATGAAAAGAAAAAAATTACAATATACTCCTATGTAGCATCACCATATTTTTGCATTTTTATCTATCCTATTTCTAAAAAAAAAAATCATATTTATTAATTCTTATTTATCTAAATATTGTCATCCCACATTGATTTTTTTATGAAAATTTACCAATTGAAATACTAAATAAATTGATATAATATTAATTTGAATCTCGTATCAATTTTTTTAAGCCTTAGACGAGATGATTCTCAAAACTTAGTTATGGTCTTTCAAACTTCAAACAAGATGATGCTTACTAGCCAGTTTTATTTTTTCAAACTCCAAACGAAATGATGCTTGAAATTCAGCTATTCTATTTTAAGCTCCAAATGAGATGATGCACATAACTATGTTATGGTTTTTCAAGCTCCATACAAGATGATGTTTAGAAGTTAGTTATGGTATTTTAACTCCAAATGAGATGATGCACATAATCATGTTATGGTTTTTCAAGCTCCATACAAGATGATATTTAAAAGTTAGTTATGATCTTATAAGCTTCAGATTGTATAATCTCACATTATAAGCTTCAGATTGTATAATCTCACAAATCAGTCCTGGTCTTTCAAGCTCCTATTGAAAATAATGTTTAGAAGTAAGTTATGATATTTAAAGTATTAAATAGTGATGTTAAAACGATTGACGCATAAAAGTCAGATATATTGTTTCAGGATCCAGACGAGATAATCCTCAAAAGTTTGGCGTTCAAAAGTTAAATATTGTCTTTCGAATTCTTGATGATCCTCTGATCTTATAGAGATGAGATGGGATGATGCTTATATGGCATATGAGATCTTAAATTAATTTTTATCCGTCAATATAAAAAAATTGTACAAAATTTATATAAAAGAGTATTTTTATTATTCTAGCAAAAAATGAACATTTAATTGAAGAATATTGTTGAAATTAATATAACGTAAACTCTATTACATCAAGTTAAATTAATTAAAAATAATATAAATAATTTAAATCAAAATTTAAAGTCCCGTCGAATTTCGACGGGTTATACACTAGTTCATAGTATAACTACAATTTTATTTACAACTTTTGCGACAGTTTTTGTCCGAATTTCTAAAGATTAACTATAATCTATTAACTTTATTAAATTAAATTAATATTTATTTTTATTATTTATTATTTATAATGACTATCTCAAATTTTACGCTACTCAACAACGATTTTGGTACGAAAAATATACGAGACTACAATTTTTTGGAGCGAGGGGGAAGAAATCTGCCTCCTGCTTCCGAGCGCCTCCTCTCTCTCTCTCTCACTCTCACTCTCACTCTCTCACTCATACTTCCCTCTCATTGTTTTTACCTCTGATTATTTTTCCCAGTGGAGCTGCAGACTGCAAACGCAACCACCTCATACTTGCAAAAGTGCCCAGCTCAAAATAGGAAAGATGGAAAACGAATGAAGAGCAGGTTATGATTTATGAACAAAGCTATGTTCATTGGTGACCACGAATGCCAAACAACAGCTCAACATGAGGCACATCTCTCCCGCTCTCATCTCACCCAACTCCTCCATCTTTCTCTCCACCACACCACGCCTCAAAACTATGGTTTCCATCAAATTTCGTATCAGGTTTTCTGCTTCGCCACCTTCCTTTTTTTTATACTCATGGAAACTATTTATTTAGTTTTTTCAGATAGGAGCTTTAGGGTAATTATGCGTTGGGCGTCTTGGAATGGTTTCAGACCTTCCACTGTGACTTGAATAAACTTGCAGGTGTTTGTGTTATTGTTTCTGTGAAGTTATGTTGCTGTTGTTCAGTTGTTGCATCGCATGGCTTGGTTTACTGATACTTTAGGCTTCCATTTTTGGCTAATTAGTTATTTTATGCAATTGAAGTGGAGGAACTTGTATCCTTTCAATTCTTTAGTCTTGTAGACAGAAGAAAAAGGTTTCAGAGTTTAAATTGGATAAATGCAACTCCAACTTTTTAGTCTTTTTTTCTCTGGTGCTTTCTGTAATTAACTGAAGAGTTCTTCTTGAGTCCTGTATTAAGTGAAATGTTTGAAATGTTATGGTTATATCTTTAAGTGAGAGAGGTTCGACTGATTAACAGAGACATGCAAGGATATCTTTGATGCCTCAGTTTTGTGCTTTTAGGATTCTTTCTTTAGATTATGTTTGGTTTGGGTTCTTCTGTTTGAATGATATTTATCTGCTATCGCCTTGTCAGCATATTGGATACCATTTGATTATGTTTGGCTTACTGGGTGAATCAGGTCAATGTCATCTCATATTGTAGGGTATCCTCGTGTGGGTCCCAAAAGAGAACTTAAGTTTGCACTGGAATCCTTCTGGGATGGAAAGAGCAGCGCCGAGGAATTGCAGAAGGTTGCAGCTGATCTCCGTGTCTCAATTTGGAAGCAGATGGCAGATGCTGGAATCAAGTATATTCCTAGCAACATGTTCTCGTTTTATGACCAAATGTTGGATACCACTACAATGTTGGGTGCAGTTCCCTCAAGATATGGTTGGAAGGGGGGTGAGATAGGATTTGAAGTTTATTTTTCAATGGCTAGGGGTAATGGCTCTGTTCCTGCAATGGAAATGACCAAGTGGTTCGATACTAACTAGTAAGTAGTGCCTTATTGTTTTATTTTGTTTGAGTCTGGCATGATTATCATTTATGTTGAGAATGTCAGTATTTAACAGTAAATACATTATGTTGAAGCAGCCATTATATTGTCCCAGAATTGGGGCCAGATGTCGATTTTTCTTATGGATCTCACAAGGCAGTGCAAGAATATAAGGAGGCTAAAGCTGTAAGTTCAATCACCATTATTTGATGTGAACTTGTTCACTTTATCCATCGGATGCTGTGTTAACTTGAGCCTTTGTATTCGCTTTCTATAAAATAATCTTTTGTTTATTTTTATTGATCACGATTTAATATTAATTTTTGTCCTTGGAACATTCTCATATTATGGGGATAACATGGACTTGATACTGAGAATTTGTTATATTGCATTGAGTCAATGTATGTATGTTTCTCTAGTAGATTGTCCTTGTCCAATTCAAAGCAACTGTACCAGTGATTTCAAAGAATGTGAATTGACATCCTACATGAATACATGATCTACTCGCTCTAATGTTTGCAGTGAAATAGGATTAGCCTTTCCTAGCAAGGGTCTAGGGAGTTCATACCATCCTATTTTCCAGTTAGTTCATGTCATGATTCTTCAAAGAAAACAAGAAATATGTTTTTCTTTTAGTTTATTTCTAGTAGAATTGGAATATTCGAGACGTCCTTGCTGACTTGCTGTTTGAGCATCTAGTAACAGTTGGAATATAAACTTACTGTCATATATGTCTATGTTTTAATTTTCATATTTTGTTGATGCAATCTCTTCATTGATTTTATATGTGACACTGAAAAGGTTGTGCCCATCTCTGTGATTCATATATCTGTTCAATGTGAGGGATCTTTATTAATGCTAAATAAATTTGTCTTTGTTGGTCTTTCCATCATTGCAGCTCGGTGTTGATACAATTCCTGTCCTTGTTGGTCCTGTTTCTTATTTATTACTATCAAAACGGGCAAAAGGAGTTAAGAAGTCATTTTCTCTTCTTTCCCTGATGGATAAGATTCTTCCTGTTTACAAGTAAATCATCACATATGCATCTGATTGTCCATTTAATTCACATTTCATGTTGAAACGAACTGTTCTCTTACTTTACTATGAAGGAAAGTTGTGACTGAACTAAAGGCAGCTGGTGCTAGCTGGATTCAGTATGATGAGCCTACCCTTGTCATGGATCTTGATTCTCACCAATTGGATGCATTTACTCATGCTTATAAAGAATTGGAATCTTCGGTTTCTGGCTTGGATGTCCTCATTGAGACATATTTTGCTGACCTCACTGCTGAGGCATATAGTATTGTTACTGCATTGAAGGGTGTTACAGCTATTGGGTTCGATTTGGTGCGTGGACCAAAGACACTTGACCTAATCAGAAATGGATTTCCGCCTGGGAAGTATCTTTTTGCTGGAGTTGTTGATGGAAGAAACATTTGGGTTAATGACCTTGAAGCTTCTCTAAGTACCTTGCAGGCTCTGAAGGGTGTGGTGGTGACTGGTGATTTCCTAAACCCATTTACACTATAGATAACATGCTACACAGTCATCTGTGGGTTTCTTGGTATTTTAAAGTGCTTAAGACATTAAGCAGCAAGTCTTAATAGTGTACCTCATTCTTATTTACAGCGTGTATTAATTGTGGGTCTAGATTATTGTCAATGAAAGATGAAATATGGATATTTCTAGGATAAATTGCTATAGATGATCTGATCTGACAACCATATAAATCTTGTGATCAATGATTATGTGCTGTCTACTACTTATTGATCTTTTATAGTGTGACTATAGATTCCAGAAACCTACACTTGATCACCTCTGATAAAATCTTCTCTTTCCATTATGCAGACAAGCTCGTGGTATCCACATCATGTTCTCTGCTTCACACCGCAGTTGATTTGGTGAATGAAAAAAAGTTGGATGGAGAGCTTAATTCATGGCTTGCATTTGCTGCACAGAAGTTACTTGAAGTTGATGCATTGGCAAAGGCTCTATCTGGACAGAAGGATGAGGTATTCCATTAGCCAATTTCCTCCTATTAGGCACACGTCAGATTTTATGCCAGCATGGAGAAAACTTCACGCCAGTCATTTTTCTGTCGTCATAAAATTTTGATTTTGTCTATTTTGCTACACATCAACAAGATGTGTTATTATTACATCGATTTATAAAACATGTCTAAAAGCCAAAAGTGGATCAAAGTTGGTGAACTTTTTAGCAATTTACCCTTTATTAAAGGCATTATTGGATTCTCAAGCGTGAAAGTGAACAGAAGCAGGACTTATTTACTATTTCTTTTCCAGCTTTCATGCAGAAGATTTCTGCAGGTCATAAAACTGATTTTTCAAAATTCATCGGTGGTACAATCTTTCTCATTTGTTTGTATATTGAAATTCCACGTTATTGGTTTGGCCTGTATTTTCCTTTTCTAGATTTACATAGGATCAGCTGCCTTATATACTCTTGCGACTACAATTCTTCATCTAACCATTCGAGTCTATATCAGCACTTTGTTGAAGTTTGCAACCTCCGAAACATCCATCTATCGTCCTTTAGTATTACAGTTATGTTTTGTTTAATATGCTTGACTTGACTATCCTCTTGACATGTCCTAATGCATGTTAAAATGAACTCTTACTTTCTCGAAGTGATTGTAGTAGAAGTATTTTTTGCACTTCAAAATGGCTTCATGTCATCATTAATCTTGCTGCGAGATGTGAGTTATTGCAGAGAGTATTGCATTTTACCCCAAAATCAGTTGCTTCCTTTCAACGTAAGCTTTCTTTTCAGACGTTCTTCTCTGCTAATGCGGCAGTTCTTGCTTCAAGAAGGTCATCCCCGAGAGTGACTAATGAGGCTGTTCAGAAGGCTGTATGAGTCTCTGTGCTAATATGCTTTTTCCCTTTCATGCTTTTCTCGTATTCATTTTTCGCCTTAATTAATTTATGACCACTATTTTTGCTTCTATATTCAGACTGCTGCCTTGAAGAAATCCGACCACCGCAGAGCTACAGTTGTCACTGCCAGGTTGGAAGCTCAGCAGGAAAAGCTAAATCTTCCCTTCCTTCCAACAACTACAATTGGATCTTTCCCTCAGACTGTTGGGCTTAGGAAAGTTCGGCGTGGATATAAGGCTGGCAAGAAAGTGTCGTTCTTATACTACTTTATCCATAAACTATTTCGATGCTTTCAACTTCTATAATGTTGAGACTTCTGCTATTATCCTTTCAGAATATCTGAGGAAGCATATGTCGAAGCCATTAAGGGGGAAATAGCAGAAGTCGTCAAAATTCAAGAAGAACTCGGCATTGATGTTCTTGTTCACGGGGAACCAGAGGTGAGCTTGATGTTCTTGTAAATGATTGAAAAATAAATAGCTCATTGCCTCATTCAAAAACTGTAGAGAAATGATATGGTGGAGTACTTTGGGGAGCAGCTTTCTGGTTTTGCCTTCACTGAAAATGGTTGGGTTCAATCGTATGGATCGAGGTGTGTGAAGCCACCCATCATATATGGTGACGTGAGTCGGCCTAAACCAATGACGGTCTTCTGGTCTACATTTGCTCAAAGCATGACCAAGCGCCCGATGAAGGGAATGCTTACTGGCCCCGTCACGATACTGAACTGGGCTTTTGTTAGAAACGACCAGCCCAGGTACAGCCGCCTTCTGCTACACTGTTAGAAACTCTGCATTTAGTCTAACTTCTTCCTTTTGCTCATTAGACACGAGACTTGTTATCAGATTGCTCTAGCCATGAAGGACGAGGTCGAAGATCTCGAGAAAGCTGGAATTAAAGTGATCCAAATCGACGAGGCTGCTCTGAGAGAGGGCTTGCCCCTCCGTAGATCCGAGCAGGCGTTCTACTTGGAGTGGGCTGTGCACTCCTTCAGGATTACTAATCATGCAGTTGAAGATGCTACCCAGGTTAGTATTTTCTGAAAGCTGCAAATCTACCTCAAACTTCCACTAGTTTTTTCAAATCTATCTTGAAGTATCGATTTGACAGATTCACACGCACATGTGTTACTCAAACTTCAACGAGATCATGGAGGCCATCAAAGACATGGATGCGGATGTTGTGACAATCGAGAACTCGAGGTCAGAGCAGAAGCTTCTCTCGGTTTTCAGGGAGGGAGTGAAGTACGATGCAGGCATAGGGCCCGGGGTGTACGACATTCATTCGCCAAGGATCCCCTCGACTCGAGAGATTGGTGAGCGAATCGAGGCGATGCTGGCAGTTCTCGACGCCAAAACCATGTGGATCAATCCAGACTGTGGCCTGAAAACTCGGAAATACAGTGAAATAATGCCGGCGCTCGCCAATATGGTTGCTGCAGCAAAGCTAGCTCGCATACACTTGGTATGATTTTTGCTACTCTGCTGCGTATACACTTTTGATCTTGTTTGTTTCACTTCATCGTTTGTATGAAGTCAAAAACAGAACTTGTAGAAAAAGAAAATAAACAATTAGAGTGTGTTTACTTTGATAGAAAATGTTAGAAAATGTATATTTTCCATCATTTTCACATGTTTCCTATGATGGATAATTTTCTCCGGTCAGACTGGAAAATTTATTCGGGCAGTCCATTTTCACTCATTTTCTCACAAATGTTGGATAATATTATCCTATTGAGAGGGTGTGAAAATATTTTTCAACATTTCAATTTGTTTATCCATTTATTTCTAACAAAGTAAACACATGATAAAAAAAGGAGAAAAAAATAATATTATCTCACTTTTTCTTATCCATCATTTTCAAATGAAAATTTTACTACCAAAGTAAACAACTAAACACACCCTAGTACATCAAAACATATCAAGGCTTATTTGATTTTCAATTGATTCGAGCTCGATATTGATTGAGTATATAAATAGATGGCAACTTGTAAATTAGGGGCATTTACTTTGCATTACTGATAAAATATATGATTGAATATTTTTATTTTTAATAGTAGGATTTCTTCAATCACAATATTTCAATGAGATAAGAATCAAGTAAAACTAGTTCAAATAATAGAAATAAGTAAAGGCCTTGGACATTCCAAAGTTTCAATCCATCAAAATATACAAGGGATTAATCTTATTATTTTATCTCTTAAGAATAATCCTTTAAAGTAAACGCTCATACGAGTATTATTTAATTTAACATAATTAATCAGGATTTTGATAAAAGGATCACAAACCGAAAAATCAATTGTAGACTCAATTGATGGAAACGACTTTATAAAACTTATTATTGTGACATGATCTCAATATATTTGCATTGGCATTAGTGATAAATATTTTTTCGTTGGCATTAGTGAAACAATATAAAAAGGTGCAAAAATTTGCTTTGTAATCTATATCTTACTTTAACACGCTTTCATTATTTTGCATGCACTAACCCTTCTTTAAAAACTAGGGTGAAATAACCAATAGTCAATGGAAAAACTAAATTAAAAGGAGTAAAAATAAAACAAATTAAAAGTATCGTAAGAAAATCCAAAATATTAGACGGTGAAATTGAAGGGAGATGTAGAAAGAATAAATATGAAAAAATTTGATTATATTACTGTATTATTTATATTGTAGCTATTTTTTTAAAATAAAATAAAAATAAAAGGTATAAAAAAATTCAAAAAATAAGTACAATGTTGACAATACAACAACATAATTAAATCCTGCTTTTATTTTTAAAAATTAAGTAAATTAATTTTTTTCTATTTAAATAGTTTATGAGTAAGCCACAACGTGACTACATATATTTATTGGAGTATTTTTGACTTGATTTATTGGAGTATTTGAAAACACAAGATATGTGTGGTTTGCCAGAAAAGTCTTTGGAAATGATGAAGAATTTTGTATTCGTACAATGTGAATTTCAACGTACAACACACATGAAGCATGTATACAAGTGTATATATATAGTATATGGCGGTGAAATTGAGTTGCAAATTTTGAGAGAGAGAAAAAACAATGTACAAGTCGAAGCTGCAAGAGCTGTGCCAGAAACAGAAATTGGGGATGCCCAAATACACATGCATCCGAGATGGTGCTGATCACTGCCCTCAGTTTAAGGCCTCCGTCGTCGTCGCCGGCGCCGCCTTCCACAGCCCCTCCGCCGCCAACTCCTCCAAGCAAGCCTATAATCAAGTCGCTCAGCTTGCCTTCTCCCATTTCACTTCTCGTATCTCTCCACTCTCTTGCTTTTCATTCTCTGCTTTTATAATATAATAATGCATCTCTTCGTTCTACTGCGTTATTGTGTGATTTATTTTTATTTCATCATTTTTTCAATTTTCCTATCCAATTTTCCAGAAAAAAATGTTGGTAAGAAAGAAGTTGAGACCTCCAAATCGTCTGTCGATCACAGTGAGAATTTCGTGCTCTTTTTTCATTTTTTTTTTTTATCAACTCTTAATATCTTCAAAATTGAAATAATTGAGCTGCTTTAAATTTTGTTGAGCTAAAGAAAATGCTTTCTAGATAAAATGATCATAATATGGTAAAAACACACACTCACATCACATACACATGCATGCCTCACTCACACAGAGTTTGCAATTCACATCTTCAAAACATCGTATCTTAATTGGCTTTTGTGTGTGTGTGTGTGTGTGTGTATTTTATTTTACCATGAACATGTAGTAAACAATTTTCTGCTATGCATAGTTGCTGCATGAGAATTCAGAGCATGATCAAATTTCAGAGAATTAAGAGTGTGATCAAATTTCACACATTAAATTAAACACTTGTCTTTGTGTTGCAAACAGCAATTTACCAATATCCAATCCAAATCTGATTTTGGGCTTATGTTTTGCATAACACATTGTACTAACCAATGTCCAATCCAAATCTCACTCACTCACTCACTGTGGCAGATTTGCATCAAGCATTCAAGAACAAACTTAGGATGTACGCTCAAAGAAAGGATCTCAACCAGCCAGAATACAAGACTGAGAAAGAGGGGGATTGCTTCAAGGCCACAGTTTCCATTGCTGAAGAGTCGTTCACGAGCAACGAACTCTGCGCTTCTGCAGAGGAGGCACAGAATTCTGCTGCAGCCACTGCTCTGCTAGCCTTATTAACTGATGCATTTCATGAGGTATATATATCAAAAAAAATATACTACTATATATAAAAAAAATATGATAGCTAGCATGATCTTGTAACTCATTTTGATCCTTTTTAATTATGAAGAATTACAAGGCCCTCCTCCACAAAGTGGGGACAGAGGAAGGATTCTTCCCTCCCGTATACAAAACGATTAGCCACGGCTGCGACTCATTCTCCAGCACAGTTGAAGTCGAAGGAGAGGTTTTCGAAGGGGCTGCAGCTCAGTCCCAGAAACTAGCAGAGCTGAGTGCTGCTAAGGCTGCGTACACCGCCTTGATTGAGCGTAAAATTAACTTAAAATTCACCCTTTCTTCACCAAGCCATTCCTTTATGCAAATCATGATTAGCATGAATGAATTTTCAGGTAAGCTGTTCGAGCCCCGTGATGAGGCTCTCGAAGTTGCACATCGTTTTGAGTCATGCGACATTTCCTATCCTCAGCAAAAACATGAGAGCATTGGTAATTAAATGACTTGGTGCATTGTTCTTGTCTTTGGTAATATAGTATATGAGAGAATGTGGTGTGCAGGTGAAAGTGAGATGAAGAGTAGTTACCTGCTGTGCAACAGAGTTCGAGTGTTTACGTGCATGCCAAACGTGGCCTTGCCGGAGGGCACGCTTGTGCTGCCCATCAGCGAGGATCGCTGGGCCATGGTGGCCTTGGAATTCCCCAACCGATGATCTTCTTCATCGAACTCTACTTCGTTTTCTACTATGCATACTCAAGTTCAGCTACTTTCTATGTAATGGATCTTCTATTTCGAATGTTTTGTACTTTTATATTGTGCTCCTCCTATGTGCATCTTTACCAATGAACTTAATTCTCAAGAGTGAAAACAATGAATTTCTTCTTTTTAATATATTAGACTAAGATTAGCACACACAAATCTTATTAGTCCTATGTGACATCACATAATTATCATGTTTCAAAATATTATAGGGGTATATAATAGGTCAATCTAATACATTTTCACTTGGTAAAAAAGAAATAGTTACCAACATAAAAAACTAGAAATACTAACTTTTTTTTAGTGTAAACGTACCATTATGCCCTTAATGATTATATTTGTATAAAAAGAAAACTAAAAAAACGCCCTCAATCCCTGCAGGCTGCAGCCACCCTCCCCTCCAACCCTAGTCTCCCGCCGCCTTCCCCTTCCCTTTCGGCGCATGGGCCGTCGTCTCCCCCTTCCCCCTCTACACATACCCCCACTGTCGATGCTGCTCTTAGGTTTGGTACACTGTTGGCAGACATACTGTTGCGCTCTCAGGTTTTGTACGCTATACGTTGTCGCAGTGACGTCCGCCTTTTTCTCTCCTAATTTTTGCGTTGCTGCCATCCCCTGCATTGTGTGTCGCTGTTGTCCTCCGCCACCACCTACGTCGCTACACCCCCAATGTCCTCTATCTCTACTGGCCTCTCTTTCCTCGCCATTCTCTCTCTCTTCATCACCACTGCAGACTAATTATTACAATTTTTTGCAAAAAAATGTGAACATTGTTACATAATTTTTTGCAAAAGTGTATAATGAAAAATGTATAAGAGTTCAAAATGGAATACAATATTACACACTTTCCGGGACTAAAAAAAATGGAATACAATATTTCTTACTAGTGTATCCTAGTAAGAAATACACTAATAAAAAGTGTTCAAGATACACTGTTACACAATATAAAGACTATTTTAATCATAAATATTATTATTTTCACAATTTTATGTGTGTGACTAATTTTTATTATTATTATGATTTTGGCTAAAACGAGGTGCTGCCTCATTCTTAATTTTCACATAAAAATTCTCACTATATTTTAATCCTATATTGAATAGCTAAACTATGCTTAAAAATTAAAACAAGTAATGTTGTTATTATAGGTATAATAAAAATTTGTAAGAATACACACTTTTATTATAGACTTATAGTAGTAGATAAATACTCCCTCCGTCCCGCCCAAGATGCTACATATTCCTTTTTGGGCCGTCCCAACGAAGATGCTACATTTCTATATTTGGCAAGAATAAAAAATTTTAAACACTTAATTAACACTAATTAAGTATTTCTTTATTACATTCTCTCTCCTACTTTATCACTTTATTACCTTCTCTTTCTTACTTTATCACTTTATTATTTTCTCTCTCCTACTTTATCACTTTTTTATTACACACTTAAAACATTAATCTACAACTCCTTAAATCCCGTGCCGAAAAGCAAATGTAGCGTCTTGGCCGGGACGGAGGGAGTAGATCATATAATATATTACGCCTTATTAATGTATATAAATACTAACACGACTCTTTTTATATATGTAAATAAATAAAGTATTTTAAAATTTATATAATTTCGCCTAAAAAAATTTATATAATTTATTTCTATATTATTTAACACACACACATATATAACTTTTTTTTTAGAATCATATATTATCTATATATTATATAAAAGAACAGTTCAACAGACACTTTTTCCTGGCAAAAATTCAAAATTAACAAATTCTCCATAAAATTTGAATTCTCAGTTCTTTTGTTTCCGAAAAATTTAAAACGTGGGATTACCATTACAACTGCACACGTTCACCCCACTAAATCCACCGTTACCAACTTATTTTATTTAAAGCTATAAAATATAGATCCAATTGACATTATTTTCGCTTATACTAACAATCAATTTGTATCAATATACTTATGAGGTATGAGATGGGAAGAAGAAAAAGAAGAATAAATGGGTAAGAGTAAGAAGAAGCGGTGAAGAGTGGACTAAAATGGGAAGAAGAAACTATTAAGAAGGAGAAGAAGCGGCACTAAAGGGTGGACTGAGATGGGAAGAAGAAGATGAAGAAATGGTGAGGAAGAAGAATAAGCGAAGATGAAGAAGAAGATGCGACATCGGTAAAGAAGAAGTTCACCTGATTTCCTCTTCCTAACAAATCTGCAATCAAATACTCTCACAAATAATGGTTGTTCTTCACATCAGACATCTGAAAATTCCAACAATCTTCCTCCGTCGTGGTCGTCGACGTCACCACCACAACGTTCCGAAACTGAATTCAAGTTTCGGTCGGTTACTAATATAACCGAATGCAATTGCACAAACCATTAACAAAAATATGCAGAAAAATTAAAGCTAAGAAATCAAGAAGTTTTAGCTTTCCTTCTCACTATTGCAAAAGAAAAAACTCCAGCAATAACAGAAAAAGATCCAATGTATTACAAAGAAATCAAGAATTTATAAAATCTGGTGAATCATTTGTAATTTGACAGGGGCAAGCAGGAAATTTGGAAGACCGCCACGACCAAAGGGGCAGAGTCACAGTGAGAGGGCTGAGAGTGGAACGGCGGTGGGACGATGATATAGTTGGACAATGTCATGGCCACGCTTGGCATTGGATGTTGTTGTAGCTGTTAATTGCCTGTTGGGTGGAGGGAGGAGATTTGACTGCCCATGGCGAAACATGGGCTTGATGAGATTGAGCGGCATGGATGAGAGACGGTTGAGCGGCGTGAGACTAAAATTGAAGAAACAATCTTTATCTTAGGTCAATTGTAATATTTACAAGTAATTTATTTATTTTCTTAATTGAAGATAAAGACGTGTCACACACTTTAGAAATGGAGTTGAATTGGTATTTAAATGATAAAAGTAAATAATTAATAATTTAAATAAATAGTGTTTCGGTCGGTTACCTTAAATTAATTAGCCCAAAATCGATAATTGATCGAAATAATTTCGTTTCTCATTTTTTACAATCAAGCAAAAATTGAATTTCAATTTATCGAAACTAATCGATTTGATATGATTTTTCGTTTATGATTCAATTATGCTTATCCCTACCACCACAAACGAGGCATATGTATGTTGATATCAAATATATAGAAATTTTTGTAGCATGTGTAGTTAAATTTAGTATGAATGAGTAGAAGAGTGGATTTTTAATTGGTAATTAATTAAAGAGAACGGAAATTTGATAGGAGAAATTGATTATGATGATTTCTGATGATTTCACCGGAGCAATTGATGGTGATTTTCGTTGAGAATTGTGTCACTTCCAAGTAAGGATATGTAACACCCTAAAAAAGTTACTCATTCCCTCCTACAAAATTATGATTTCTTTATTTAAATTATTTAATAACTTAATTATTATTGTTATATTTTTTACAAAGTTAAAAATTTATTTGTTCTCAGATTTAGGTTCTTTATTGAGTTTACTTTTATATTTTTAAAAATAATACTCCCTCCATTCACCAATTCGCATCCTAGGGAAAGTGGCACAAGTTTTAAGAAAAAAATGTATTGTTTATTTGTTGAGTGGAAAATGAGATCCACAATTAGTACAGGTCAATACATTAATTAGTGGATTATGACACGAATTGGTGAACGAACCAAAATGACAAATTATGACACAAATTGATGGACGAAGAAGGGAGTATATATTTACTTATATTTTAAATTTATTTAATATTTATATTTTATTATTTAACACGTCGTTCAATTTTGATGTTCGCCGTGCATCGCACGGGCGAGCGTACTAGTTCTAATGAAGTCCAACTTAAAGTGAGAAAACGTTGAAAAAGAAAATACAAAATGAAAACATTGTTGGCGTGGAGTCAATTCCCTCCATTTCCATCTTTTCTTCCATCTCTCCTTTTCTCTCCCCTCTCTCTTGCACCTACGCTCACCTCACTGGGTAGACTACACACATAGCTCAACATCACCGCCTTCCACCGCTCACTGGTGAGTCCTGCTGAGTAATTCTTAGTTGGCACTTCTTTTCCTGGAACTTTGCCCCAATTTCGTCCAGAACCCTAGACTTCCTTTTCTGATCGAGTTCATGATTTTTTTCCTTTTCTGTTGTTATACTTCTCGTTTTGATTGTATTGTCTGGCTAGTTAAGCCTGTCATTGTTTTTTTTTCTGGCTGAAAATATTTTTCTTCAAAATTGGATAGTCTAGCGTCCGAGTTTGGTTATTTACTTATTCTGGTTAATTTGGGCCGAACTACGCGTTTTTCACCCTTCATTTTGAGTTTAGTAAACGCTTGTTTTTGTTCAGGGAGTCGGATTTAATCATTTTGCTTCTTCTCGCTCAATTTGGAGAGCAGTCTCAAACTGCACTGAATCTCGTCATGTATATAAAGCAGGTGAAATATCGGCCCTTTTCATTTGATTGGTTCCTGGTTCCTTTTAGAACATGCTTACTCATTTGTTAGTGTCACGCATATCTTTGTTGTAGGTTGTAATAGAAGGGTTTAAGAGTTACAGGGAACAGATTTCAACTGAAACATTCAGTCCCAAAGTTAACTGTGTTGGTATATACATTTTTCCATCTACACCTTGTTGTCTATTATTTTCTTATTTGTTTTCACACATGGATCTCGTTTGAAGAGTGTTTTATTATATGAGATAATTTATGTTTTACGCATGTCTGCAGTTGGTGCTAATGGATCCGGTAAATCTAACTTCTTCCACGGTATGCTGATCTGGAATATTTGAGATCTTATTTTTCTGCTTTTAGGGATTTATTTTATTGATAAACCTACTTATATTTGCAGCAATACGCTTTGTGATAAGTGACCTATTCCATAACTTGCGTAATGAAGAAAGGCAAGCATTGCTTCATGTATGTTCTGCAGTGAAATATTGGAATACCAATACCTTGCTAATTTCTCTGATCCTGTTGAGTTTCCCGTGCAATTTGAACTGGACACGTTGCTTTTATGATTATCAGGAAGGTGCAGGCCACCAGGTGTTATCAGCGTTTGTGGAGATCGTCTTTGATAACTCGGACAATCGTATCCCAGTTAGTTTGGATGACACTTTTACTTTTCAACTTTCCAACTTCATATATTCTATACGAGAAATGTTAATCTATGATCATCATTTCACATGCCCTTTACATGTGGAAGTAGCTTCAACTTTCCAACTTCATATATTCTGTACAACAAATATAATGCTGGTGCTTAGCCTTCTGTATGTATGATCGCTGAGTCCAACAGAAACTGCTAAGCCATAAGTGTAGTAAGAGTTGCATGCAAATATTTCTTCTCCAGTATGGCAGACCCGTTAGTGTTTATCATTGTTTACAGCTTTCTAACTAAATCCCTGTTTTTTGTTGAAAAGAAAAATTGACAGTGGCAATAAATAACATGGGAATGATTTTTAAGGGAATAAAAATGAAGGAAATAATAGCTGCTGGAGAGAAAGGAAGTCTGTGCGACATTCAATAACACCATCTGAAAAGAAAGCCATTGTCTCATATATATGAGTTCTTTAATGTGAACCCTATATTCACAAGTCACAACCTATATGCACTAGATATGATATATACCAGTCTTTTGGCAACAAACAAACTTGTTGGGTTAATCTAATGTTAAAATTGTTCAGTCTTTAGTTTTGGCTTGTAAGTAACATACTAACATATTTTGGAACTCTACAAGTAAATAGTCTAAGATTGATTGTAGTCGTTTTGCAAGTGTGATGGATTAAGGCATGGTTGTTGTGTACGTTGTACGCAAAAGTAGCCACAACTTTATGTAGCTTAGTGCTACTGTGTTGATTTTGTGTTTATTTTCTGTGCGGAAACATATTCTAACCCCAAACCTGTAGGTGCAGTTTTGCAGTATCATTCCTAAATTCCTCTTCTTTCTTTCCTGATTATAGTATTATACTTGCTGTGTATCTATGATAGGTTGATAAAGAGGAAGTTCGGCTGAGGAGAACAATAGGTGTTAAGAAAGACGAATATTTCTTGGATGGAAAACATATCACGTATGTATGAACTTGTGTCATGCAGAATTATGATTTATATTATATTTGTCTTTTATTTATTGAGTCTTGATTTTGGTACTCGTGCAATTACTCAACAGCTTGTTGTTTGACCTCACTTCTAGATAATTGATAGTTCTGGTGGTCTTTGAGGTTTCAGGAAGACAGAAGTCATGAATCTGCTGGAAAGTGCTGGATTCTCTCGTTCAAATCCTTATTATGTTGTGCAGCAGGGAAAGGTACGTCGAACACTTTCTTCATCTCTCCTTATTGGTCTTCCCACTCATCTTTCTGACATACGTTTCTTCTTAGATTGCATCATTAACATTAATGAAGGATTCTGAGCGGTTGGATCTGCTAAAGGAAATTGGGGGGACTAGGGTATATGAGGAGCGACGTCGTGAAAGCTTGAAAATCATGCAGGAGACTGGCAAGTGCTCATGAGTAATTTTTTCTGCCCATTTTGCTATGGATCCTGACAGTTGTCTGTTACAGGTAACAAGAGGAAGCAAATTATTCAAGTTGTCCAATACTTGGATGACCGACTTCGTGAGCTTGATGAAGAGAAAGAGGAATTGAAAAAATATCAGCAGCTTGACAGGCAGAGGAAGTCTCTGGAGTACACTATTTATGACAAAGAGCTCCACGATGCGAAGCTGCAATTGGCAAAGGTATTTCTTTAGATCACCCTGTTTTCCTATTTGGTTCTTCAATTGGTTTGAGGTCTCATTAATTGGGGAATATCTGATTTGCAAGTTATAATCAGTTTTGCTTTTGCATCAAGGATCATACGAGTTATTTCATTATGTGATCTATCTATATATTAATAAACTTGTGGATTTCGTGAAAAAGATTTCTCTTTGTACTATCATGCTGTGCCTTGTTGTGGCGTAACGGCATTTGTTGCATAGTATTGTATAAGCATCTGACTGTTCTATTCCATTTGTTGCAGATAGACGAGGATCGTTACAGGGTTTCTGAAAAATCTGCCACAATGTACAATAGTGTTTCAGATGCCCATGAGAAGTGCAAGGAGTTAGACAAGTTGCTTAAAGATCTAACCAAAGAAGCTCAGATTTTGAGCAGAGAGAAAGAAGCAGTAGAGAAACAAAAGAAAGAAGCTATAAAGAAGCGTGCAAAACTTGAGCTTGATAACAAAGACTTGGATGATAAAATTAGAGGAAATATTAGAGCTAAGGTGCATTGACCATTGACTGATGTGTGATTATTGGCCTTTTGGAGGATGCCTAATCTATTAGTGGAAGCCTTTGCTGATATATGACTTTTGTATTCCAGGAGGATGCTGTGATACAACTTGAGCTTTTGGAGAAAGAAATTGTGGAATCCAATGCTGAGCTGACTAGAGTCAAGAAGTTGCATGATTCACAGATCAGGGAAGAGGAGCATTTGACTCGAGGGTATTATTTTGCTCCTTGGTGGATCCTATAGATTCTTGCATCTTCGTTTATTATGTTGTAGATCTTATGGTCTAGCATCATGCTCTCAATTCATAGCAAACTATGTTCTTCCTTTAAATTGACCTTTGAATGATCATGGCTCCTTTTGAATAACCAGAAAGCAACGAGTCAGTCTACGCAGTCTTAAGACAATTCTCTTATTTGGAAAGAAGAGATGTTACCCACATAGTTAATAACTTAATGTCGATCACCTTTTCTATATCCTCCATGTCACCCTACCTTTCTGACACTTAGTTGGTCCTGCTTGTGCAGTGCCTTAGGGAGAACTTAAGTTTCATTAGTGATTCATAGAGCCCAGAGACTGAACCTTTTCATTTATGTCTTAAGCTATTTATTTGTCTTACTTACATGAGTAATTACTTTGAGCATGAAATGCAACAGCAAAGTTTTTCTCTCTATTGATCACAAAGTAGCTCATAATTTCTCCCATGCAATTCATGGAAGCAAGCAATAGGTAAAAGAAGAACTGTTTGGTTATTCAAATAGTTATAAGGTGTGTAATGGATGTGTATTGGACAATAAATCTCTGGTCTTTCCCATCCCATTTGTTCCTTTCTTTTTTCTTTTATTGTTTCTCTTTTTATTTTTCTTAATCTTGACTTACATGCTGTATTAACTCTGATTTCTTCGTTTACTTATTAATGTTACTTGATGTGGTGATTTAATGGGAATGATAACAATTTTTGGATTTTGGCTTGGCAGGATTATGGAGCGTGAAAAGCAGCTTAGCATTCTATATCAGAAACAAGGACGTGCAACACAGTTTCCTAATAAAGCAGCTCGTGACCAGTGGTTAACAAAAGAAATTAGGGACTATGAGCAAGTTTTGTCCTCTAACCTTGTTCAGGTAATTATCCTTGAAAACAAATACAGATTGAATATGTTACTAACATTTGCTGTAGAATTATTCGAAATATATTACTCTTTAGCACAAGGACTTGTATGTCATACCTTGTTGCAAGATTATTTTTGTGGTTGCTATTTCTTTTTCCTTTTGCTTCCATCGAATTAAGTATATATCTTATCTAGATCTGGTCCACCTGAGGGAAAGTAAAACGAGATTAATTCCAGTGTTTTGCTTATGCCAGGAGAAAAAACTTAGGGATGAAATTGAGCAGCTCAACAGAGATATCCAGGCGCAGGATGACTACATTAAGGGGCGGAAAGATGAAGCAGCAAAGTATGAATCTTTAATTTCTGGATATAGACAAAGCTACAACCAG
The DNA here is from genome assembly GCF_028751815.1 of Salvia miltiorrhiza. Taxonomy (NCBI): domain Eukaryota; kingdom Viridiplantae; phylum Streptophyta; class Magnoliopsida; order Lamiales; family Lamiaceae; genus Salvia; species Salvia miltiorrhiza. The sequence goes on along the minus strand of NC_080394.1, from coordinate 5,381,118 downwards.
TATAAAGTGGAGAGAGACAAACTGCATGATGAGCGAAAGTATAAATTTTGTTTTATTCATTTCAGTTGTAAAGTTTAATTGATATGGGCTCTAATCAATTTTGATTTTTATTTAGGACTCTGTGGGGAAGAGAAAGTGAGCAAGCTGCTGAAATTGAAAGACTCAAATCGGATGTTCTTAAAGCAGAGAAAAGCCTTGATCACGCAACTGCTGGTGTGAGTGCTTTACGTCATTACGTTTACATTTTATGAAAAGTATTATTATATGGCCACTCTAGTTGGATATCCCATTATTCTCTTGTCAAACTAGACATATGGTTGGAGATAGGGCTTAATAGTTTCTGGGTTTGGAAATGCTTATCTGAGGTGGACTAGGTTCTTGTTTCAGAAGAGGGCCAGGGGTTGGAGAGAGGAATGCTGGACAGACAACAGTCAGGGGTTGTTTGATGGTGATGATGGAAGATATTAATAACAATATGACAGACATATTTTAACAACATCACCTTTTGCAATGAACTAAATTGTAACAAAATGTTGGAGCTTAAATTGACATACTTTGTTGCCGAAGAATCGGTCCTTGGAAAATTTCTCTAACTAAAAGAAGTGCTGTTCTTTGGCCCTGTTGCGAAGGTATTAAAGAAATAGGCGTTGTTGAAATAAATTGAGGAGTCTGTCCATGACTGCCGGTATAGAATTCATAGAATTAAATCTAGAGTGGCTTTGTGGGATCAAGATCACTATGAGTTTTCCCACTTGTTTGTATCAGATTTGGCTAGAGATTGGACTTTAGGCCTTTAATCTCTTTATTTGGATCCTGCTATGCTTGTAGAGTGGATGTATTGTTAGCTGGATGTGATGTTTCTTACGTTAAATTTGGGAAATCAGATCAAGTGGCCGTGTGGGATCAAAAGCATAAAGAGTTTAGGCACTTGTTCCTATCAGATTTGGCCTTGGATTGAAGTTAGACCTTTTATCTTGTTCGAGTTAGATTTGTATATATGGTACAAATTGGAGAGCAAGTTAGTGCTTTCCTAGTTCAATTAGGACTCTTGTTTCTATCTTTGAATTAGCATGTTATCGAGAGCCAACAGATCTGGGGTTTAAATTTTCAAAAATTGAAATTAGGGTTTGAAGTTTGAAATTGGGTATATATTACTCGGCTCTTGGCTTTCGCAGGATATAAGAAGAGGACTTAATACTGTGAAGAAGATATGTGATCAGCATATGATTGGTGGAGTATATGGTCCTATTATTGAGTTGCTAGAGTGTGATGAAAAATATTTCACAGCTGTTGAAGTTACTGCTGGAAACAGGTGAAGACAATTCTTATAGTAGTTTAAAAGTCTCTTGTCAAATTAACCTACGTCTAACAATTGATATTGGTTTGCATACACTGAAGTATTCCTTTTTGTACAGCTTATTCCATGTGGTGGTTGAAAATGATGATATATCAACCCAAATAATAGGGCACCTCAATTCACAGAAAGGTGGTCGGGTCACATTTGTACCCTTGAACAGGGTGAAAGCTCCACATGTCACATATCCACAGAGCTCTGATGTCATACCACTTTTGAAGAAATTGAATTTCTTAGAGAAATATCGTGCCGCTTTTGGTCAGGTAGGCCTTGTGAAATGTCTCTATTACTTGCATGGCAACCGATTGACACTTGGAATGTATTGAAAATAATACAAATGGATTTATTTACTTTGTATGGAGGGAGTGATATAAGTTTATTTGGGTATCTGGAATAATGATAAGATGATTGTAAATTAAATTGGTTCTGCTTGTCATGAGTGCTCGTCATATTTCTTATAATAGTTGTGCTTACATCACATACATTGTTGCTGAAGGTCTACCATTTATCTTTTTTAGTTTGTTGCATTTGCTGGCATCTGCTTCTTATATCTTCGTCTATTAATGACGGTACTTATGTGTTGTGTTTCCTTTATCAATCTGACAGGTGTTTGCAAAGACTGTAATTTGCAGAGATTTAGATGTTGCTTCAAGAGTTGCTCGTGCTGATGGTTTGGACTGTATAACATTGGAAGGTTGTAACTGAACTCCAACTTGATTGATTTTGCCTTTTATGTTTGGGTCTTGTTTTCATACCTAAGCTCACTCCTTTGTTGCAGGTGATCAAGTAAACAAAAAGGGTGGCATGACTGGTGGGTTTTATGACTATAGGCGTTCCAAACTGAAATTTATGAGCACCATTAGACAGAATATGAAGTCCGTTACGACAAAGGAAGATGAATTGACTAAAATCAGAGACAAACTTCAAGATATCCTTTGGAAAAAAATTCTTTGTTTCAATGATTGGGTTCATCTAATAGTATGTCTTTATTATTGTTACGTTTCTGTTTGCTTGTATGTTTTCCTGTTGACGTTGTAGCAAATACCAAATCTCCTCTTGGTCCTGGTTCACAACTACTTTTGACTTTATATTTGTATATCTATCAGCATTTGGCTGTTGGAATCAGTAATAGGCTTATGTTATAGAACTCTAGCTTATCTGTGCACGTGTTTTCTGTACCTTGTTTGCATGGTATTTCCTACATAAAAATCATGAAGTGCTGAAATTTGTAATGTTATCCAATTACTGCTAGTTCGTGCAACATATCTCGTAAAATAATTCTCCATCAGTGATAAAGTCATTCTTGTTTAAGGATTACAGTGTAGTGAATATTCTATTTCAACCTTTGGCCTTTTGTTTTCACTGAGCACGCCCCACTTACCGACCAGAAAATCAATGAGCTAGTAGCTGAGCAGCAAAAGAATGACGCCAAGATGGCTCATGAAAAATCTACACTTGAACAGCTGAAGCAGGATGTAATGAATGCTGAGAAGCAAAAGCATTCCATCAAGAAGTCACTTGAGAAGAAGGTGAGTCAACCTTGAAAAATGATTAGCTATATGTCAAAAAATGCTAATCCTTCATTTATACAATTACGATTATAATTATAAATTTTTAGTAGTATTATTGTTGTTATTATTTTTTTATTGTTTAGGAGAAGCTCCTTTCCAGTGTACTAAATCAAATAGAGCAGAATAGAGCTAATATTGCTATGAAGAAAGATGAAATGGGAACTGAACTTGTTGACCACTTGACACCAGAAGAAAAAGAGTCCCTCTCTCGATTGAACCCTGAAATAACTAATCTGAAAGAGCAGCTAATTACCTGCAGGAGCAACCGCATGGAGGTTAGATATTTATTTAAGCTTTTCCTGGATGTTTGCCTTGGATTGTTCTCCTTGATGTGTAATTGGCATTGTCAATTGACAGACTGAAACAAGAAAAGCAGAGCTGGAGATGAATCTATCTACTAATCTTGTTAGGCGGAAGGAAGAGTTGGAGGCTGTAATGCTATCTTCAGACACCGACTCATTGCAAGCAGAAGCTGAGTTGAAAAGGCAGGAGCTAATGGATGCCAATTCATCAGTTCATCAACTGACTGAGGAGCTAAAGAGTGGGACTTCCTTTTCATCATTCTCAAACTTCAACTTAAGGTCGGTTCATGTGGCCTCATCTTAACATGGTTATATCTTCTACAGGTGTGACTCAGAGTATAGATGAGAAGAACAGAAAAATGGAAGACATTAAAATTGAAAAGGATAAGCTAAAGGTAATATTGGTTTTTATGTTCTGCTGCTACCATCATAATTTAATGTTCTCTCATCCTAGCCCTTCTCTCTTTTCATGTCTGGTCTATTTTATGTTTCTGAGTTTGTTATTTGTAGCTGCTAAATGTATTCTTTCATTTGTAGAAATTTGAAGACGAGTACCAAACTACTCTCCAAGATGAAGCAAGAGAGCTGGAACAGCTATTGAGTAAGAAAAATATATATATGGCCAAGCAAGAGGAGTACTCAAAGAAAATTCGAGAATTGGGTCCCCTATCATCTGATGCTTTTGAAACGTAATCTTCATATCCGAATTCTACCTTTCCACTAGAATTCTATATACTACTGCATGATCTATTAGAACTACTTGTTGGCTGATTGCTTTTCGAGTTATGCTTCATATGCAAATTTCATGTAGAATTGTCAATTATGTAAACAATGTTTAGGTCGAAACATGCCAAGGATAGCTATATCTATAGCCTTTGATGGTCAGAAATATCTTTACATAAAGGTCAAAATAAAAAATCCCACTTATTGTGCTTGTTAATTCTCCCCATCCCCAATCTTGTTTTGTAAGAATCTAAGGAGTATAGAACTATCAAGGAGCTATGTTCTTGTTGGAACAGCTCTTGGTGCAGGTACTGTTTCAACATGCTTGAATGCACATGTGGAACTTCCTTGGTCATATTTGGCGAACCTAATCTTATTATGTCAAGTACTTGGACACTTCACAGCTCGCTTTATTCTCTTATGAACTGATTTAACTAATGATGATTTTTTTTTTCCACAAAATGTACCAAAAACTGTAATTAATGCATTCTTGATTTGTGATTGGGAAAATCAAATAATTTTGGTTAGGCTACTCTTTAGTTTTGGTGAGAACTTGAGACGATGATCTTTAGTACTGCAATATAATTTTCCGAACCATACTACACAATTAGTAAAAGTTCACTCAATATTCAATGAACACTGAGACAACTGAATCCTGATACAGTATTGGCAGGTAAATTATTGATATAGGTTGGCGAAACTCAGCATTTGTAATATGTATAGATGTATAGATATAGAAGACTCATGTTGGAATTATGAATTTCGCTTATGTGGTGATATATCTATAGCAGGTGGTGATCGATCTTTCCTTTAATTACTAAACACTTTCTTTCCCCACAATTTGAAACTACATATTCAGATTTTTAGATTTTTTCTTCAAAAATCTTGAATTTTGAAGCAAGTTAATCGATCTTCAGAATGCAAGTCATAAGCAATTCTTTTTTTTTGTTTCCTCAATCTTTTGGTGCTACAGGGGCTACAGTTTGATTGAATTCTTACCTACATTATTGGAGTTCTTAGTGATAATTTTGTGTGATGCCCAATCTAGGTACAAAAGGAAGAGTATTAAAGAATTATATAAACTGCTTCACAAGTGTAATGAGCAACTGAAACAATTCAGCCATGTAAACAAAAAGGCGCTCGATCAGTATGTCAATTTCACAGAGCAGAGAGAAGAGCTCCAGAAAAGACAAGCTGAGTTGGATGCTGGTGATGAGGTAAAGTCATTCATCTTAGCATGAAATTTTCCTTTGAAGTCTGGATAGCATATGTGGATGGAATAATTGACTTTTTACTCATCTTTGATAGAAAATCAAAGAACTCATATCTGTTTTGGATATGAGGAAGGATGAATCGATTGAGCGCACATTTAAAGGCGTAGCTAAACACTTTCGAGAAGTATTTTCTGAACTCGTACAAGGAGGTCATGGCTTTTTGGTCATGATGAAGAAAAAGGTTTGTAACTTCATCATCATAGGTAACATTTGTGGACGGCCTTGTCTTGCATTCTGGTCCCCTAAATGATTATGGACGCATAGCACATACCGTGCTATGTTAAGATTGTAAAATGAATTTAACAACTGAAGGTAATATGCAAAGCTAAACAATTATTTAGCAGTATGAGTATTGTCTCTTTAGCCAGAAGAATGGTTGGGAATGAATGGAAGAAAAAAGCTTCATTGCTTTTTAAGACAATATGTTTTTAGTAGATTACTAGGTTTTCAGTACCAATGTTTCTGAAATATGTGAAGATTATTTAGTCAGTTTATTCTTTTTGGCAAATAATTGGTTATATTCAACTATTTATTAATGGCTTTTTTCCTTGGAGTCGTTGGTATTTTTTGTGTGGAATAACCTGAGGAAAATTCTGCTTGTGAAATGGGTTGTATATCTAAAGGTTGCATGGAATTGCTTATAAGTTATTACAGCGGTAAAATATCTTGTCAAAGAATAACTAAAAATGCTTGAGAAATATTTTGTTTACTCAGGTGGAGGGACTGAGAAGATATGAAATCAAAATAGAAAGGAAAATCAATAACTGCAGTTACTCAGTGAGTTTAGGGATGTGTGGAATTTTTAGGCAAGAGGAGCATAAACTGGCTGTAAAGAAACTTTGTAGTGATCTAGCCTTCAACATTTTTATTGCAACACACAAAAATATCAATAAGTACTTATGATACATTAGCAGGACGAGGTATACCTTATGCCGAGGAATGAAAAATCGGGTGAACAACTTGTCTCCTTGCTGTAATTTTGCATCCCTTTAACAATTTTTGTTTCGTATAATATAAGAAGCACTTTAGTTGACATGCGTCACTATCTACTAATAAAGCAAGAAGATTACATTTTCAAATTAGCTAATGATCGCATTTGGTGATGAATGAATAATGATAAGATAGTGTAAGAACTGTTGTAGGAGATAAACATTTTCATAACTAACAATACGAGTTAGAGATCAAAGTGCTAGGTCAATTGAGCTCAAGTGTAAGAATAAGCACTGAGAAAAGTTCTTGATTTTTGTCTCAGTTGAACATCGTGTTCACATCTCTAATTTAGCCTTAAAAAATTGGTAACATGGTGATGGGCCGTTCTTAAATCAAGCACATGGAAATGTCTGTTATACTCATCTTCTTTCTTTTGGTATTATGTTATTTAGCTACAAGAGCTTTTCTGTGTGAAATTGTTATAATTAAGATGGTTTACAGGATATGGAGGATGCTGATAATGATCTAGATGATGATGAACCACGTTCAGTGGAAACTGAGGGCAGGGTTGAGAAATACATTGGCGTCAAAGTGAAGGTTTGTTGTTAATGCCCTGACCCTATGTCATTATCAATCAAGTTTGTTACTATCACTATCCTTGTTATTTGCTACATTAACCGTGGCATGTTTCTTTTAGCTTCCTACTTTGTGCATGGGAATTTCGCAAAAATGCTGCAACCTAGAATCATGAACTTCTAACTGAGCATACTTCATTACTTTAAAACCTCTGTTTTCAGGATGGATGCTTATTAATGCCATTCTAGATCTTGATTTGCATCTACATTTGTATTTTACTTTCCTTGTGGTAGGTTTCTTTTACTGGGCAAGGGGAGACACAGTCGATGAAACAATTATCCGGGGGTCAAAAAACAGTGGTGGCTCTGGCACTAATCTTTGCCATTCAGCGATGTGATCCTGCACCATTTTACCTTTTTGATGAGATAGATGCAGCACTTGACCCCCAGTACCGAACTGCAGTCGGGAGTATCCTTGTTTATGTGCTGGTTCTATTTTCGTACTTCATTGCCATTTTGTCAAAAGATTATTGTTCTCTGAAATAGCTTTTTGGCGTTATATCTGCTTGCATCATAGTTCTGTAAGCTTAGATTATTGATGCAAAACTGGCTCCCTATTCCCATTTCCCTCCGGCCCACTTGACTTGGCTTGTTTTCTTTTTAGCTAATCAATTTACACTTAAATATGGTCCCACACACCTTACACTATAATCTTACTCAAATAGCCATGCTGAAAAGAAATAGGCCAAGCCAGCTAGGACGGAAGGAGGAGTAATATTTTGTCATCTTGTGCTACAACTGGTGGATCCTTAACTTGTTTGTGATAGATATGGTCCGTCGTCTGGCAGACATGGCCAACACTCAGTTTATTAATACAACATTTCGCCAAGAGCTAGTGAAAGTTGCTGACAAGATATACGGCGTGACACACAAAAACAGAGTCAGCCGTGTCAATGTGGTCACCAAAGAAGATGCTTTAGATTTTATTGACAACGATCAGTCCCACAACGAGGTTAGCATTTCTTTATACAGTAAAAACTCAACTATGAGTGAGAAATTGATAAGTGGTTGATAATTTCCTTGTGATAATTGCAGTGAGATGGGAAAACTTTCATGGCAAGCAGCGTAGAATGAGGACGGAGCTTTGTAATTCGATGACTTCGTGGTAGGTAGACAACTGATAGGTTACTCGTGTATGTTATAGTTTGTGTATAAAGCTTGATTAATTAGATGCTGATGTATTTTATGTGATGAAACCTGGTATGTAATTACACAGTTTATTCTCTCCACATGTGGAAAGCATTATATGCTTAAACTTTGTATGCGAATTTCGCTAGCTTATTTTAAAGAGCTTATAAGTTGTCAAAGTGTTTGGATAATTGAGCTTATAAGTTAGAGAGAGAATATTTTTCTGCTAGAGGAAAAATCGAAGAGAAATGAATTTCGATGATATATAATGAAAATAATAAATTATAGTTGAAAAATATTTGTAAAATGATTGTTGCGTATGAACCTTTATTGCTCATTTTTGGGCCAGCTTTTCAGTATTTGAGCATCTCTTATGATAAATAAGATGAATCCAAATATCATCATCTTCAAATCTAATCATACATGAATCTGTTCAAAATTAATACTCCCTCCGTCCCAATAATCTTGTCCCACTTTCCTTTTTGGGTTGTCCCAATAATCTTGTCCCATTTCCTTTTTAGGAAAATTTTAAGGCTTGATTAATTAATTAAACATCATCCTAATTAACCCACTAAAACAAATCCTCCCCTCATCCTCTCGATTTTTCACCCTCTCTATTTCTCACACACACCAGCGGTCCAGCACAGATGGGAAGAGAAGAAGAAGATCAGTCAGCCTCTTTCTTCCACAAAATTCCGTCACCGTCCTCTCCGGCGGCGTCAGCCGCGCCTGAATCCGGTGAGCCGTGCCCCCTTTTCTCCTCGTCTGGTTCTTTCTCTCCCTTCACCCTTCTCAAATTCTCAATTCAGCTACCCTCTTCTGCAAATTTCGAGCCCTAGCTCTCCACCCAGAAATCAACCACCGCCGCGGCTCCTCTTTCCGGCGACGCCAGCGCCTCTCATCTCGCACCACTTCCCCCGCCTGTCACTCCTCTTGCGCCATAGCCGCCGCCCTACCGCTTCCGCCCGTTGGCTGCCTCCCCTCTCCTCCTCTATTTTTTTTCGAAAACTAGGGCTTTTTTTCTTCATCCCTCTCCTTTGTTTCTCTCAACAATTAAAAGATTCTATTTTTGATTTTTGTTGTTATTTGTGGATCTCTATGTTTCTGTGGTGGTGTTTCTCTGTGGTGGGCTCGAACGAAGGCAAGTAGTAGACTGGAGATTTGAGGTTCGGCGGCGGCGGCGGCGGCTTTCTGGTCGTTCGGGCATGGGAGATTTGGGGTGTTAGGGGTGACAGTGGCTTCTCACTGCTGTCGACCAGAGATTCAGAAAGAATCGGAGAATGAGGGAGACAGAGGGTGAATGGTGGACGGATGGAGAGAAGCGGCGATGCGGCTGATGGCCGTGCCGACGCCGGGGAAGGAGGCGGCGCAGGTGTGGCTCCACCTACGGTTGTCGGAGGTGATGAGGAAGAACCAAGGATAATTAAGCTAACTTAATTTCTTCTTAAAATGTGGGGCCTTCTAGTTTACCATACTAATTTCACACTTCTTAATCTCCGTGCCCAAAAGAAAGGGGACAACATTACTGGGACGGAGGGAGTATTGATTTTTAAATAGGACAATCTTCAAGATTATGATGTTATTTTTTAAACTAGAACAATTATTTTATATATATATACATACACATATACTATTACATTATGTTATTTTAGTGAAATTATATTTTTCGTGAGAATTATTATAATTAATACACTCATTAAAATTAATGCACTCAGAAAAAAAAAATGATTCCTCTAAAATTTAAACTCAGACATCTATCGTAAATCATGATTCTCGATTATTATTTTATTTAGTAATTAATAATTATTATTTGAATCTCTCCCTGTATATGTATATTTGTGCTATTTTTGGTATGCTCCTTTTTTAAAAATTGAGACATAGTATTAATTATGCAAACATATGTTGATACCCTTTCCAAGAGTATTTTTTTAGTACTATTACTCAAAAGTTGAGTGCTGAACCTGTTCCGCTAAACCTCAGTAGGGTTTTGAAGCTTCGATAGCAATTCCATGGCGTCTTCTCTCTCTAGAAAACTGTCCGCTGCCATTCTCTCAAGGCACACGCCACTCTCTTCACTATCAAACACATCTCTCTCTTTCTGCACCAAAAGTCTCTCCTCCCCAGATTCCGATTCCGAGTCAGGCTCACCCCATCCCACCCCCGATTCCCCCCCTCCTAACCAGCAGCGCGCTAACGCCGATCGACCCCTCGAAGACGGTTTGGACCTCGGCATTTACAAGGCGATATTGGTGGGGCAGGTCGGGCAGGCGCCGATTCAGAAGCGCCTGCGGAGCGGGAAAACTGTAACCCTAATCTCACTCGGAACGGGCGGCATCCGCAACAATCGGAGGCCGTTGGACAACGAGGATCCGCGTGATTACGCCAATCGCTGCGCGGTGCAGTGGCACAGGGTCTCCGTTTATCCGGAGAGATTGGGCGAGCTCGCCGCGAAGAATCTTGCCCCCGGTTCTACATTGTACGTGGAAGGGAGCCTCGAGACTAAAATATTCAATGATCCGATCACTGGCCTTGTCCGTCGAATCAGAGAGGTTGCTGTGCGTCGCAATGGGAGAATTTTGGTTCTGGGAAACGGTGGTGAAGCTGCGCAGTTTTCAAGGACTGATATGGCTGGCGTTGGATATTACTGAGGTGCTTTTCTTTACTTTGCTTGTCTAGAATGCTTATGTGATCTGATCGCAATGCTTTAGGAAGTAGAGGAATTAGTAGTTGGATTTGGTGTTGGCCATGAACTGCCCTTTTATTTATCTTTATGCCATAATGTTCATGTATGTGGTATTTGTCCGTTTTTCAAGTTCCACAATACAGTGCTACGGTACATTTGAAGAATTTGTCGATTTTTGTTCGCCTAGTTTGTTCTTGATTATATTGGTTGTTACCTTGATCTCAATATTATTATCCTGAGAATGTGATAACTATTAGTGCTATGCATATCTCGGAAATTGAATTTCCTGGGCTACAACTCAGAGGCAGCGCCTTTTGTATGAGTTATGCATATTGTGAATGTGTTCTGATGCAGAGGATTGCATTTACTGCATTGATGCTAGTTATACTAAGTAAGTATTACTAAAGATTTAGGTCCCTTGCCTATGATTAGTCGTCAAAGCAAATCCGAATGGGAACAGAGGATCATAATGTGGATCACCTGCATTCATGGGGAGCTGGTTGACTGATTTGAACCAAGTCCTAGGAAGTTTTCCAGTGAAACCATATTGACCAAATAGGACATCAGCTACACCTTGGCCTTCTGTTCCTGGCAGCCATGCTGCCACAAGTGCGTCTATCTTGTCAAGGTAGGGCTTAATTGTAACCGGACGTCCAGATATGACCACAACCCCGCAGACATTGCTGATAGCACTTGGACCTGGTTCAATTATAGTTAGATTTTTGCTATCTCCATATTCCTCAGCATATGGCACCTCACCCACAACACATATGGTAGGGTTTTCAATGTGGACAACTTGAGTAGAAGGGTCTACTGTCTTTCTGATAGGATTTAAGACTGTAGTTCCTGAAAATGCAGATAAACGAGAAATCAGCTACATTTACTACTTTCAGTACAACTTTGTTATTTGTAAAGATGTTCTTTGCTGAAGGCTATATTGCTGTTTTGGTAAGGAAAGCTATGCATATTAGAAAGAGTGGAAATTCATCTAATCTGTGGAAAACTAGTTTGAATTTCATTGAGGGTATTGAAGCTATACCAAGTATGAGATAATTGCCTTTGACACCCGGCCCTGCCATTTAACTGTCCAGCCTCCACATTGATATCCAAGATTATCTGCATGAGTTCCTGCAACTAGTACTTTGTGGGCATCCTTTTTAAGGGGGAGCAAGGGCTGATTTGCAGATTTACCATTTTTCAGAAGCACTAGTGACCTCCTCACTGCTTCCCGATGATTCTTTCCAAAGAGTAGAATTGCGATGACAGTAGACAGTTGCAGGAAGGTTTATGAGTAAATTTGTGAGATGGTATACCTGGCTCTGCCAAGTTGGTCTACCAAGCTAAGATCGGCCAAAGGGTTTTCAAAGAGACTAATGTTGTTCTTCACTTGGTAGGTCAGATCGTCCATGAATTCTGTAAATAGTATATTAGATTAGATAGAAGGATGACCAGAAATTTGAGGAAACCTGGTTAGCATGCATTTTCTTGATAGGGATTCCCAGAAACAGCGCCATTTTCACCAAATCTTCACTTTCACATTCTACTTTTCACTACCTAATGCATATTCGATTTTCCTACTTTCTCATGAGAGAGCCTTTTCTATAACTTGGAGCCAAACAAGTTTGTACTCGTCAGTCTGTCACATGTTTTTAAGAAATTGGTTGAGCGTGGGTGAGTGAGATAAAGGGTCTCATTTTTATTGTGAGATATATCTATGTAAAATTACTCATTGAATCGAATAATTTTTTTACATAACTATGTAAAATTACTCATTTACTTTACATTTTTCATACATTATAATTTATTAAATAACAAACTACTGATTTAATTTTAAAATATAAATTACAATTTATTTAATTCGGTAAAAAAAAATTATGTAAAATAGATGTCATAGATAAAATTAGCTCTAATAGATAAGAAAAAAAAATCAAAAAAGGTATGTTCCTCAAAAAAAAATAAAAAAAAATCAGAAAAGGTACATGAACAAAAATTCCTATTATTCAATAACCCATTATAGGAATCAACAACCTTAATATGATAATTGTGAACTCTTAATTGAATTATTATTTCTAAATTAAAAGCAAAACTGTTACTAAATAAGCAACACATATTTAAAAAATTAATTAGATTTAACCCAAAAAAATATGGAAGAAATAAAAAAGAAAAGATCGATAATTTCCCAAATTAAAATTACATGAATTAAATAAACTAAACGAATAGCCCAAAAACAAAATTACATAGTTGGTAGCGCCGCTTCTTTCTTCTCTCTCTTCTCACTCTCGTCTCCTCTCTCTCTTGCAGTCTTGGCAGCGCCGCTTTCTGTCTCTCTCACTCACTCTCTCTCTCTCGTCTCCGGCCTCTCCGTGCCGCCGCCCTCGCCGGCTTGCTCAACCCTCTCGTCTTCCAGTTTCTCTCATTTCCTCTTTCAGTGCGCCGCCGCCCTCCCAGACTCTCCCAGTCTTCCTCGTCGCCCCGCCTCCTCCGTCCCTGACGCCTGCGTTCGCAGCAGCAGCAGTAGCTTCTGTCCAACAGGTAAAGCCAAAAACAAAGGATTCCGCTTCTTCTTCACAATAGCTTTTTATTCAACGTTTGTTTCTCTTCAATCCGCTGTCGTGAGATTTGCAAGTTTGTCTATTTTTGTGAAGGTAGAATAATAGATCTGAAAAACTGCTTTGAAGAAATTTTTGAATTGAACATGTATTTATAGCCATTATCTTCATCTAGAAAAGAGTGATTAACTTATGTGTATTAACTGCAAGTTTTAGCAATACCCAATAGTTATTTATGCATTACAGATTTCCAACAGATATATTGCTGCACTCTATTGGCGGGAAAATGGCTAAGTATGGATGCATTTGGCTTTTATTTATATATAGATATATAGATAACAAAATCCTGGGTTTATCTAGGGTTCGTCTTTGAGAGTTGGGACCTCCCAAAATTACACCAACACTGCACAAAAGAAAAATCCCCAAAAAGGCGAGGATGTTATACATAATTGGATTAGGGTTAGGAGATGAGAAAGACATCACACTAAGAGGGCTCGAGGCAATCAAGAAATGCAGTAAAGTTTATATGGAGGCCTACACTTCTCTCCTCTCCTTCGGCATCACCTCCGATGGCCTCTCGAAATTGGTGGGCCTTTGTTAATTTCTCCTTTTGTTTATCTTTTCAATTTTTTTGTGTTAATTGTGCAAGAAAGTTTGGATCTTTATGAATGTTTGCAGGAAAAGGTTTATGGGAGACCTATAATTGTCTCAGACAGGGAAATGGTTGAGGAGAAGGCAGATGACATGCTGTTAGAAGCTCAGGTTTCTGATGTGGCATTTCTGGTCGTTGGAGACCCTTTTGGGTATTTTATTTATTTTCCATATCTCCAATTTCTGATTGTATACTAATTTAGATTATATAGTTGGATAATATATGCTGGTTTTTAATTGTGTTGATAGATTGTGTAGTTTGGGTTAGAAGGAAAGGGTGATGGAGGTTTAGCTGCAACTATAGTTGTTTGTCATTGGCTGATGATTATGTTTGAGCATTTTTGAGTTCATTGGGGCATTTTTGCATTGGTTTCAATTGTTATGGGCATTGTTTGCAGAGCAACGACACATTCTGATCTCGTTGTCCGGGCAAAGAAGTTGGGAGTGGATATTAAGGTTGTGCACAATGCCTCAGTTATGAATGCCATTGGTGTTTGTGGCTTGCAGCTATATCGTTATGGAGAGACGATCTCAATCCCGTTTTTCACTGAAACTTGGAAGCCTGATAGCTTTTACGATAAGATTAAAAGAAATCGGGAACTTGGATTGCATACCCTTTGCCTTTTAGGTAATGTTGATATTTTGCTGCTGCTTAGATCATTAGAGACTTGTAAGATATCCTAAAATGTGCACTGATTGCATATGTTGCAATTTGCAGATATAAAGGTGAAGGAGCCTTCACTAGAGTCACTATGCAGGTTAGCTATTGATATGTGTTCTCGTGTAAACCTTAACATTGTCATTAGTTTGGAATTTATAGTATAACTTTTTGACTGTATGGCATTTCAGAGGTAAAAAGGTTTACGAGCCACCAAGGTTTATGACGATAAACACAGCAATAGAACAGCTCTTGGAGGTGGTGCAGAACCACCACGATTCAGGTAGTATGAATGTGCATTTCAGCGTGTTTGGATTTTTCGTATTTTCATGAGTAGACGTATAAGTGATCAGTTTCATTAGCTTGATATAAACTGCCCAATTTGGAACCAAGTGTTTATTTGATTTTGTTGTGAGGAGGTGCGTGATCAGATGTCAAAGTGGTGTATTACTTGATACTTTGTAGATAATTGTTGAGTTGAGAACTCCTAGTGACATTTTGATGCTCAACTAGATTATAAATTTGACATATTATAAACTGATGCAAATGTTTGGGGTGGGTGATATTGACACTAGTTTATTTCTAGTCTCTTTCACTGGTTTTATACATTAGACTAAAAGAAAAGCAATCATATTCACATTAGTGAAATATGCTTCTTGTGATCATCTCAGAAAGTTGGGTTATTTAATTTGAACTAATTGACGTGTTGTTGTAAATGCCCTTTTCATATTTCAGCTTACAACGAAGACACGACGTGTGTTGGATTGGCGCGGGTGGGTTGTGAAGATCAGATGATAGTTGCAGGTTCCATGAAGCAGCTCTTGACGATAGACTTTGGCCCCCCTTTGCATTGCCTTGTGATTGTGGGTGATACTCACCCTGTAGAACAAGAGATGCTCCACTTTTATCAAATCAACAATAGTTGAAAGTAGCTTTTTTTTTAGGATTGTATGATGGGTCAATTTTGTTATATAATTCAAAATGTGAATTCAATTTTTGTTGGAAATCTCTTATCATTCAGTACTAACAATATAGAATGTGATTATCAACATTAAGGGCCTGTTTGATATGGGTTTATAGGTAGGATAAATTAAATTAATACAGATTAGTGTGATGTTTGATATCATGTGTAGTTAATATGGTCAACTCTTACTTAATCCTAATTTTCCATGCTATTTTGTGGGATTAACTCATACTAATAATCCGCCCACCCCCCCTCGAATAAATTTAATACTGAGAAGTTGGATAAAAATTCTGCTACCCTTTCTCACGCATATCGATACAAATGCCCAAGTAATGGTGGACACGCGTGATATTTTTAAAATTATGTGAGGATAGTTTTGGTATTAAATAATATAATCCAACATAATCCTATAGATATCAAACATAATATAGGATTAAGTAGCCATGATATCAAACACCCATGAAATAATATAAATCCACACTAATCCACACTAATTTCTCAAGATAATTTTAAAATCGGATGTTCAAACTATAGGGAAGCTTTAGCTCCAACGCACTAACACAGACTTAGTTGTTCATGGCTTGACGTCTGACGACAAAATGGACAATCCGAAAGCTTAATTCAACAATGATTTTTCAAAATTTCTCAATCAATTTTGGATTAAACATTAAATGAATATTCAACGTCTAAAATCTCAGCTCCAAACATGTGCTATAAGCCTATAAGTTAAAAGAATACTCCATCCGTTCCAAACGAAATGGCCTATTTCTTTTCGGCACGTAGATTAAGAAATGTGTATAAAGTGAAATGGCCTATTTCTTTTCGGCACGTAGATTAAGAAATGTGTATAAAGTAGATAAAGTGGGTTGGTGGAAATTATTTAAATATTAAGTGTAGAGAGAGAGTGTATTGCCAAAAAAGGAAACAAGACATTTCGTTTGGGACAGCCCAAAAAGGAAAACAGGACATTTCGTTTGGGACGGAGGGAGTATAATTTACTACAATTATGGCCCCCATATTGAGATTTAATTTGTAATTATCTCTATTGCATTTTTATTTCTCCCACACCATCATTACATATTTACATTGGCGTGTATAAAAGAAGATAATTATTACTATATCATTTTAAAGACATGAATATTGTAGCTAGGGATGTTGGTTGATCAAATTAATAAAGAAAGAAAAAAGAATTACCAATGAAATATTTGTTTTCTTCCCAATCTTTTCTTCAAGGCTCATTCTCTTCATCAAGTCTTTGATTCTTGCAATCAATGGCTGTTTTGGGTCTTTGTATTTCACACATTCTTTTTCTGCTGTTGCTTCTGTAACTACTAGCACCAATACCACCATTCTCATCATCTTCATACCGATCATTACCTTTGTTGTTGTTGCTGTAAACTTCTTTACCCTCACCTCTGCAACACAACCTATATTCAACAAATAATGTGTAATAAATTGTGTCTGGAAAAGAGAATAAATCAAGTAATACCTCAAGTTGCACTCAAGAGTGTAGAGAGAAATATGGAAGATATTTATGTTGTGTCAGTGAACAGTCATGCATTCTTGGGGGTTAGATTTTGTTAAGTGTGTTGTTTCTTGCTTTCAATCATCATTAAACTGCACATTTACATTTTGCAATTATGAATTGCCAAAGATAATTCTTATCCTAGGATTCCCAATTCCTTATCATTTAGATTTTTACCTAATCATGTACATTTTTTTTATACTAACACTACCTCTACAAATTATATCTTTATTCCACTTACAACAACTTTATTAAAATTCGTTACGAGAGTTCAAGAGTTC
Source organism: Salvia miltiorrhiza (assembly GCF_028751815.1). Lineage (NCBI taxonomy): Eukaryota > Viridiplantae > Streptophyta > Magnoliopsida > Lamiales > Lamiaceae > Salvia > Salvia miltiorrhiza. The sequence goes on along the minus strand of NC_080394.1, from coordinate 5,363,890 downwards.
GAGAATTTGAGAATTTTTTGCAGTAATTCCAGTAACTTTGTGTGTTAAAATCTTTGGATATTTATAGGACTATCAACTACAATTTACATATTTTAACAGTCCACTCTATTATATTAGTGGAAATTTTGGGCTTACAATTTCCTAGTGACTATGAACTACAATCAACCTGTATTCAAGATTCACACAACGCGAACATATTGAAACTAGCGCGCATCACACATTATTCATCAACATATTTACCTATAGAAGCTGATGACGACGACGAGGCCAGACGAAGCAATGGCGACGCAGCTTCATGAAGGAGCAAGCAAGTTGCGCAAGTAGGCCTCGACATAATCGAGGCCGCAGTATTGCTTAACGACGGGCAAAGTAGCCGGAACATCGAGTTGGAAATCGGAATCAGTCCCTTGCGTGGCTCCCCAAGCTTTGAGCTGTTTTCTAGCCTCAACCACAGCTGCTCTTGTAGCACAGTACACAGAAACTGCCAGAAGCAAAGGAGGTTCGCCACTAGCTGCACGCAGCCAAGATACATATATGCATTATGATTTATGTGACAACAACACACAAAGCCATCGCTATTAAAATTCAAATACTACATTACCCTTAGACGAGAGCACGCGGCCTGGGTGACGTCCGCTGTTGAGCACCTCAGCATTGAACTGCTTGGGAATGTTGTCGAGGCTCGGGATCTTGTAAGTCCAAGTGCTGTTTGTAGTGACTAGTCCCTCTTCATTAGTCAAGTATTCTTCAAGCATGAAAAAACCCACTCCTTGAATGAAAGATCCTTCAATCTGTATATATATATATGTACCAAATTCATATAGATAGGATGAATTGCATTTATCTACATAAGTTAATGACACCACTTTCTCACCTGTCCCAAATCAACAGCAGGGTTCAAGCTCTGCCCACAATCGTAGATGATATCTGTTCTCAGTATAGATTTTTCGCCTGTGAGGACGCATATCTCCACCTGCAACCAAAACAAACTCGTTTGAATCATGACCAAGTTAGTAATTTTTCATATTTACTTGATATATAGCTCAGTTGATTAGAGTTTGTGCACGCAACCAGCAAACGTTACCTCGCTTACTGCAGCACCGTAGTTCAAGTATTTTGTAGAACTAGGCTCAGGAACAAAGTAGGAATTTGCTGCCAAATTTATAGACTGATTACGTGCCTGCAAAATTCAGATCACAACACATTATCAATATTTGGATGGAAAATGTTGGCAAAAACTGAGGGAATAACAGACCTCAAGAATCAGATCATTCCATTGGACTGAACCCTGTTGCTCTTGCAGCGATGTGGCAAGAGGGCTTAACCTTTCAACTAAAACATTACAGCATTCGATCACAGCTGCGCAGCATGCTTCAGACGTGGTACTTCCGGCAGTTAAGCCTCCTTGTACTAGGCTCAACGTGTCTGACTGTACAACTCGAACTTTTTCAAGTAGGTCGTCCGTTCCATCACATTGGATCAAGCCGAGAGCATAGGCAGTCGCTTGTTTAACCTTTGTCCAAAGCCCTTGCCCCATCTCTATGCCTCCAACTTCTACAACGACAGATCCATCATTAAGGATGCTTACTTTCCCCGGGAACCCACTCACTACCACTTCATACACAACCGGCACGCAAGAAATGCCTCTTTTGCGCCACATGTTAGAACGATTAAACTGCTGTACCGATGCAATCCTCTCCATATAGCACGATGATTTAACCAACTGATCCCAAATACGAGGCAGAGTGTACTCCGAGAAGTCCCCAGCAGCATCAGCATAGAACAGTTGCAGGCTCTCGTGTGTGTGAAAATTGATTTCTCTGACTGAGAAGGGCTCCATTGACAGCACAGACGCGACGCGCTCTATTATAGCTTCAGCGATGAAACTCCCCTGCACGTCGCCTGGGGCCCGCACCATTGATTTGCTGGTATTGTTGGTCTTGCATAGTTTTATGTCGAAAGAGAGAGCTCCCCAGTTGTACTTTTTCACTCCTGCAACTATCATGTGTGGGATGAAGGGGCTGAAGTCTATAAAGAAGCCTGCATCAATAAGTATGTCGAGGTGAAGTGCTGTCATCTTGCCATTGGACTTGAATCCAACGCTGTAGGTTATCTTCATAGGATGTCTCCCACCTGCGATTATCATGTCAGTGTTTCGATCTATATAGCTTCTGACTGGTCGCCGTAGTTTTTGAGCTGCAAGTGCACATGCTGTAGCTACCTGAAAACACAACATTCATGAGAGATAGACAGACAAGAGAGGGATCAATGATCACACTCACCTTCATTGCTCGTTGACACTTTCCACCGAAGCCTCCACCTAGTCGTCTTGTAATAACACGAACATTGTGCTCGGGGACACCAAGACATCGTGCAATGGAAATTTGAGTAAACTCAGGGGATTGGACTGCACTATAGACCACCATGCAGTTGTCTTCATCTGGGATCGCAAGCGCTGTTTGCGTCTCCATGTAGAAGTAGTATTGAGAACCAAGTATGATCTGAATGTCAAGATCAGCAAATAATGACAGAACTATGATGAGTATGCAGTAGATTTGTCTTACAGTTTAAGTTGATGAATTTTCAAATTGTGAGAGTTAGAAAAGCACTTTTAGCTTATGACAACATGTCTAACTATGGTGACTTAAGATTTTTCATTTAGAATAAACAACAACAAAAATGAGCAATTGATAGTACCTCTGCAGAGAGAATCTTGTGATCAGCTTCAGCCATTCCTTTGGAGAAATCACCAATCACTTCCGTCTTTAAGTAAGGTTCGTAACGAGGAGGAGGAGGATCGAAGAAACTTGAGTTTTCGACAGCATCTTCAACGGTCAAGATTGGTGGATCTAAGCCTTCTGTCTCATAATCCACTTGAGCCATTCTTGCAGCAAGGTTGGCTTCCTTTTGTCTATCTGCAACCTAAAGAATATAACAAGGCAAAGTCAGAGAAACATCTGGTTACAATTAGTACAAATAACCAAACTTCTAATATACGAGAAGTTCCAAATACCACAAATGCGATTATATCACCAGCAAACCCGGTCGTATCACCAGCAAACAAATATTCAGATCCACAGAAGGCCGTGGCTCCTATATTTTCTCCTCCTTCGGGGATGTCTTTGGCAGAGATAACATCAACAATTCCACTCGGTTTTGGGACACTCTCGAAGGAGACACCCTTCACTCGAGCTAGAGGCTTCGTGCTACAAATAAGTGCTCCGTGCAGACAATGTGGAGGCGAAGGAATGTCATCGACATACACAGCTTCACCTGCATATTCATTCGTATAAACAACAAGACGAACAGATTTAACAAAACGCCGTTTAGTCCAAAAGCATACACACGAAAAAGATCAGAACAAACCAGAAGCTTGGATGACAGCTCCAGCTTTGGGGATAGGCTCACCAACAGGATAGTAATCACTAGACTCAACAGACTGTTTTGCAGATGAGACCAATGCAGCTACCTCCGACAGTGAGCCACCAAATGTGGGAGAAGAAACATCAACAAACGTAGTGAGAAACGAAAACAAGAAACTCGCTGCTAAGCTCTTCCTGTAAGCAGGATACGACGTTCCATCTTCAGGTTCAACAGCACGTTTCACCAATGTAAGTGCTTCATACAAAACTTCAACAGTTAGTGTTTTCCCTGCCAGATACTCCTCCACTTCCCTAGCCCTCGTCGCGTGGTCTATCCCATAAGCGCCAAAAGCCAGCCGAGCATAGTTCACAACACCACCACCACCCTCTTTAAAGCTAACATCAGCCAAGAAAGCAGCATTCAAGTATGGCAATGCATTCCCAAGCGGCCTTGGTGCAGCTCGGTAGGTCTCAAACCCCAATCTCGAATCACTCGCACTACAATCCAAGAAAGGAATGTGGACACTCAGGAGCACGTCTTCGGGGGCGAGAGGTGGGCCGTGCAAGAACTCATCCATCGTGATTCTTTCCCGTGCACGGCCTCTCAAAAGAGCTAGAGTCGAGCCCACAGCAAGAAGCAATGTAGCAATATCTGAAGGGAAAGATCTCCTCTGTGCCATCACCAAATTCCCCCCTATGCTGGCTGAGTTCCTGATGAAAATGGAAGCAACCCTCTCCATATGCTCAGCTATCTTCTCCAAGACTAAGCTGGATTTCCCTTCCTCCTTGAGATACGATATAACTCTTGAAATCGGAAAAGCTGCTCCGAATTCAACCCCGGAGGCATCCCTTGTCACCATTGAGAGCTCCGGAATGTACCTAAGATCAATGTATCTGTCATACTTTTCTGTCTCTTTGTAATACCCCGTCCCCGTGTTCCCGACAACTAGCTTGACGGAGGCGCCATCTCCGGTGATCAACAAGCTGCCGAGCTCCTCCAGACTAACCGGAGTGAACCAAGAAAGCCTCTCAGAGTTCAAAATCGACTCACATTCCTCTCGACATTGTTGCACATATGGACAAACATCCTCTTCTGGATTGTACGGTGGCAATTTACTAACCCTAGCTTCGCCCCTTTTCCAGAAAGAGTTGATCCCCAAATCCTCGAGATCTACATCGGCGGCGAAGCTCTTGCAGGCGTCGGCAATGGGGCGGTAGCCGGTGCATCGGCAGAGGTTTCCTGTTATAGCCGTTTGGGCTTGAGAGAGCGTGAGGCTGGAGAATCCGCGGGGGGGCTGCGGCGGCGCGTGAGGAGGAGTTGCGTCGGCGTCGGCGAGCGCTGAGAAAAACGACATGCAGAATCCGGGAGTGCAGAAGCCGCATTGAGAGGCGTGGAATCCGGCAAACCTTTGCTGGATTGGGTGGAAGCCGTCTTTGCTATTTCCGAGGCCTTCGCTTGTGGTGATGGAGAAGCCATTGACGCTGCAGACAAGAGTCAGACAAGAACTCACACTGAAAATCTCTCTTTGCTTAAGCACAGGGTTGAATCTCGACACCACCACCACACAAGCTCCACACCCACCTGCAATTTTTTCAATCGAAGAGAGAATTCATAACATTGCTTCAACACAAATGATGAGCTTTCCATTATTGTTCCATATCCCAAAAAAAAAAAAAAAAACTATTGAAACTGTAATTTGTGCATGCAAAATAATTACCATGTTTCCACACGTCATGGAATCAACTTTGTTGAAAATACGTAATTTTTGAAAATCTCGCACCCTGTGATTCAAACGAATGAGATTCAGTGTACCACTCTTTATGTTCCATTTTCAATTTTATTTATTTTCTTATATATTTTTTCTTCAATTTCAACTTTATATGCTTTAGTTTAATTTTGTGACTATTAACTAGAGTTTATTCTATCAATTTAGGGTATATAATTATTTTTTATCATTTAATTTCACTTTTATTAGTTAATAATAGGTTGATAAATTCAAAATCATGGTATATACTTTTTAAAAAATTTAATTTTTAAAATAAAAATTAAATATAATTCATAGTATCATAATAAATTTTATTTTTATAAAAAAATATTTTTAAAATAATAGATATATGAATAGGACACAGTGGCACACATAAAATTGTGGGATGCTGGATCTCATCTGATTGAAACCCCTAACAAAAATATTTGTTCATTAAAATTATTGATTTGTTCAACATTTTTAAATTTGGCGAAAAAAAAATAATTTCTCCATATAACCTAACACTCTCTCTCTCTCTCTCTCTCTCTCTATATATATATATATATATATATATATATATTAATTCATTAAATATACATTAAAATTCTATATGATTTCCTCTTTTATCTTTTTCTACATATTTAAAAGAATATATCAATTTATTAGATTTACATAAAAATTCTATCTAATTCCATTTTCCATCGCTACATCAAAAAATATGTTTGTGGTTTCGTTTCACTAATTTTATCTTTCATTGCTACATTAATTAAAGTGTATCTTCAGTTTTATATTAACCATAAAAATAAATAAATAAAAAAATAATTATTATTAATTACTGCTCTCGTCCATGAAAATAGGTCTTAAGGAAGAGCGGCAGAAGTTTCAAGTGGACAAGGGGACCCATAAATTTCGAAAAAAAAAAAAAAAGGTACAGAAAATTATTAGTAAGAGAAAGGTCCACACAAATTAGCATGCGATGGGTCCATGAATCATAAATAAAGGATTAGGACATGAGATTATGACTTACTTTCGTCCGTCGACGGAGGGAATACTATCATGAAATTTATTACAAGTATTTAACTCTAATACTCTGTTCATTAATTCAAGGCTTTTTTTTTCTTTTTGGTCCGTCCATCAACTCAAGACCTATCTATTTTTAATAAGTTTTTTTTTCATATTTTAATTGGTGGATCTTAATAAACAATACAGTTTTTCTCCACTCAACTAATAAATAATACATTTTGTGGGTCCATTTCTCCACTCAACTAATAAATAATACATTTTGTGGGTCCATTTCTCCACTCAACCAATAAACAATATATTTAGCGGGTCCCCTTTCTCCACTCAACTAATAAAAATACATTTTTTTTCTTAAAATCTGTCTCGTAGGTCTTGAATTGGAAGACAGAGGGAGTAATTGATTAATGTAAAGTTCATTGATTATGCGTAATGCATACTCTCTGGTAGTAAGGTAAATATATTTTCAAAGAAACATTAAATATATTATCTTAACATGCGAGAAAAATAAAAGTGAATTATCATGAGACGGAGAGAGTAATCAGGATTACGAAACGATGAATGGAGTACGGTATACCTTCGCCGCAGCCGAGCTTGAGGCTCTTGAAAGGGGAAATATCTTACCTACACTTTGGGCAATACACTTCTACGTTGGGATCATGACAAGTGGAAGGTTTTAATTGGTTTTAATTGATGACTTTTCTAAGCTCCAAAACAATATAATGTTGACCCCTTAAAAATGTTTTATTGCATAAAATCCCCACTTACTTTGCACAAAAATCAGAATAACTCTGTAATATTTCATGCACCCCGCGCTTCGCTAAAAATGGTATCAGAGCGGGTTTTTATAGAGGAATTATATAATTTTTAATTTATTTATGATATACCCATGTGGGAGGAGACTCCATTAAAGTTTATGGATCCGGACGAGTGTCCGAGATGTGTACACTACAGGAACTCTCTCCAGAACCTGGAGATAGAAACTAGTCACTTTTTAAGTGATCTCAGGTGGAACAATCGAGTCCTCGTTACCAACATACGACGAGGAGGAGACATCGAGTTTATTCGCGAGGTCATCGCGAGTATCCAATTTTATCATGAACATCTCATGATAATGGCCACGGCCAGAGCAAGGATTGAACGGAACATGGAGGAGGCCCATCAGTCACACGATTGATGGAACAAAAGGACAAGGCGGGAGTAGCTTATCCGAGCTACTACAAGATCGAGCCAGACTCTTCCGACAACGTCAACTTGCGGGAGATTCAGAAAACGGTGGAATATTATGGCAACAAGCTGTATGAACTACCGATGGAGATAAGCAGAATATCACTCAAACAAGAGGAAATCCTTACCCTCTTGCGTGATATCCAGAAAAGAATGGAGGAGATCGAAAGGCGAAAACCATGTTCCGGAAAAATTCGGAATCAATGGTCCAAAGACCCGACGTCTACATCTCTATTCGATGCAAAGCCCAAGGAGTTGCAGCCGGAGGACATAATCCGAATCATGAAAGGCAAATATCATGAATAGCCTTGATAGAATCGGATTAGAAGATCTACAAGAGTTAGCAGAATCTTTTGCTAACCTCAATATGGTTGATCTAAAGATGAACCAAGGAGATGAAGGCCCCAAAATTGAGCCTCAAGGAGAAGAATCGTCAGGAAAAGGGTCAGCCCAAGACGATGCAAGCCAGTTCCAGCGAACCCGACGACGGAGACCTCAGATGCAGAATACTCCGGTTGGAAAGGTCACACTGGAACCAGTCCATCCATATGGATTGATCCTCAACCTTGACGAAGCCAGCTTCAAAGAATGGGAGGGTCTCATCGACGAATGGGCTTCATCATTGAAAGTCGTAATCGCTACAATTGATTACGATAAGAAAGAATTTGCCAGGGTCTTCGAAGCCAGTTTGGCAGGAATGGCAAAACAATACTGGGACAAACTTGAGATCCCAGTAAGGGAAGAAATGTTTAGTGGTACATCCATGTATGACATCATCAAGGAGATTACTAAACAGATTAAAATCCATTTCTTGGGAATGGGTTTTTTCGAAGGATCCGCCGAGGAGAAACGCAAGAAATATCAACAGGCACTTCACAATCTGAGATTGATGGTGCTGGAGCCAAAAGCTCTCGATGAATTTCTGCGCCTTTATACCCTGTATGTTCATATGGGGGAAGTGGAAGATCAGACGGCCATGGACCTATTTTTTCCAAAATTTCCAAGTCCATGGAGAGAGATGCTCATCAAGGAGTATGTTTCACCAGGAGTATATCCACTTGATAGCGCTTCAAGAAGGATGTCTTATGTCCACAAGAAGCTTTCCGAATGGTGCCAGAAGGCAGCGGACCAGAGGAATCTCAAGAGATTGAGGAGACTCAACAAAAGATCCCCATTGATGTGCGACAACATTGATCTTCCAACAGAGATTGGTGCTGAGTTGTTGTATCAAAAGAGGAGCCAAAAGAAACATAGGTACCAACCCTATGAAAGAAAGTCCAGAAGGAGTTCTTGGAAGCCAAGAACTATGTGGACCAGACAGAAGGCACGCTCCTACAAATCAGGCCAACGGAGCGGACCATCAAGAAACCGATTCTCAAATCAAAAGAGAATCCCGGTGAGGAAAACTTTCAGGCGTACCCAAGCCAAAGCAAATGAAAGTTTCAAAGATTGCAACTGCTGGTCGTGCGGGGCAAAGGGGCATATTTCAACCAATTGCCCAGACAACGAGAAAAGGAAGATAAAAAGATTCGAATCCACCCCGGATATCGAAGATGCTATCTACCACCAGAAATTGATACCCGTGTATCAATTCGAAGATATATCCTCTGATGAGAGTATATATGAACAGGAAGAGATCTTTAGTTCTGAGGATTCAGAGATGACCGATGGATCAACCGGAGACGAGTCAGACTAAAGAAGATCACGAGGTCCACCACACCCAGAAGGAGGATCAGAGTGGATTTACCAGCCATTTCCTGATTCCACAAAAAGAAGTGGTGAAGCAGCTCGTGAAAAAACTCAAGAAGGAAACCGAAGAGGTTCAAACATACCAAGGGTTTTCTAACGGGAGATTGAATCGGGTTTTAAATAGCTTGATTCCAACCAAAAGGAAGCATCATGTCTATTTTGGCGTCACAAGCCAAGAAACGGCGCTTCCAATTGAGATCACAAGCAACCAGGTGGAAATCCAGCTGGTTCCAGCCGAAGATATTAGGAAGGATCTCAAGAAAATGAAGCCAGAAGTCGCAAGTACGATGAAATGGATTCATATTGGAGCAATTCAATTGGTACTCAAATCTTCCCTATTCCCAGGGACAGACCAACCAATTGACGTCGCACTTTGCGATAAAAGGGTCAGAGATGCCAGAGAATCAGTTATTGGAGCTTTTTCAGGCAATCTCTATGCCAAGAAGATTATAACCGAGTTCTACCCACAGATCGCTTATAATCTACAAGATTCATCCTTCAGCCGAGCCCTGACTCTTTATCAGGACTACAAAAAGAAGGAGTACATGACAGATGGAAATAGGCCATACTCACTGACTTATCAAGTCTCGTATGCCTTATCAAATTCCCATCATACGGAGTTATTTCTGGGAAAAGAATTTATTGAAATTCCAGAAATATTCAAAGAAGTAGCCAAGGCAGCCCCTCCAAACCGAGTGGAAATTCCCCAAGTCAGGGAAATCGACATCGATGTGGGAGACAAACCGGTGCTGAGCCATACCCAGAGTCTCAGACTGGGAACACCCAGGCTATCATTCCAAGGAAATAGGCTAACTTCAGGGCCTATAACAAGGAGTTTCTCTCATTCCTATGAAAGAAGGGCGATCCAGGAAACACCAGTCCTAGACATGAGGGTCAAATTCAAATGCCCCGAAGGATGGAGACAGGTTTCCACAAGAATTGATACAACATGCATGGAAAACAAGTTTCCTTGTAGCATGTTGTATTATTTGGCGAATCCAGGGGACAACCGATACATCGGAACTCTGGAGGTTGGAGGTTTTGAAATCCAGACCGAAGGCCAAGCCGGACAAGAAGCGGATGTCCTGTTCTTAGGACGAAATTTCCTTGACAAATACAAACCATGGTCATGGAAAGCAGGAGGAATGGAGATCACCATTGGACGCCAAAGAGTGATGATCCAATGACAAGTCCATTCTCGATATACATCTCGGTGGGGATGTTATATGAAGAATTCAAAGCAGAATATTTTGCTGCTTATGTGGATTCAGGAGCAGGAATCTGTACAGCAAAACGAGGAGTCTTTCCAACAGAAGTGGAAGAAGATCTACCTCGAATTGCAGGAAGGGATTTCTCCAAGAAGATTCTACTCTTATCAAAAGGAGTAAAACAAACAGAAATATTGATAGGCGGAGCAGGACAGACACCTTGGTACAAGGTCAAAACTCCACCAATTTATTTCCATGATACCGGAGCAGATATATTATTCGGAAATAATTTTCTGCAAAGCTTCAAGCGGTATATTCAAGACAATGAAGCCAGGAGGCTAGTGTTCACGACCAATTGTGACCACAAGATCATTGTGCAAAGGCTCAATGGAGCTTTTCATCGTTCGATGCCAATCAAATTCCGCAGCAAGCGTGGTGATGATGGCAGACTCCGGAGACCCCAAATGAAGGATCAAAGGAGATTCGGAGAAGTTTTGCTCAAATGCAGAACTGAGGGATTCCCAAATCTCTCCGAAGAGGAAATTCAAATCCTCAAAGTCTCCCTGATATCACTCCGGAGACCCCAAATGAAGGATCAAAGGAGATTCGGAGAAGTTTTGCTCAAATGCAGAACTGAGGGATTCCCAAATCTCTCCGAAGAGGAAATTCAAATCCTCAAAGTCTCCCTGATATCACACCAAGATATCAAGGAAGAAGAACAGGTGTCCATTGCCGACGTCAAAAGGAGAATCCAGAAGTGTTACCATGAGGATCCTTTGGCATGGTGGGACAAGAACCAGCTCAGAGCAACCTTGAAAGTTAAAACTGGAAAGGAGCATGAGTTCGTTAGATACAGACCTATCCTGATGAATACTCAAGATCAACAGGATATAAGGGAAATAATCAAGGAACATCTTGATTTGAAGCTGATCGAACCAGGGAGATCGCCCTACAGCAGTCCTGGATTTCTGGTGAGAAATCATGGGGAGATCAAACGAGGAAAACCAAGATTGGTTATTAATTACAAAGGAATTAATGACATTCTTGAGTTTGACGGATACTTCATCCCAAGCAGAGAACACCTCATCAACTGCATCAGAAGTGCAAAGGTATTCTCGAAGTTTGATTGCAAATCAGGTTTCTACCAGATTCGCATGGAGGAAGGGAGTAAGAAGTTCACAGCCTTCTCAACTCCACAAGGACATTATGTCTGGAATGTCATGCCAATGGGGCTAGCCAATGCGCCTCAGATATTCCAAAGGAAGATGGATAATCTCTTCAAAGATTATTCTTCGTTTATGTTTGTTTACATTGATGATATCCTTATTGCATCAAAAAACATTCATGAACATGTCAGGCATCTGGAGATCTTTGCGGATGTTTGTCAACAAGAAGGACTAGTGCTGTCAGAAAAGAAGGCAGTCATAGCCACCCAGAAGATGGAGTTTCTGGGGATCGAGATCGATGAATCTGGGATAATTCTACAAGATCATATTGTGGAAAAAGTCCAGGGATTTCCGGAGGATCTCAAGGAAAAGAAGCAGCTCCAAAGTTTTCTCGGAGTTGTTAACTTTGCAGGAATGTTCATCAAAAATCTTGCAGAGTATCGGAAAGTCTTCAGTCCATTACTGAAGAAAGATGTTCCATTCATATGGAAAGAGGAGCATCGGGAGGGTATGAAGAAGTTAAAAGAGATTTGTAAAAATCTCCCAAAACTTTCAATACCACAAGATGAGGATGACCTTGTCCTCTATACAGACGCAAGTGATTTCTGGTGGGCAGCCGTGCTCACAAAGATCACCCCCTATGGAGAAGAACATTGCAGATACTGTAGCGGTCTCTTTTCCGATGACGAAGCTGTGCGATGGCACATCAACGAAAAGGAATTCTTTGCAGTGCGAAAGGCGTTTAAAAAATGACCGCTTTTCTTACTGGCTAAGAAATTTGTTTTGAAAGTAGATAACACTAACGTTAAAGCTTTCTTAACAAAAAAGATTGAATCTAAGCCTGAAAAATCTAGATTGCTTAGATGGCAAGCCGAATGTCAATATTATGATTATGATATTGTCGTTTTGAAATCTGATCAGAATGTTCTTGCAGATTTCCTTACAAGGGATGGAGCTCCCTGAAGTGGAGGCCATCGAGGCAATACAGGGGCAGCTCTTTGCAAGTCTAGAGCTGCTACAACAAGAATGGCAGAAGTGTGTACTACACACTAAACAAGCTGGAAAGATACAAGCGGCTGACGAAGCCCAAGTATCCAACCAAATCGATGATTGCTTCATGAAGATGTTCAATCTTCAGGAAGTACTCAGCAGGCCGCTCTTGCGCGTTGTCCGTGAAAACCGGGCTAAAGCAATGCTTTCCGTACAGGGCGGATTACCTGTAGCAGGGGATTCAAGTACCCCTAGCACAAGTCCTGAGAGAATGGCTTTACAGCCGGACGCTCGAGGAAAAGATGTTGTTAAGGGGTCACACCCTGAATCAACATGTCAACCCTCCGCATCTGGGGTAAAAGATGAAGAGATCAATCTTAGGCCCATGACAGGCCAAGTTAAGGTTGATACTAATTTTATTGATATTTCTCCTTCCTGGCAGATGTACCAAGACAGGTGGGAGAAACTCATCACGAGAAAGGGCATTAATCCGGGAAATTGCCGGGTTGATGTTGCAGGGAGATACCCTAGGATTTGGACAACTCCGGGAGCCAATCCAAATCACATCAAGGAATGGTATGAGTTTGGGGCTTTGGCCTCAGTTTATACCACTGCTCCAGCCTTCAACGAAATCAAGGGTCTACCCAAGTGGATCCAGAGAACGGTGTTTGAAGCCTGGGAGAACAACGAGTCCCTTAAACGGGGAGATGTTCTGGAACTATACTTCTTCAGTGCAGCTCCAGAACCCGTCGGAAAAGGAGTCTATGAAGCTTTTCATTTCATCAAGCTTCGGAGAACAGATACAGGAGCCTTGAACCGGATCAAAGTTCCTGATTTTCAAGTCCCAATCGCCTCAACATTTACGGAGGATCAAATCTCCACGAGACGAGCATGGGGTCTTTGGGTCTGTCTCACAGAGATGGACAAAATGAAGTCCAGGTTTAAATTCTTTCAGAGTTCAGATCTGGGAACGTTCCTGGTCAACACGATGACAGGAACAACAACCGAGTTTGCCGAAAAATCTTTCGAGAAAAAACGGCAAACAATTTGGGACAACAAGATCGCGGGGAGCAAAGAAACTCGTCGCAAATTCTGTAACATGGCTCATTCGGGCCAGTGGATCGAGAAAATCTGCGACCAATGTTCGTCGCAGAAGGAACCAGAATTCGGTAAAGGTTTCTTCCCGAAACCAGATAGAAGGAGGTTCCGGTCTGATGAACACGACAAGCATCAGACCCCAAAAGGGAGGACCCCTCGGGCACTAAAAAAGTAAGGTGGCCGACAGAGCAGAGTGAATCATGTGATTCACAGCGAGGATCGCACCCACAAAAGAAACGACAAAAGTGGGTGGAATGACAAGAGGACCACTCAGCGCTTCAGGACAGATGTGAGTGGAAAGAAAGCAGTCGGCCCCTACCTGCATTATCACAAAGCGATAAAGCAAGGGCCCAGCACATGTGACAACACCAACAAGTGTCGGCAATAATGGCCAACAAAAGAAGGTGGCTGTCAATTTCAAGCAAGCTGGCCACGAAGAAAGTATCCGAGGCCAACCACCAAGCAATAATAGAGGGATCCAGACCTCTATATAAACCAAGCTCTGGAGTGAAGAATGGCATCAGAAAATTCACAACATTTTCACACACCACTTCCTCTCTCTAGAAATTATCTCTTGTAATTTTTTTTTAATTCTTGTTTTCAAAGTTTTTCGTTTTAGTTTAGTTTCCTTTTTATTTTATGTACACAAGTATTAGCTACTATGAGTAGCTAAACAAGTTAGTCTCCTCCTTTGGGGATTATTTTATTAAATAAATTAATTATTATATAATTCCTCTATAAACACTTTGTTTTGTCCAACTATTCCGGGTTAGTAAAAATATTTTCTTTAATTTTCCAACAAAGTATTTAGTCGACACTTAGTGAAGGAGAAGGGTTGCAACCATCACTTGCGAGTGTGTGGTTGGTGCGTGCCGGGGAGGCAGACGAGCCGTAAAACGCAACAAGACTGACTCCTGAAGAAGACCAGTCGACAAAGGTATAATATTGGTTTAATTTAAGATTTATTTTGAAGTGTTACGGAAGCATGTTGGGCCATATTTTGTTTAATTGCATGATTTTATGTTTTTAAGAGTATTCTGTCTATGCTAAAAATTGTAATGGGGTATTTGTTATTTTATAAAAATATAAGGGGTTGATTTGTTATTAATGAAAAAAGGAGTTGGAATAGTGCCATGTGTCACAATCCTAGCAACGATGGGCATTGCCCAAGGTGTAGGTAATACCCTTCCCTTGAAAGGAGTGGCGGAGCGCAAGAAGTCGAGCAAAGTGGTGGAGGGATCAACTTCGGCCACCGCAAATCTCTCGCCGTTCACCTCAAACACGACACCACACTCATCTCTTTTCTCCATTTTCCTCTTATAAATTAAGCCATCAATGGGTGCTGAAATATATATATATTCAAAATTCACAGCCGTCACTTGTGACTTTTAAGACCACGCTGCCTAAATCGAGCTTTGCATAAATGCGTTTATCACCTCACGCATTTACACTCCTAGCTAATTAAATGCTAATGCATTCCCTCATGTAGAAAATGACACCACAACTTTTCTTTATTTTACCTAATTTCTTACTCTTTCTAGCTTACTTAATTATCAACTCCAAGGATTTGAGTAGGTAAGTATAGTGATTTAACCAACTCCAAGGATTTGAGTAGGTAAGTATAGTGATAGATTGGCATTTTTCAATCAATCAATAACAATAGACGTTACAATACAATCATTCATAGCAACAAATCAATTTTATTTTCATTTTACACTGTTTTTGTGTCTATAAAATTAAGATAGTATTTCCTTAGGTTGAAAAATGACACCATCAAACGCAACTCAAATATTTCTTGATGTTGGAAATGACAGCCAATCTCTAAGCTTCAGAATGTTATGATCGTCTCATCAGTATTAACGCCTCTACCTTACACCATTGCCATCAAGATCTGGCTATTTTAAATTAATTTTTTTTTTTTTTGGATTAACAAATTCTTTCTCTCTCCCCGTTCCGTCAAAAGTAAAAGTGGTCTATATTTTATTTTGAGCTGTCCCATAATAAATGGTATATTTCCACAAATAATAAAATTGAGAGGGTGTTTGGCTGGAGATGAGATTCGGTGTGCCACTATGTCTCACTCGTATATCTATTATTTTTAAAAATATTTTTTATAAAAATAAATTTTATTATAATACTATGAATTATACTTTATTTTTATTTGAAAAAAATTATATTTTTTGGAAAATATATAGCGTGACTTTCAATTTGTCAACTTATTATTAGCTAATAATAAAAGTGAAATTAAATGATATAAAATAATTGTATACCCTAATTTGATGTAATAAACCCAAATTAATAATCACACAATTAAACAAAAGCATATAAAATTTAAATTGAAAAATAAAATATAAGAAAATAAATAAAATTTAAAGTGAGACATTGAGTCTCATTTGATTTGGCTGAACTTATAAGCTCCTTCAAAACAACTTATAAGATGTTTAACGGCTTATAAGCTCCCAAAACAATAAATTATTCTATCTCAACTTATTTTTTCATTATCTTATAAACAACACTTATGATTTATTATTATTATTATTATTATTATTATTATTATTATCTCTACGATTTTAACAATATTGACTACACACATCAGCCCTATAATTCTGCAGCATAATTTAATTTTGAATAATTAGAAATGAACATTGAACAATACTATAAAGGGAGGAATAACTAATCTCATATTCATAGAAATGAGCATTCCTTCAAGAATAAGCTTTCTCCTATTAGAAAAAAACATACACAGGAATCGCCATACCATTCTTGCATACTAAAATTCGATGAACCTAACTTATTCTGTAGCAGAAGACACCACGGATTCCGCAGGATTTTTCGAAGGTATGAAACAAGTCAAGGAAATCCGGTAACATAAGATATAAAATTATAACACATGGAGAAATTGTAACACGTTTCAAAATTACAGATTACATACCCAGTTGGGTGAAGGAAAGAAGAATGATCTATATAAAAAAAACACAAACACAACAAAATGCAAATTACCGAAAGATAATTAACTGAAAAGTGGGCAACATTATCCTGTGTATCTAAGGAGGGCCATGCTTTGGCTTCACGGCAGACGGTAAGTATGCAATATTCCATTTCCACAAGCCTAATTGCCACTTTTCAGCATACTCCTGTATATAATGTCTTGCAGAGGGGGTACAAAAACCTCCGGCATCAGCTGCTCGTGACTGCTTAAACATCCCCGTGCAAGGCCTAGGACGGCATCTGATAGTCCCGCACACACCTCCTTGAAATAAAAAAATTTACCACCAATCATCGTTTCTTCCCACGCCACCATAACCGTTGCTATTATTGCCGAATCTTGATGCCGTATATCTACGCTGATGATACCTATTTGACCCGTTTGATGGAGAATCATTAAAATTGATCTTTCTAGGCCTTTTAGAAGAATGAGAACTTGATGCATAATCACCATTTGAATAGGGATTCCTAGATTTTCTATCTCTTGGGGTAGCTGGGGATCTCCAGTAATTATCTTGGCTTTTACTGCTATGATAATCTCCGGGGTCTTCAGTAATCCAACCACCTTTATGCTTTGGTTTTGCAGCGGAATAAAATTCAATGCCCTTGGATTTCTTCCCTTTCCATGCCTTTCCAATATCATGTGAGGCGGACCGGGTCTCCAAATGATCCCTCTTCTTTTTGGGAGATTTGTGCTTGGGTGTTGATGGTTCACGGTTTCTCTTACTAGCCTGGTCAAATTACCCAGAAACTCAGTGTCATTGAAGCAAGCTCAACCAATTATTACGAAGACAGTATAAGCAAACAGATTTCACCAATTTTAATTATCGAAAGTTATGCTGAAGTGTCAAGACTGTAAGAAAGTCTAAAGGGAACACAGTGACGCACCTTCATTGAGCTGGTGCATTCGCGTGCAAAATGTCCTACTATGCCGCACTTGTAGCATGAACTATCAGGTGCTTTATCATTTGTATCCCAACGGCTATGAAAGCCAGAGCAAGCCTGAACAAATCAGAAACTACTTTAGAAATGGAATTCGCTGAAGCTAAAACCAAAAAATCATATATAGGTGTGCGCTTGACACACACGGCAGTAATAACAAATGTAAAATTCTTCAGGTTCCAACATAAATGGCAACAAACAAAAGCAGCTAGTGAATGGATCCTAGAATGTTTCATAATAAGCAAAAGCCAACTATTGTTCATACGTCACACTATAAAAGCTTCTACTGCAAAAGAAGATACAAGCATGTATCAGTATGCCTTCGTATTTAATCAATGATGTTTTTTATCTGACCAAGAACGCATAGAATCTATATCAAACTCACCAAACCCGTATGGCCGGAGAGACCACATCTATAACAAGAAAATGCTTTGGGTCCAGGATCGCCATAATCTTTACAACAAAGATGGCCATATGTTCCACAAACATAACATTGTATTTCCTGCAGAGCACTCAGGTATAGTCAAATCTGTGAAGATAAAACAACAATAATAATAATGTAGTAAAGCATCTCCCAAAAAAAAAAAAGAACCTTCAAATCATCTGGGCAATAGTCATTCCTACACGAGAACATTTCATGCCCTAAATCTCCACATTTTAGACATATCTTTGAACTCTTGTACCTCTCAGGGCAATCTTTAGCACGGTGACCTTGTTGCTTGCAGATAAAGCAATCTCGCCCCTGTGCAATAAAGGAGATAGAAATCATCCTTCCAAAGACACGATTTCTTTAAGGCACAAAAATCATTAGCATAAATTACAAAACCAAGCTGACTCAAATTGAACTTCCGTTTTAAAAACTAAATTCCCAAATTCTCTTTTACATTGAACCAATAAATGGAAACTTGTTATGTTTACTTTTACCAAATTCAAAATGTTGTATTTATTTTATTTATTTTTGGCCAACCAAAAAAAAACACAAGATACTCTAATATTTTCTAGTAATTTCTCATTACCAGGAATGAGTATTAACATATAGGTTATAACTATAAGATTTTCTATTTTCCACAAGTTTCTTACTAGTTACGACTGGATTTTCTCTATATTCTTATTCAATTTGTTTACAAGAAAATGCAATGCGTCTATTAAAAAAATCAATGTAGACTGCCAAACCATAAAAAGATTTTTCATATTACACAATGAAATTAACTAGATGCTATATCAACAAATAGACAATACTGATGTGAAGAGAGATGGCATACTTTAGGGAATTGACGGAACGCAAATGCCATTTCAAAATGGACATGCACTTCAAAAAGATTAACATTTCTTTATGAAACAAATGCCATTTCAAAATGGACAATAACAAGAGCTAGGAATTAAGTTAACTAATCAAATGGGAAAGAAAGTACATGCACTTCTTATCATATCCCTGACCACAGAATATCAATTAAATAATCCAGATAATAAAGAAAGATTGTTTCTCATAACGTACAGTGCAAATAAGTCTGCTCTTATCACCCAGGAACAGTAAAAAAAATTGTGCAGCAGTTTTCTTGAGTATATACCTTAGAACATTGTTTTGCATTATGTTCAAAACTCCCACAAACAAAGCAAGGTTTCTTTCGCCTAGCTGAAGTACAGTTGACAGTCGTGTGACCCTCTTCGCCACAATTATAGCATGCCCCCCAACTGTTATCAGGAGGATCAAAGTACCTCGGCCCCCGCTGAGATCACAAAAACAATCATAAGCGACTAGTCGCTCATCTCAAATGCTTGTGCACAAGTTACTTAAACTCACGAGAAGTTTCCTCAGGACAGCATTATCTGACACTTCAACAGGATTGGTTTCGACAGCTATACTAGCAACCTCGGCAGTGTTGTCAATCTCTGGTTTATCTTTCTCCTTGACATCATCCACCTAAAGAATTTAAAAGGCAGAAGAGAAGCTTAGATTCAGCATTACCCTTTTGACAGAACATACATTTTACAATTCCTAACGTAGTTACATCTGAAAGCAGAAAATAAAACTATTACAACCACCCAATTAAATCAGAGGACATATATCCAACAGTGTAATAATTCCCCATTGTATGAATAGAAATATGAATCATAATCGGCATATAAAATCTCTAATGGTGAAGTTAACTGATCATAATACCAGAAACAATTCTCCGCAGAAATCTTTAAAACCCGCATCTATCTCATTCGTTACCTGACAACATGGCACAAAATTACTTGAATAAGTGGCTAAACGCGAACTTCAATAACTAACCAGTAAACAACTTTCAAATAAAGCAAGTTCGACTCAATGCTTACGGCATCTCCAGGAAGCTCAACTTCCTTGCTCTTTCTCCTCTTCTTCTTCTTCTCTCTCTTACTCCGCTCTTCCTTCAAATTCTCAACTACTTCCGCTACGCCGTCTCCCCAGGGATCATTCTTAGCTGCTCGCCGCATGGATTTCTGAACGATTTTGAGACTGAGATCTTCGTTGGCCTCGGCGTCATCGTCATCGCTCGCCGCTTCAATTGGGGATTTCCGCTTTCTTCTGTCTTCTTCCGACGACGAATATTCCTCCATTATCGCCGCTTTCGAACTCCCTCTCCTCCCCATTGCTGAATGAAATTTCCGAGGAATCGAGAGATTTTGAAAAACCTAACCCTAAATTCAATTCGGGGAACCAAAAAGAGAGGAACTACAGGGCCGGGCCTGTGGGCGGTCAGGCATGGTGGGCGATGGCCAGGGCCCAAAAAATTGAGGGCCCAATTTTTTAATATATTCCATTAATTATTTGTTTTATGTATACTAAAAAATTTAGATAATATAATTTATTGTCAAAAATTTAAAATCATTTTCAAATTAATTTGATGATAATTTTGTAACATAATTTTGAGGGCCCAAAATTTTAAATATATTTCATTAATTATAGACTTTATATATACTAAAAAATATTGGGCAATATAACTTATTGTCAAATTTATATTATATAAAATCTTTAAAGTTCAAATCGAAATATAAAATTATGCTGACAGTGTCAGTTACTGTGTCTTACTGTTATACTAAACGGACGGAGCTTCTCAATTTTAAAATCGTTGAAAACGTATTTGATATGGTCAATGTCTCTATAGAGATTGAATGATTTGACAATAAGCTCAATCACTTTCAAAAATAGTAAGTTATGTTCTCCTGCCAAAAATCACCTTACTATTTTTGGGAATAATTTTTTGTTTCTATTTTTTTTTATCAATTTCGTCTACACAAGATAATAATAATAATAATAATAATAATAATAATAATAATAATAATAATAATAATAATAATAATAATAATAATAATAAATTCATACAAAAAACGTACTAAAAAATTAATAAATGTAAATCATATTAGAAATTCTATTTTTAAGAGATATATATATATATATATATGTATATATATATAATTATTTATCTACAAATTTATATTTTAAGCTAAAGAGTTCTAAAATGAACAAATATAAGTTTAATCTTTGTAATTGCATTATATAGTGAAAATATAAAAAAAAAACAAAATAAATTAAACAAATTTTAAAATGTTATGATCCTTGATCATGGCAAATTTTAAATTTCATCTTTGCTAGGTTGTATTTGTTAATGTTATCAAAATACAAATTTTAAAATTAAACTATATATTCATTAAATATAAATATAAATATATACATATATATATATTTGTACTGTGTATATTTCAGTAGAAATTTTGTATAAGTTATTTTAATATAATGTGTATATATTAATTTTGTCATGTATGAACGAAATTAAAATTCAGGGAAAATTCCGGAATGAGTTAAAGTTTATGTATTTATATTGCAACTTTATATAGTTGAAAAAATAGCAAAATTCACTAATAGTTTGTGGATTTACAGTCAATTAACGTCTCAAAAAAATATATTATGAAATGCAAATCAGTAAAAAGTAATTAAAAGTTCCAAAAATCCTTTCAAAACTAATAGAAAATTTGAAAGAAAAATATCTAGATATTTTGGTGGAAATTTTTTAAATAGATAATAATAATCGTTAGTTAAAAATGTTTTGTCAAGATCTTGGTCATTCATTTTATATGCTTGTAATTATAATTATAAGATGATTTTATCTTCATTTTAATGCTATTATCTTTATTAGAGCTATTTTTTATATAATAATATAAGTAACTTATCAAATTTTATTTTCTAAATATAATATTCTAAAAAATATAATTTTGTTTGTCGTGCATCGCACGAGAGTAATACTAGTTATATATAGAAAAAGAGATTAAGACATGGATTTGAACGATCTCATAGATAATTTTGCAAGTAAAATTTTTTACTAGATAAAGTCATTTTGTATTTTTACTAGATAAAGTCATTTTTATATAAGTAATGGAAATTTTATTTTTTAATATATTGATGCGCTATTATATTGAGGGCCCATTTTTATAATTTTACCCAGGACCTCATTATTCTCAGGACCAGTCCTGAGAGGAAAGGAATAATGAGACGCGAGGCTGCATAGCCACTATCTAGTGGGCCTAACACTGGCCAACAAGAAGAATTTTGGCCCAAAAACTGAAATAGGAATTAGCTGAGATTACTTACCTATTACCCAAATATAATAAATAATATAATAAATTAGCATCCAATTATCCAATGGTTATTAAAAATTGTTTTATCTATTAGGTAATCTATATAATATATAGAAGAGGAGTTTTCTCCCTCTAATTTTTATCTCTCTTCTCCCATCAATTTTTTAACTATTTTTTTTCTCTTTTTTTATAATTTTAATTCTTTTCTAAACATGATCAAATTTACTTTATAAAAAAATATTCAATGTGCATCTTAAACTTAAATTCATCAGAAGATCTTTAATATGGTATAAAAATGATCAAAAATGAATTTCAAACGAATAGGTTACTAAATTTTTAAAATATTTTATTTTCTTTTTCTTTGTTAAAATTTTTCAACTTTTTATTTATGTTTGTGAATAAAAATATTTATTTATTATTATTATGTGAAATACTCTATAATGATAATGTGTAATATTAATTTTCATTATCAAATAATTTAAAATAATTTAATAACTATAATTATCATTACACTTTATACATAATTGAAAATTACATTTTTTATTTCAAAATTTTATTGAGTAATTAGTATTTTATTTTTAAATCATATTTTGCATTTATATATTATATTTTATTTCTGTTTACTATTTATATATTTTTATTTAAATATATCATTTAATTTCGATTTCGCCGTGCATCGCACGGATGGCTGTACTAGTAACTTCAAAGGCTGAGTTTTGGCTCCAATTTGTGGAGCTCAAATTCGAAATTTGAATCAGCTAATTGTTGATCCTCTATAGAGGATACTTAGTTCCTAATTTTTCCATCTTCATATTGTTATACTCCATTTTACAACTGTAATTCTCTTTTATATCTTTAAAACTTCTTTTATTTCTTTGATAAAATCTTCAATAGTTTTTGAATGGTAGTATTCTTCTAAATTCTTACTGAAAACTTTAGTTTGTTTAAAAAAAATATTTCTTTGAAATAAAAATGTATTTTGAAAAGTGAACACACATTCTGTTCTGCAAATCTACTTTGATAAGTGCTTCCTTATTCCTTTATTACAGTAAGTCGAAAAAGAAAAATCAAACTTCGAATACACCCTAATAGGTTGTCGCCTTACTGCACTTTTGGCGTCGATTGAAGGAGATGGGGCGAGCCGGCGAGGACTGGGGGCGGCTATCGTTGGACGACAGAAAGCCTGGGAAATAGTGAAAACAACAAATAGACGGTGATTACGTGTGGCTTAGATGAAGTCATTGAGCCTTGAGGGAGTTGACAGTGCGAGTTGGAGACGACAATGCAAGTGGACGCGACAGATTCTTAATTTGCAGAGTTTGAGAGATTGGGGAAAGTGAGAGCGGCACATACAAAAATTAGGGTATTAAGTGAATATAAAACTTGGAAAGAAATTCTACTTTATCATCATTCTTCGATAGTAGTACTATTAGATTAAAGGTTTAATTGCCGCTAAATTCACGAGAAATTCACAAATTCAGGAATATATCACGACTTTTAAATTTAGCGAGTAAATGCATCATCGAAGTAATTTGTTTGATTTTTTCCCCCGGCGATCATACGCGGCATACTTAAAGCTGAGTTGGCATGACTTGGCAGCCGACATTCCAAGGTGGCATTGCCGGAACGATAAATCACACGACGTTGCTTTTATTAAAGCTTTACTATACGTCGTTTAAGTTACAACGACGTCGTTTCATCAGTGTCTTGTATTTACCACCAAAAATTACCCCCATTTAGTCATTTACACTTTAACCCTAACATTACCTTAATATAAGCGGGAAAAGGTTCAAGAGTCCAAGAGTCACGACCTGCCGCTGTTCTTCGAGGGCTGTGGGTGGGATTTGGTTGAGATAATAAAGAATTGCAGTGTCAGATTGAAGGTGGCATCTGGGACCGCATAGGGTTCAAAAAATGTCTCAAAGGTAGGCCCTTTTAACCATTTTTTAAGTGTTCTTCACTTAAGTCAATAAAAACTTGTTTTTTTTTTTTTGCATGGCTGAGAAAAAGTTCTTTTTTGTTCATTTGCAGTGATACTTTCTATATTTTATCACATCATGGTGGCCATTTTATGAAGTTGGGTGGTAAAGATACCTATTTAGGTGGAACAGTTGAATGAAAAACGAAGTTAAATAGAGATATGTTTGGATATTTTGATGAAATCGAGTTAGAGGAAAACATAGGGTCCAATAGTTATTCAAAACTGTGGTATAGGACTCAGAATGATGATTATGTGGAAATAATATCTGATAAAGAGGTAAAGGATTGGTTGGCCACAATTTCTGTTAAGACCAATGTATTGAACCTGTATATTGTGGGTACCAAAGTTGGAAAAGGATTGAATGATAAGGGTAAGTCTCAATTACATGTTGATGAAGTGCATACTGTTAGTGATAAGAATGGCAAGGGTAAGGATCATTTAGTTGTTCATAATAATTGTGGGAAGACTGATAAGGGTAAGTCTAAATTACATGTTAATGTAGTGCAGACTGTTAGTGATAAGAAGGGCAATGGTAAGTTAATTGAGCAGAAAAATGGGAATGATAAGGATGAGGATCATGATGATGAACAGGCTTTATGTGACCACTATAATGATTGGTTAGTGGCCAGTGATGAGAGTGAAGATGAAGACTATGAACCACCAGAAGATTTACCTTCTAGTGATGATGATGGCTTGGATCATGATGATGAACATGCTTTATGTCTCTCGCATTCTGCCGGAGGAGGGATCACATTTTTGGTCTCCGCCGGTGCTACGCGTTGATGTGGATGTTGTGTTCCGAAAGCAGGGTATGCAGTCTGGGGTTGGTTTATTATTCATGACTTTAAAGGAAAAGTTATT